>NW_006408544.1:5314353-5318366 GCF_000296735.1 Chrysochloris asiatica
TCTAGGAGAGCCAAAATATGATCTTGAATATATCCCACCTGAATTTAGAGATCATCTGAAGAACAGATTTGATACATTAAACACTAAAGACTGAAGACTAGAAGAGTTGTGGGATGACATCAAGAACATCAAAGAGGAAGAAAACAAAAGGTCATTGAGAAGACAAGAGAGAAGTAAAAGATCAAAAGGGATGTGAAAAGATTCTCTGAAGAAGTAGCGACACCAGAGATGGAGGCAGAGATGGGGACATGAAGAAAGGGAGCAGCTGAGGACTCTAGATTCAAGAAAAAAGAGGGACTGAGAGCTAGTTGCCAGGAGGCAGACTTGCAGAACATGCTCTTTGGTGGTGTAAATTATTATATATGCCTGAGTATTTAAAAAAAAGAGCTAAACTGAAGAGAGAGAAATACTATTATCTGATGGTACATGGAGGGGATTATAATTATTGTAATGAAACAAAGCATGTGATTTGTTGCATGTAAATTGATGATCTGCCCTGTAAACTTTCACTCAATTCACAATAAAAACTTTTTAAAAAAAAATGTTCAAAGACCTGGAGTTAGAAAGCCAAAAGGGTCAAGAACATGCTCAGTATTTCTCAAGCTAAGAGAACTGAAGAAAAAAATTCAAACCTCAACTTGTGGTATTGAAGGATTGATCCTATGGTCAAAATACTGAATGATGAAGAAAGCATCAAAGGAAGATGGAAGGAATATACAGACTCACTGTACCAAAAAGAAATGGTTGATGTTCAACCATTTCAAGAGATAGCATATGATCAAAAGTCAATGATCCTGAAGGAAGAAGTCCAAGGTGCATTGAAGACATTGGCAAGAACCAGGCACCAGGAATTGGAATAAAAATTGAAATATTTCAACAAAGTGATGCAGCACTCAAGGTATTCACTCCTCTATGCCAAGACATTTGGAAGACAACTCTCTGGTCAACTGACTGGAAGAGATCCATATTTATGCCCATTCCAAAGAGAGGTGGCCCAACAGAATGTATAAATCATTGGACAATGTCACTGATATCCCATGTGAGTAAAGTTCTACTAAAGATTATACAGAAACGGCTACAATCATACATTGACAGAGACCTTCCAGAGGTTCAAGCCAGATTCAGAAGAGGACGTGGAATGAGAGATATTATTGCTGATGTCTGATGGCTCTTGACTGAAAGTAGAGACTACCAGAAAGATATTTAGTTGTGCTTTATTGACTATGCAAAGGTTTTCGATTGTGTGGATCATGACAAGCTATGGACAACATTGCGAAGTACGAGTATTCAAGAACACTTAATTGTACTCATGAGGAACCTGTACATAGACAGTTGTTTGAACAGACAAGGGAACACCAAATGGTTTAAAATTAGGAAAGGAGTGTGCCATAGTTGCATCCTTTCACCATAGTTATTCAGTCAGTATGCTGAACAAATAATTAAAGAAATTGGATTATATGAAGAAAAACATGGTATCAGGATTAGAGGAAGGTTCCTTAACAACCTGCAATATGCTGTTGTTATACAACCTTGCAAGATTTTACAATCTAAAGCAAGATTATACAACCTTGCTTGCTGAAAGCCAAGAGGACTTATAATACTATTGATGAAGATCAAAGACCACAGCCTTTGGTATGGGTTGCACCTCAATGTAAATAAAAACAAAAATATCCTCACTACTGGACCAATAAATAACATCTATATAAATAGAGAAAGGATTGAAGTTGTCAATGACTTCATTTTGCTTGAATCAACACTCATAGAAGCAACAGTCAGGTAGTCATATGATGTATTGCATTGGGCAAATCTGCTGCACAAATCCACTTTAAAGTGTTGAAGAACAAAGATATCAGTTTGAGGACTAGCCTGACCCAAGCCATTGTATTTTTAATAACCTTGTATGCATGTGACAGTTGGGTAGTGAATAAGAAAGACCGTAGAAGAATTGATGCATTTGAGTTATAGTATTGGAGGAGAATATTGAAAGTACCATGGACTGCCAAAAGAACAAATAGATCTGTCTTAGAAGAGATACAGCCAGAGTGCTCTTTGGAAGCTAGGACGGCCAGACTTCGTCTTTCATACTTCAGACATATTGTCAGGAGGGACCAGTCCCTGGACAAGGATATCATGTTTGGTAAAATGGAAGGTAGGAGAAAAAGAGGAAGACCCCCAATGCGATGGGCACAGTGGCAGCATCAGTGGCAGCATCAGTGGCATCAAGTGTAGCAATGATTGTGAGGTTGGACCAGGATCAGGCAGTGTTTAGTTCTGTTGTGCATAGGGGTCGCTATGAGTCGGTGTTGATTTGATGGCACCTAACAACAACAACAAAACCTCTATAAGAGTAACATGCATCTTATTTGCATTAGCAAGCTATCTTATCTCCTTGGTGTTGTTGTTATGTGCCATGGAGTCGGTTCCAACTCATAACGAACCTGTACAGGGTTTCAGAGGCTGGAAATCTTCAGGGGAGCAGAAACCTCATCTTTCTCCCATGGAACAGCTGGTAGTTTTGAACTGCTGACCTTGCGGTTTGCAGCCTGACTCGTAACCGCTACACTACCAGAGCTCTTTATCTCCTTGGTGGGCATAGGGTAATTATCTTAAAGCATTTTCTGAGGGAGGCTGAGGGAATTTCTGATTAAGGGTCTTTTGTCAATATCTTTAATTTAACCAAAGAGAAAAATGTTTCCTTTATCAGATATTTTAGTTTTGACTATTGCAAAGGAAATAAGCAAAAGCCAAGACGAAGTCAGGCTTAGACCTGGGCCATCATTCTGATGAGTCAAGTGCCTCAAGTTTTGAAACTCTCACACAGAAGAGAGAGAAATCCAGCCTCAGAGTCAACACATACCGGTTTGTCAGGAGCTATGCAACAGGCTGGAGGACAAGTCCTCTTCCTCTCTCAATGAGTTAGTCCATATTGCCACATCCTTGAACCTGCTTTCTGACTATATTTTCAGACTCAACTCTGGATCCACCAAATTCAAAACTGTTTCCTTTGGGAATTCAGGTCCCAGAAGTAAAGGCAGTGTGGGAACTTTGCAAGTTGGGGAGGGGGCAAGTGGGTCTTTGACTCCCCACATAGCTTGCAAAGCCTTTTGGGTTCTGACCCCTACCTACAGTTTTAAATTTCCATCCTTCTCCTCTTGCTACTCAGAACTCAGTTCTTTCAAGACCCAAGCACTTACACTTCAGACCTCAAGGAGCATACTGTTTCCTCCTCGGAAGCATTTTCTAAGTCTCATGTCTCAGCTTAGAAATCTCGGCTTAACTGGACTCCCCAAACTGGGTGCGATCCGATTCCCATTCCCACCAACCACCCTTTATAATTATAGTACCAAGTATGTACAGTACTGTGTAGTTGTCTGTACCCATGGGTCTCCCAAGGGTGCAGCACAGGATCTAACATGTAGACGATGCTTAAGAAAGCATTTGTGAAGCAGTGAATGCCTGTTCTATGACTGAGCTCCTGCCCTTGTGCCCTGACCGAGGAACCAGCTTTCTATGACCAAAGCTGCTCAGAGAAGGGAAGCCCTTGGTATGCTTCTATAGGGGATTTCTGCCTAAACCTGAACCTCAGGACCTTTGGAGCATTGATAGAGGTCTCAAGGCTGGAAAAGAAGCAAGTTGTCATTGCTTGAGGTAGGAATTTTGGATGTATTGAGATTGTGTTCTTGTCCTGGGACCTATACCCCACATGGACCAGTCCTTTGTGCAAGAGATCATCAAATCCTACGACTTCCACTGGACTCAGCAATAGAAGGTATGATTGGGACTAAACGTAAACAAGTGTTTCAGTGGGCTGGGGCCTTAACTGTGGAGAAGTAGATTTTCTAGGCAAGGAGACAAAATATTCTGAGCTGGCTGGCTGGTGAAGGCCTCAAACTACAGGTAGCAGAGATCTGCTATCCCCTCAGCCAAAAGAGCTTTCCCATAAAATTGAGGCATTTTGCTTTCTTTTCCAAATATTAAATTGAATAGACTTGTCTTAGTTTCTTGTTGTTGTT
>NW_006408544.1:5319281-5338034 GCF_000296735.1 Chrysochloris asiatica
GCTGTTCCGCGAGAGAAAGATGAGGCGTTCTGCTCCTGTAAAGATTTCCAGCCTCAGAAACCCTGTACAAGGTCACTATGAGTCAGAACTGACTTCACGGCACATAACAACAACTGGTGAGACTGAATTGTTGACGTTGTGGTTAGTTGTTAAGTGTTTATCGTACAGCACAACACCAGGACTCTGATTAGAAGGCAGTGAGATTTTGTACACTGATTTTGTACACTGTATCACTTCACTAACATAATTTTTAAAGCCTATTTTCAAATGAGATTACATGCACAAATATATTGTTGTTAGGTACCATCCAGTCAGTGACCCCTAAGTACAATAGAACAAAATACTTCTTAGTCCTGGACCATCCTCCAGTTGTTATGTTTGAGCTCAATGTTGCAGCCACTGTGTTAGTCTGTCTCATTGAGGGTCTTCTTCTTTTCACATGACATCACTTTACCAAGCATCATTTCATTCTTCAAGAATTAGTCCCTTCTGACAATATGTCCAAAGTACGCAAGACAAAGTCTCACCATTCTAGATTCTAAGGACCATTCTGGCTGTACTTCCTTCAAGACAGATTTGTACGTTCTTTTGGCAGTCCAATATTCGATATTCTTGGCCAACACCCACAAATACAGGGGCTAGGATCTACAACATATATTTGAGGGGACACAATTCAATCTGACTCGATGGCACTTAACAACAACAATTCAATCTGCAACAATGCTTTTGCAATTATTCATGCCTCTGTCCCATTTCCTTTCTGGTCCCACTACTACCAATTCTCCCTAGAAAATTACTAACCTGCAAGATAAAGACCAAACTCTCCAGCACAGTGTTTAAGGCCTTCCTTCCAACCCTCGTGCCTTATTTCCTCCTCCTCCTCAGTGTGGTGCTGAGGGTTAATGCACTGGACTGCAAGGTTGGTTTGAACCGCAAAGTCAACAGCTCAAGCTCACCAGCTGTTATATAGAGTTGCTATGAGTCGAAACAGACTCAATAGCACTTAACAACAACAACTTCCTCAGCTACTAGTATTTCCTCACATCTCAGGCTGTTTGGGGTCTCCCTTTAGAGGACATTAAGGGAGAGGTCTCTGCGAACCCCAAGGTCTGAAGTTCAAATCCACCAGCTGCTCCTCGGAAACCCTATACAGGGTTGCTGTGAATTGGAACTGACTCCACGGCACTTAGCAACAATAACAACAAGGGCAAGATTGGAGAATTAGGCCCTTGGAGTCCTGATGTGGTGCTTTAGGATAAGCCCTGGATTGCAAGGTCAGTTTGAACCACAAGGTCAGCAGTTCAAACTTACCAGCCTCTCCTTGGAAAACCTACACATGGTCATTGAACTCTGGTAGTGTAGTGGTTACAAATCGGGCTGTGAACCTTAAGGTCAGCAGTTGGAAACTACCAGCTGTTCCACAGGAAAAAGATGAGGCTTTCTGCTCCCGTAAAGACTTACAGCCTCGAAAATGCTGTACAGGGTCGTTATGAGTCAGAAACGACTCCACGGCACATCACCACCACCACCACCATATGATTTGATGGTACTTAACAACAACAACAGGGCTGATAAGAAATTGGGTGAAATCCCTTGAGCATCTCTGTTGGTTGGTTGGTTATGTACAGTGGAGTCTGTTTCGACTTATAGTGACCCTGTATAGGGTTTCTGAGGCTGTAAATTTGAACAGAAAGCCTCATCTTTCTCCAGGGGAACTGTTTTGAACTGCTGACCTTGAGATTAGCAGCCAGACTCATAACTACTGCACAGCCAAAGTTGTATGGAAATGAGATTAGCAAAGCACTGTGGCAAAAATCCCGAGAAAAACTGTGACCCAGACCAGGATGTGAGGGTTGATGGACTGGAATGGATAAATTTCAGAGATATTTGGGAGATAAAACTTACAGGAAATGGGTGTTCAGTAAATACTTGTTGACTGTCTTGGCTACTCTTTTCTAAAGGAGACTCTTTGGTTACTCTTCTGTTTACTTCCTTCATAGCACTTTTCACAATCTGCAATTATCTTGTTTGTGTACTTGCCTATTTTCTGTTTCCATTGAGCATAAAGTAAAATAAATAAGGGTTGCAAACTTGGCCAGTCTTATTCAAAACAGTGTACTGGTATTTGCAATGAATCTTTGAGGACCGAATGGCTGAGTAATGAGTAATTGAATGGTACCCTGTGAGGGCAGAGGACAGAGGAACTACAAGGCCAGGAGGCTGACGATCCTGCAGTAAACACACCAGAAGAGCTAAGATCCCACATTTGTATCTGGCCATGGGAAGATGAGCATTGAGTAGGTGTCTAGGGGTTCAGATGGTCCTGGAACCTGCTACCCGATTGTCCATTGCTAGCATTTGAAAAAAAAACAGTTCCCATTCTGCACTTCTGGTTGTTTGGTTGCTGAACCAGGGGAATGGGCGTTTTCAAGGGAAGAGAGTAAGGGACCTCGCCGGAGTCCGGGGTCTGCCCCTCAAGAGTGTGGAAAGCGGTAACAGAAAATGTGACAAAGTGCATCGTAAAAGCTTTACAGTGGGCTCTGTCAACGCAAAGAGCAGCATTGGCCTCGGGGCCGATCAAGACAGGCTCAGGAATGTGCAATCCCTCTCAGTCCCAAAGGGGAGCATCATTGAGCTATGCCTGGGGGGCTCCAGACGAGAGCTAAGGATGCGCTCAAGATCACGCGCACAAAAACGGGAGTGCTGGTGACGCGCCCCGGCAAAAGTGAGCACGTCGTTGCCTCTCCCCTCACTCCTGGAACGCTGGTCCATCTAGTTGTTGGGAGACGCCTCTAGGTGCAGGGATCCCACTCGAACTTCAGCAAACGCCCCGAAGGATGCGGAAAGAAAGTAGCTCCCATTAGAGGAGCTCACGGTTTCCGGGGTTGGGCAGGCCGGGAAACAGTCCCTACATTCTGAGAGCGCATGCAGAGTGGCTAACTGGCAGTACGGCTACGCCTTTAAGGCGTGAACAGGAGGCTGGGCGTCGAGGTGCCAGAGAAGGGGCGTGACTTATCCTGACTTGTCGCCAGGAAGGGGGCGGTACTCTCGATGACGTTACATTGGGGAGGGGGCAGGAGTTCATTGATAAAAACGCCTGACTCCCTCAGGCGCGAGCAAAGCGTAGCAAATCCAGGCAGTGCCACGCGCGGCCCCGGCCGGGCGGAACCGAGAAGCTGGGCCCGCGTTGCGACGCGCCTCCGCATGGAGCCAGCCGCCGGCTTCCTGTCTCAGCGCCCCTTCACTTGTACTGCTGCTCCGCCTTCGCCCCCCGCGGGTCCCGGGCCGCCTAGAAGTGCGGTACCCGGACCCGAACTGGAGTTGCTGGCGGGGGCACCGGCTCCGGACCCTAGCCGCCTCATCACGGACCCATGCAGCGGTCGCACCTACTTCAAAGGCCGTCTGTTGGGCAAGGTGAGCCAGGGGCTGCCCGAAGGATGATAGTGGCTGGGAGAGGGATACCACCGGCCTTCTTTCCAATGTTGGGCCGGGCAGAGGCGCTTGTCCATGGAGCGCGGACGTGTATGGGCCAGACCCAGTGAACGTCCTGTCTGATGGTCCTTCTTCATAGGGGGGCTTTGCCCGCTGCTACGAGGCCACTGACACAGAGACTGGCAGGGCCTACGCAGTCAAAGTCATCCCACAGAGCCGTGTCGCCAAACCGCATCAGCGCGAGAAGGTGGGTCCAGGCCGGGGAAAACACAGGGTGGTGGTGGGGGTTGGAGATGGTGCCACAGGGGCCCTTGAAAAATGATTATCCCGGCGCGCTCATCACAGATTCTAAACGAGATTGAGCTGCACCGAGATCTACAGCACCGTCACATTGTGCGTTTTTCGCACCACTTTGAGGATGCTGACAACATATACATTTTCCTGGAGCTCTGCAGCCGAAAGGTAAGGGGCAGTGATTCCGGGTGGAGATAGGGCTGGGAAAGAGGCCTTAAAGACCCAAAGCTAGGGCTGTGTCTCTTGTATTATGGAGCACGGATGTGGGGAGGGTCAAGCAGGGAGGACCAGGGGCTCAGGCAGTGATTCTTGGCAGTCCCTGGCCCACATCTGGAAGGCCCGGCACACCTTGTTGGAGCCAGAGGTGCGTTACTACCTGCGGCAGATCCTTTCAGGCCTCAAGTACCTGCACCAGCGGGGCATCTTGCACCGGGATCTCAAGCTGGGTAAGACTCTTGGGCCATCGGGATGGAGAGAGACAAGGAGGGATTGAAGGAAGAGGGTGTTTAACAACTCTTCTACCACCCCAGGAAATTTTTTCATCACTGAGAACATGGAGCTGAAGGTAGGAGATTTTGGATTGGCAGCCCGGTTGGAGCCCCCAGAGCAGAGGAAGAAGTGAGTGTTGAGGAGACTTGTGGCCACAGACTATATATGACCCAGATGAAATGCATGAGAGTGAGTGTGTGTGTGTGGGAGGTAAGGTGACTCCCTGATGTGAGTGTCTGATAGATGGGAAGGAAGGGTGGGTGATGGGCTGTTTACGGATGAAGGTGGAGGTGACAGCCTTGGCTACTGGCACTGGCAGAGAGGGTGAGAGCTATACAGCTTTGTGACACAGATGGGATACATGCTCCTGAGTTCCTGAGACAGATGGAGGTGTAAGGGTTCTGGGTGGAGTCTCACTGACCCTATGAGTGGACAAAGGGAAGATGCCACAGGCTTTGTGTAAGTGTTGTGTGTGTGTGTATGTGTATGTGAGACAGTGTGGGAATGGCAGAACATGACACCCTATGGGTGTGTAAGAAGACCTTGCTGTGGCCATGATGACTGGGTGGGTGTGTATGACCCAGGTAATGTGTGGCAGATGAGTGTTTATGGGGGGTGTGACAGCTGGTGTTGATGTGTGTACAGCATAGACCATAGGACGTGACAGCCTGTGTGGGTGCCTGACAGACGGCAGCAGGAGGAGGGGGAATGAGTGATGGTTCCTCAGTGTTGACCCTGGAGACGGGGCTGGGTTGGGAGTCAAGGGCTGCCCCTATCCTGCAGAGCAGCTGGACCAGGCGCGGGTGGGCAGGGCCTCAGCTGCCATACCCGGCATCCATTGTCCCAGGACAAGCATTAGCTCTCTAGCCTTTGGTGACAGGCAGCTGCTTTGTCTGGATTCACAGCGGGGGCGGGGATGGTGGAGGCTGCGGAGCTGCGACTGAGCCTTCCCCTCTTTCCCCTCTTCCCTACCCCCTTCCAGGACCATCTGTGGCACCCCCAACTATGTGGCTCCCGAAGTGCTGCTGAGACAGGGCCATGGCCCTGAGGCAGATGTGTGGTCATTGGGCTGTGTCATGTGAGTCCCAGGACAGAGGCAGATAAGACAGGTGGGTACAGGTGTGTGGCGTACCTTCCACTTGACTCCTGACCTCTTTCCTGCTGCCCCACAGGTATACACTGCTATGTGGGACCCCCCCATTTGAGACAGCTGACCTAAAGGAGACATATCGCTGCATCAAGCAGGTTCACTACACCCTACCCGCTAGCCTTTCACTGCCCGCCCGGCAGCTGCTGGCCACCATTCTACGGGCCTCACCCCGAGACCGCCCCTCAATTGACCAGATCCTACGCCATGACTTCTTTACCAAGGTCTGTGGCTCCCTGCACACTAAAGTCCAATCTGTGCATTCCTAGGGGATTGAGTGGTGATGGGAGCGCCCCCCTGCCCCCACCAGTCTGTCTTCTCTGCTCACTTGGCTCACCTCCTCAGGGCTATACTCCTGACCGGCTTCCTGTCACTAGCTGCATGACAGTCCCAGACCTGACACCCCCCAACCCAGCTAGGAGTCTCTTTGCCAAAGTTACCAAGAGCCTCTTTGGCAGGAAGAAGAAGGGTGAGTCTGGGGTGTCAGTAGGTTGTGGCTGTAGAGTATGGGGAGGGCTCTTCCACCTATGGTATGGAGGCCTGTGAACTCCTGGGAGAGTATTGTATGGGCATTTGGATATGCCTATCTCTGTCATCCCCATGGGAAGCCAGAAGCAAGGTAGGACACTAAAGGTTACCACCCCAATTCTCTGTCTTCCCCCAGGTAAGAACCATCCTGAGGAGCGGGATGAAGTCTCTTGTTTGGTGAGTGGCCTCATGAGGACATCCATTGGCCATCAGGATGCCAGGCCCCAGGTGAGGTGCTCACGTGGGCAGTGTCCCTTGACTCACCCCACCCTTGTAGCTGCAGGAAGCCTGGATAAAAGGCTGGTGAAGCATCCAGCCTCGTGGTGGCCTAATTGGCTGTGTCTCATTAGCCAGGAGAGGCTGACCTGGGGTGCCCTGGGAGCCAAGGCAGGGCTGGGCCATGGGCTTCCAGGATCTGTATTTCAGGGTTTGTTGTACTTCCTTCCCCTCTCCAACCCTTCAGGCGCCAGCAGCTTCTGGTCCAGCACCTGTCAGCCTGGTGGAGACAGCACCTGAAGACAGCTCACCCAGGGGGACGCTAGCAAACAGTGGAGATGGTGAGGAGCCAGAGAGAGAAGTTGCTGGTACTGAGACACAGACTCAGATGAAGGGACTGGGTAGAGGGACATGGCCTGGATCTTAGGGGACTGATGCTTAATTCCTACCGCACTTTTTCCTCCAGGGTTTGAAGAAGGTTTGACTGTGGCTACAGTGGTGGAGTCAGCCCTCTGTGCTCTGAGAAACTGTGTGGCCTTCATGCCTCCAGGTAAGGCTGGGATCCAGTACATGAGAATGATGGTGGGAGCTCTTTGGCTGGCAAGCCAGGAGCAGGTCCTCACTCCCTTCCCTTCTGTAACAGCGGAACAGAACCCGGCCCCCCTGGCACAGCCAGAGCCTCTAGTGTGGGTCAGCAAGTGGGTTGACTACTCCAACAAGTTTGGTTTTGGGTACCAACTCTCCAGCCGCCGCGTGGCTGTGCTCTTCAATGATGGCACACACATGGCTCTGTCAGCCAACAGAAAGTAAGTGCTGTCATGGGGTGCCACTGGACTGCATCTTGGTGTGTGTTCCTGGGCTCAGGGGCTTAAGGGCTCTCAGGGGAGGAGTGTTGGTTCAGGGCTCCCTCTGACCTCTGCCCCTGTCCCCAGGACTGTGCACTACAACCCCACCAGCACAAAGCACTTCTCCTTCTCTGTGGGCACTGTGCCCCGGGCCCTGCAGCCTCAGTTGGGCATCCTGAGATATTTCGCCACTTACATGGAACAGCACCTCATGAAGGTGTGTGAGCTGGGGCAGGGTATATGGAGAGCCTACATGCCCTTGGTGGGGTGGGGAGATGTGCTCCAAGCTACAGGCTGAATCTCTAAGGGAAGCATCAATGGAGATGGGGCCTGATTCATGTCAGACCACTGACCTGCTCCTATCTCCAGGGTGGAGATCTACCCAGTGTGGAAGAAGTGGAGGTGCTTGCGCCTCCATTGCTGCTGCAGTGGGTCAAGACGGATCAGGCCCTACTCATGCTATTTAGTGATGGCACTGTCCAGGTGAGAGGTGGGGTCCGAGGTCTGGGAGCCCCACGGTGCTGAGGAAGAGGCTGATCCAGGAGCTGAGGCCCTGATTATGTGCCCTCCTGTGCTCAGGTGAACTTCTATGGAGACCACACCAAGCTGATCCTCAGTGGCTGGGAGCCTCTCCTGGTGACTTTTGTGGCCAGAAATCGCAGTGCTTGTACTTACCTGGCTTCTCACCTACGGCAGTTAGGCTGCTCCCCGGATTTACGGCAACGGCTCCGCTATGCTCTGTGCCTGCTCCGGGACCGCAGCCCCGCCTAAGTTCCGACCTGCAGAACAGACCCTGATACAAGCCCTCAGGCCTTTGTGACCCTCCTCCTCCCTTTGGTGCCTCACCAGGGGCTCTGGGCTGAATCCCTCAGGGAATCAGGGACCAGCTTTCCTGGGGTTGGTGGCTGCCTGTCCTCGATGCAGCTGGCCTAACCCTTCTTCAAAATAAGCCTGAGCCTTAGCCCCTAGCTAGGGGGCGTTATTTATGGACCACTTTTATTTATTAACAGACTTTTATTTATTGGGATGTGAGCCCCGAGGAGGGCTTCCTCCAGGGATAATAAACCGTTTTGCAGAACTTGGAGGCCTCCTCATTCGCAATAGAGCCCGTGGACGGTGGCCACGGCAAACAGCGTGGCATTGGTGAAGGCGGCAGAGGCCAGCCCATCACGTGCTGCATCCCAGAGCGCACGGCTCACCACAAGCACGTCCTGACCAGCGCGCGGGCCCAGTACCACGCTGCACACCAGCTTGTAGCGTGGAGGGCTGAACTCACGGAGGCGCAGGCGCACCTGCTCACAGAGCTCCCGAGTCAGCGGCCCAGCCTCTGAGCCTGAGTAGCACGCGTTGCTCAGCCCTGCAGCCAGCGCTGCCTCTAGGGCACGCTGCACACGTGCAGCCTGCCAACGCTCTCCTGGCGCTGGGTCTGTGCGGTAAGAGGGTGCCACTCTGCGGACCGGCGCAAGGGGAAGACCTGAGAAGCTGATACGGGAGCTTAGAGGGGGCACGGGGCCCAGGGATGGTCGCCGACCCCCAGGACCTGCACCAGGTCCCACCAGTGAGCTTCTGCGTGAGAAGGACGTGGCCAGGCCCAGCACAGAGCCACGACGGGAGGCAGGACCTGGACCAGGACCTGCGGGTCGAGCTTCACCAATGCTGGGCAGGCGGCCTAGGGGCCGTACTGGTGGTGCTTTTGGCCCCGGGTCTTTGGCGGTCTTCTCTTCTTGGATTACGGAGGGCAGAGACTTGCCAGCCATGGACCTGCCAACTGGAAGACCTAGTCTTAGGCAGGGTGGCCCTCCCTGGCCATCTTCACACACCACCCAATCTCAGACTCAATATCAAGGAAAGAATCCTGGTGCTGCTGTGATTAAGCACTTGGCTTCAAACCAAAAGGTTGGAAGTTTGAACCCACCAGACACTCTGCTGGGGAAAGATGTGGCAGTTTGCTTCTATAAAGATTACAGCCTTGGAAATCCTATGGGGGTGGTTGCATGAGTCAGAAATCACTCCATGGTAACGGGTACCCCTTTCTTCACTGTGTTAAGAAATAACTGTGTTATTGCAGTAAGTGGATCAAATAGCTAGGGTTGTGTTGATTCCTGGGTGCTTAGGGGCCCCATGCTTAGAAGATTAAAGGTTGTTAAGGACATAGTAGGGGAGAAAGGTATGCCGCTTAAGCATAATCTTGGGCAAATCCCTGCTTCTCTGAGCTCCACTTTGCCTTGGGCACTATGGAAGTTACTTAGGTGAGTTCTAAGTACATTTTCTTTTCTCCCACCTGGCTTGGCCAGCAGAAGGGGAAATATATATATGGCATGTGCTGGTAACTTCTAACCAGAAGGAGGGATGGTCAGACCCAAGTCTTTAAACCACACAGATCCTGTGGGCCCCAGGATGTTGAATCCAGTCATCTTCTACCCTTACCTGTTCCTAGGGTGGCTGGCACAGGATCTCCCAGACAACTAGCTGTGGCTGGAAGCTGGTGGGTGACTCAGAAACTCTCTTGCCCTCTGCTTTGGCTTCTTCTGGTCCAACCTCCTCCAGAATCAGTTCTAGGATGGCCGCCCTCTTCTCCCGAAACTCCCTCAGGCACCTGAGTCACCTACAAGATTTTGGTCTCCAAGCTCTCTTCTTGGCTTCACAGCCCTATCCCTGCTGGCCTGATGGGCAGGCAAGAAGGGAAGGGCCTCTCAATTTGTTGTGGAGTTGCCATGGGTTGCTGGGGCAAGCACTCCTCCCTCATGTTCCCTCCCTCCAGTCCTGGCTTTGGCTTAACTTTTTGAATATTACCACTATGATGAGAGTACCAGGTGGCTGTCGTTTGCTTGAGTCATCAGGGGAGAGGGTAACAACAGGGACTTGAAGCTCAGGGATGAATTACCAAAATGGGGATGATTGAGGGCAGAAAGGAAAAAGGGCTTTGGCCAGAAAGGGCTCTTGAGAGCCTACCCATCTGTCTTCTTGTGAAATGGCTTGAAAACTGCTGCTTTACTCTTAATTCAGAGACTGGGATTTGGGGAGACTTGAGACTTCAGTGGTGGCTGCTCAGGAATCCAAGATCTGGGCCCACAGGAAGGAGCACGTCATATCTCTAACATCTCCCCATCAGCATCAACAAGGACAAACATTTCCGCTCTGGGCGCTGAGTTAGGGTGCGGCTTGGATGACTTCCTCAGTCTGGGGCTGTGTGCGGGGGAGGGGAAACCCAGAGGCTCAGCTGGTGGGAGCTAGGCCTGACGCAGCAGCGTTGTTTTGGCAGTGACCCAGACTCCCTCTGGCCTCATGACCTTTGCTGACCCAAGAGCCTTGGGGCTTTTCCTCAGCCAGCTACACCTTTTCTGTGCCTCAGTGCCCAGTTCCCCCACCCCCACAGGGATGCCAGAGGCTGTGATGCCTGTGTCACAGCTGACACCTCCTCACCTGACACCCTTCTGCGAGTGACTGCCCCTTCCCAAACAAGCCAGGTTTGGGTTTTGAAAACTGACCTATAAGAACGTGGGTTTTCCCTGTTGAGGGAGATTTCCCAGGCCAGGGAACCTGATCTGACGTTGTGTGCGTGTCAGGGACTAGAGGCTGGGAGTTTGAATTTTCTGAACCTCGTGCTGGGGCGGTGGAGTTGGAGAGAAAGAACAAGGTTAGAACACTGGGACTCCACTGATGGCCTGTCTGAGGGCTGAAGTTTTCTCTAGGCCTTCAGGGGAGATAGGCGGGGCCTTCTTTTAGGCCAGGCTCCAGTTTCCATGGAAACCCACAGGCTTCCCACCCAGGCTGCTGCCTGGCCAGACTCCCAGCTGGGGCCTCAACTGCTGCCAGCCTCTTCTCCCCAACCACTGGCTGTTCCTGCCTTGGCCCCTCCTGGACCCCACCCTGTGTCTGTCTGTCCCATTCTTGAGCCTGTGGCCTCCTCCACCGACCTCTGATGTCTCCTTCAGGAACCTGGACCTCTCTAGGCCCTGTCCTAAATTTGAGTTTCTCAGCAAACAGGACTTCTAAGCTTTTGTCCCTCCTTAGGCTTTTCCAATCTCCTTACCAGCTCTAGAGCCTGGCCAGGCCTCCTGCTTCTTCCCACCTACTGCCTCTCACTGAGCAGCAGACAACAGGCTTCCTGGACCACTCCTTCCACTTACTCCCCCTACCTCACCCCACCCATGGAAACCCCAGGACTGGTTGTACACGGGGAGGCTGCACCCTTTTCCACAGCACTCCGAAGCCTCATCAACAACCCTCGATACAGGTGAGGGGGTGGGCCCTGTCTGCAGATTTTCCCTAGCTGGCTCTGCTGAACCCCCATGACTGTGATGTGCAGAAGAGATGGGGAGGTGGGACTTGATCCTCCTTCCTGGCGAATTCAGTCTATGCGGAAGTCAAGTGTGCACGATATTCTGAGAGCCAGAGGTGGGGGCGGTGGGGACTGGAGCCCAGAACTGCTGTGCAACCTCAGCAAAGCCCTTTTCTGATACCCTAGGCTCCTAGCGGGGGTGAAAACAAGACTCCTCTATTCCCTGATTCCTGGGAAATGAGACTTGATTCTCTGTATTCAGCTGGTGTTAGGGCTTCCCACCCTAGGGAGGCAGAAGAGCAGATGACTCTACTCTGGGAATTCAAATAAGGAACAAAAACTCAAGGGATTGAGCCAGAGTCCGAGACAGGAAGTAATTCAAAGTGCTGCCTGGGGCCTCCCAGCTTGCTTAGGATACTAGTGGTGAACCTAGAGGGCAGGCTGATCAGGGGAACTAAAAGGCAACTTTCTGCCTTTACTGCCCCAGAGCTGGGTGCTCCCTCAAAGGCTGAGCCTCCTATAACCCTGCTTCTTTGGGGATTGAAGGCTGACCTGAGTAGTGGGAATTCCAGGAAGCCCAAGCTTCGTCTCCTGCCCACCACCTTGTTTTGAGACCCAGAGGTTGGGGCCGGAAGTGATTATGAGGATGGAAAATGTGACCTGACCTGAGTGTATACACACTCTGTATTCCCTTCCGCCCCAGGCTCTTCTTCCTGAAGGAGGGCTGAAAAAGCTTTTGTAGCCAGTGGAGGAGCCAAGAAAAACCTCCCTTCCCCTCAAGGTGGGATCTATCTGGTTTCCTTACTTGTATCAGATACTCAATGACCAAGCACAGGCTCCCTCCAAGTCCGTGGGGTTTGAAATTATCATCTCATGTCATGGGTGAGAAACCTTGATTAAAAGAAAAGAACTCACTTGCCTGAAGTACTATAGGTTGGCGTTGGGATTAGAACCTGAGTCTGTGTTTTCCAGACTTTGTGCTGGATGGCTAAATCCAGAATTTTCTATTCAGAGAAGGAAAATGAGTCCCAAAGTGGGCAAAGATAAAGGCCAAGTCATATCCTTGATTCTGATAGCCTTTCTCCTGGCCCTCTGCTGTTCTCTCAGTGATGTTCGCTTTGTGGTCGGTCAAGAACAGCGGGAGGTATTTGCCCATCGGTGCCTGTTGGCCTGTAGATGCAACTTCTTCCAGCGACTTCTGGGTACAGAGCTGGGCCCTGGGGTGCCTAGCCCTGTGGTGCTGAGCACTGTGCCAGCTGAGGCCTTCTTGGCAGTGCTGGAGTTCCTGTACACCAATAGTGTCAAGCTGCACCACCACTCTGTGAGCTCAATGAGTATGGGCCTGGGTGGGAGAGGCTGGGGGTGCAAGAGGCACGGGGAGTCTGCCCATCACGCTGTGCACTGAAGGGCAGGGGAAACTCCCTTCTGCTTTCCAACCACCCACTCTGTAGGTACTGGAAGTGCTGACGGCGGCTGTGGAGTACGGGTTGGAGGACTTGCGAGAGGTGGGTTTTTGTGCCAGGTTTCTGTCTTATTTCCTTTGCATCTCATTGGTTCAGTTCCCACTCTACCTCCCACACACGCTGGGGCCTGGAGAGGAATGTGAGCCCGTACAGAGAGGAATCTGTGTAAATGGGGCATGTAATGTGGACTTATGTGTAAAGGGATACACAGGAGTCCTGTGTATGTTGAGGAGGTATATAGGGTAGTTATGTGGGGTACTGCAGATATAGGAGTCCTGGTGTGGCATTGTAGGATAAGCACTGGACCATGAGGTCAGCAGTTCAGACCCACCGGCCGCTCCTCAGAACCTCTTTGCAGGGTCACTATGAGTCAGAACCGACTCAGTGGCACTTAACAACAACTACAGCAACTGCAGATACAAGGGTAAGTCAGCATTAGACTCTGTTCTCTAAAAAGAGGAGACACACACATGGAAACTCAACCCAGTGACATAAGAAATTGATGAGGGTAAGAACAGTGTTACAATTGCATGGAGGGTCTCCCTGGTCCTGCCACCAGAGAGGAGGAGGAGATTGCCTGGGAGGAAACATTTGTGTTGAATCTGGTAGAACAAGTAGGAGTTTGCTCAAGGGGAGAGTAGGAAGATAGCATTCTAGTTACAGAGGCACAAAAGGAGCTAGTAAGATGTTTAGTGTGACTGGAATAGGACTGTGAGAGAGGGAGAGAGACAGAGCAGGCTGAAGAGGGTTGTTGTTGTTGTTGTTAAGTGCCATCGAGTCGGTTCCTACCCATAGTGACCCTTTATAGGGTTTCCGAGAAGCAGCTGGTTAGCTTGAACCACCGACCTTGCAGTTCAAATGACTTTGCAGTCTGGCACATTAGCCTACAAAGCCACCCCAGGACTCTGGAGAGGGTTGTTGTTGTTAAGTGCCATCAAGTCAGTTCCAACCCTTAGCGACCCCGGATAAGGTCAACCTTGCAGTTTAAACAGTCTGGTGCATTAACCCAGGGGCCAATTCATATAGGATCTTCTAATCTCCTTCAAGAGTTTGGATTTTTTTTTTTTTAGCTCAGAGAACAGTGAAATTAATTAAAGGGCTCAGAAGGGACTGAGAGAGATGGGAAGGGCTTGCCAGACCAGTCAGGAGTTTATGCAGCACTCAAGAGATGATGTGACCATATGGGGGTGGCAGTAGAAACCCAAGAGAGGTTGGTTGCTTTCAGAAACCAGAGGTAGAACTGGCATAACCTGGTACTTTTCTAGATGTGGGAGTGAGAGGGAGATATGAATGAAACTCAAATTGCTTGCTAAGACAGAAGTATCATTGAGTCAGGAAGGCAGCAAGTGGAAGGAAATAAGTGTTTTGAGAGAAGGGGAGAGTGTAATTTTCGCACAGCTCCTAGCTGATCTGATTGCTGGAGGATGTACTTCCAGAAGGAGTATTGCTGTTTTGACATTGCTAGCCCTGCCTCTCTGGACTTTGTCAAGCATCAGGCACTGAAGATTCCCTTGCCTTCCTGGCCTGAGGGGGTCAGGATGGACTTGGGGTTACTGGGATTCTGGGTGGCTCACTGCTTCAAGTCTGCTCACTGTTTCTGGCGTGGGACAGGGGTCTTAGAGCAGTGACACCTCACGCAACCCACACCTACTTCTATCCCCAGCTGTGCCTGAAGTTTGTGGTAAAGGTGCTGGACGTGGAGCTGGTTTGTGAGGCCCTGCAGGTGGGTATTATTGGACAGGCCAGGAAGGAGAAACCTAGGTTTCTTTCTGATATGCTTCCCAAACTCAGAGGTGGAATTCAGCTTGTAGAACTCAGCCCCTAAGGTGCCAGGAGCTTGGATCCCCTGTCCGGCTTGATACAACTTTGACACATGGGGACCAAGGGCACTCCAAGGACAGTATGGGATGAATTCTGTGCCCAGACTTGTGGGATCCTGGGTACATCAGCAGGAACAGGTACAGCAGTTGACATGAAGTTGGAATGGAGGTCCTTGCTAACCTTTTCTTTCAGGGCTGGGAAGTGGTTATGAACTGGACTTACAGAGCAGGGAGAAGGAGAAAGAAAAGTCTAAAATTTGGAAGCCAAGCATAGACTCCAGGGTGGGACTTGAAAGACCACGCATGGCTTCTTGAAGTGAAGGGCAGGTTGTTGGGTTTAGGTGTATCTGCATGTCTAAACCGGGGCCTTAACAAAGCCTGAGAGGCCATGGCCCTCCAGACTAGAACTAGGGTTAGGCATGCCACGGTAGTCTCCAGTATGGAGGGCTGAGCTACATGCCTCGCTAGTCTCCAACTTGACCTCCCACGTTCTGCTCCCAGGTCTCGGTAACTTTTGGTCTGGGACCCCTGCTGGAGCGTTGCATGACCTTCATAGAGGCCCACAGTGAGGTATGGCTCTCCTTTTCATACTCTCAGCACCAGACACCCCATTCTCCTCCCTGACTATATTATGCCAACTCGCAGGAGGTGCTTCGGACCCGTGGCTTCCTGGAGCTGTCAGCGGCTGCTCTGCTGCCCCTGCTGCGCAGCGACAAACTCTGCGTGGATGAGGCTGAGCTAATCCGGGCGGCCCGGAGCTGGGCGCGCGTGGGCGCAGTGAGTGGGGCCTGGAAGAACGCGGCAGTGGTGGGGGGTACTGAAGGCGGCTCTGGAAGCAGTAATCGAGCCAGGGGGCGGCGGGGCAGGTGCCCTTGCCACGCCCGGGCTCAGGGCTGGCGTTCGCAGGCGGTGTTGGAGCGGCCCATGGTCGAGGTAGCGGCCCCAGTGGTGCGAGAGCTGAGACTGGCTTTACTGGCCCCGGCGGAGCTGAGCGCCCTGGAAGACCAGAATCGGCGGGAGCCTCTCATCCCGGTGAGGACGCGAGGAACCAGCCTCGGATCCACTCATCTGGGGAGCCCAGCCCAACACATGGTCTGTGGGGCGAGGGGACACTGCCAGGCTTTGCGGTGACCGGCTCCCTCCTGCAGGTGGAGCAGATTGCGGAAGCGTGGAAGTGTCACGCTCTGCGGAGAGAGGACATGGCCGGGGGCGCCCTGTGCCGCCGTCGGAGGGGCACCCTGCCCCGCGAGCATCACCGCTTTCTGGACCTGCCCTTCAAATGACCCAGCGCCACAGCCTGAGAGGACTCCTGTTGTGAAGTGCCGGAGAGGGCTCCTAGACCTGTGTAAAACTACAACTCCCTAAACGCTCGGCGCTTAGAGCGGGCTTCTTTTCCCAGCATGCCTGGCGAGCGAGACTCCGGAAGGATCTGTCAATGCGCAGCGCCCTTGGGGCGGCGGGGGTGGGGGTACGGGGACGGTGAGCGCGAAAGAAAGCTCTTGTCTTTAGTTTATCTTCCTGGGGTAGAGAAATACAAGAAAGCAACTTTCTTTAGCACTACTCTACACCTCAAGGAGCTCTGGTAGCGTAGTGGTTACGAATCGGGCTGCGGGCCGCAAGGTCAGCAGTTCGAAACTACCAGCTGTTCAGCTGAAGAAAGAGGAGGCTTTCTGCTCCCGTAAAGATTTACAGCCTCGGAGACCCTGTACAGAGTCGCTATGAGTCAGAACCGACTCCACGGCACATAACAACAGCAACAACTCTACACCTCGCTCCCCACACCCTGTCCCTAGGCACTATCATCCGCCCCATTTACTTTGATGACACCCATATATCTTTTAGCTGACTCTTGACTTCCAACCGTCCATCCCCCAGTCCATACCTTGCAACAGTGTCTGACCGACCTGGTATTTTGTATTGGTGGGATTTTTTTTGTTTGTTTGTTTGTTTTAAGGCAATGGGGGATATTTCCCTTATTAAGCTACTCCATATCCCCATTGCCTTCAGCATAAAATATGATCCATTTCATTTTCAGGGCACTCAAAAATACTAAGCCTTTCCAAACACTAGCAATTCTTCTCTCAACTGCTAGTTTTACATAAATTTACTCTTCCTTTAGATGCTAATTCTCCCTCTAACTCCAGATTGGCTCTTCCTGGTACTGGAAACTGTTTTGCTACCTCGAATTCATTGGAAATCTTGTCTTCCTGAGGACCTGAGTTTTCTGGAGAAAGATCCCTTGACTAGTGTCCTCGTTTATTTCTGCTTCTCCATCCCTGTCAAATAAGCAGTGTCCTGGTGTGGCGCTGTGGGCTAATATGCCAGACTGTAAAGCTGTTTCAACTGCAAGGTTGGCGGTTCAAGCTCACCAGCTGCTCCTTGGAAACCCTATACAGGGTTGCTATATGGGTCGGAACTGACTCGATGACACTGAACAACAACATAAATGTCAAGTGGATGACGATTTTTTCATGCAAATGCCACTTTTTCCAGAAAGGTCCCTCAGTGGTACAAACAGTTTGTGCTCAACTACTAACCTCACTCACTCAGCAGCACCATGGAAGAAAGGCCTGCTGATTCACTTCTGTAAAGAATTCAGCCAAAACCCCCCTGTGAAGCAGTTCTACTCTGTAACACATGGGGTCACCATCAACTAGAGTCGACTGGACAGCAACTTTTTTTTTTTTCTTCATTCCATAAAGCGTTTTAAAAAGCCGTGGTGCTGTAGGATCAGCCCTGGACTGCAAACCACAATGCCAGCGGTTCAAACCCACCAGCTGTTCCTCGGAAACCCTATACAGGGTCGCTATGAGTCAGAACCAACTCAAAGGCAATAACATGCATTTAAAAAGAAGGACAATTGATTATTTGGGAGAAAATAATGTTGGGTTTTGTCTCAAGGACTTGATACAAAATTATATTCCACATGGATTAAAGAATGCCTAATAAAGGCATTCTCTCTCAAAACTGAAAACGTGATTACTGAGCAGTACCATTTTATAGCAGCAGCATTGTTTGGGTAATGAAAATTGGAAAGAATCTATCTGTCCATCAATAGATGATGGATGTGGCGCTGTGGGTTAATGTGCTGGACTGCAAAGTCTGTTTGAACTGCAAGGTCGGTGGCTCAAGTTCACCAGCTGCTCCTCAGAAACCTTAAGCAGGGTCGCTGTGGGTTGGAACTGACTCAATGGCACTTAACAACAAGAGGACTGATTAACGATGGTATATTCCTGTTGTTAGGTGCGGTTGAGTTGGTTCCGACTCACAGTGACCCTATGTGCAACAGAATGAAACATAACCTGGCCCTGTGCCATCCTCACAACTATAGTTACCTTTGAGCCCATTCCTACTGCCACTGTGTCAATTCCTCTCCTTGGGGATCTCCCTCTTTTCCCACTGATCCTGCATTTTACCAAGCAAGATGTCCTTCTGTTCCTTCCTAATAAAAAAGTGTGGACTGTTCCTTCCTAATAAAAAGTTTGAAGCATGAGAGATGAAGTCTCACCACTCTGGCTTCTAAGGAGCATTCTGGCTGTACTTTGTCCAAATTTGTTTGTTCTTCTGGCACTCCATGGTACTTAACATATTCTTCCCCAACACCATAATTGAAATGCATCAATTCGTCTATGGTTCTCCTTACTCATTGTCCATCATTCACATGCATAGGAGACCTTCACTCTTGAACACTAAAGAGGTCTATTGCAACAGACTTGCCTAATACAGCACGCCCTTTGCTTTTTTGACTGCTGCTTCCATGAGTGTTGATGGTTGATCCAAGCAAAATGAAGTCTTTGACAGCTTCAATCTTTTCTCCATTTATCCTGATGTGATTTATTGAGCTAGTTGTGAGTTTTGTTTTCTTTACACTGAGGTGTTATCCATACTGAAGGCTGTAGTCTTCCCTTTCAGCAAGCAAGGTTGTAATAACTACATAGTTATTGTTGTTGTTGTTAAGTGCCATCAAGTTGGTTCTGACCCATAGTGACCCTGTATAGGGTTTCTGAAGAGCGACTAATGAGCTTGAATCGCCAACGTTGCAGTTCAAACCAGCTTTGCAGTCCAACGCATTAATCCACAGTGCCACACATATGGAAGGTTGTTAATGAGTTTTCCACCAATCTTGATGCCACATTATTTGCTCAGCATACAAGATCGAATTAAATTATTAAGTATCCACTTGTTCTGTTTGAGAAACTGCCTCTCTGCAATGTTGTCCATAGCTCGTCATGATTTA
>NW_006408544.1:5349219-5353450 GCF_000296735.1 Chrysochloris asiatica
AAAAAAAAAAAAAAAAAACTTCCTCCAATCTGGATGCTACATTCTTCTTCATATAATCCAGTTTCTCAGATTATTTGCTCATCATATACATTGAATAAGCATGTTGAAAGGATACAAGCTTGATACACAATTTTCCTGATGTTATACCATTCCGTGTGCACTTGTTCTGTTCACATGACTGCCTCTTTGGTCTGTGTACATGTTCACATGAGCACAACTAAGTGTTCTGGAATACTTATTCTTTGCAATGTTATCCATAGTTTGTTACGATCCACACAATCAAAAGCCTTTGCACAGTCAATAAAGAGCAAGTAAACATCTTTCTGGTATTCTCTGCTTTCAACCAACATCCATTTGACATCAGCAATGATAGCCTTCATTACACATCCTTTTCTGAATTTGGCTTGAATATCTGGCAGCTCTTTGTCAATATACTGCAGCAATCATTTTTTAATAATCTTCAGAAAAAAATTTACTTGCATTTGATATTAATGATATTGTTCAATGATTTCTGGACTCCATTGGGTCACCTTTATTAGGAATGGGCACAACTATGGATCTATTCCAATTGGTTGGCTAGGTAGCTGTTTTTCATATTTCTTAACATAGATGAGTAAGTCCCTTCTGAGCTGCATCAATTTGTTGAAAGATTTCAGTTTGTATTGTGTCAATTCCTGGAGACTTCTTTTTTGCCAAGTCCATCAGTACCACTACCTCTAGAAATGATTGAACATAGACCAATTCTTTTTCGTACAAGGACTCTGTATTCCTTTCATCTTCTTTTTATGTTTCCAGTGTCATTCAATATTTTGCCCATAGAATCCTTCAATGTTACAACTCAAGACTTTAATTTTTTTATTGGTTTCCAAGGAGTGGCTGGTGAGTTTCAATCACCAATCTTGCGTTCAAATCGACCTTTAGTCCAGTGCATTATCCCACAGCACCACACCAGGACTCCAGACAAGGCCTAGGATTTCATTTAGTGTTTGGGTTATGGTTATGACTAGGGTTAATGTTGTTGTTGTTGTTAGGTGCCATTGAGTCAGTACTGACTCATAGCAACTCTATGCACAACAAAATGTAATACTTTCGGGTCCTGTGCCAACCTCACAATTGTTAATACATTTGAGCCATTGCTGTTGCCACTGTGTTAATCATCTAGTTGGGGGTCTTCCCCTTTTTCTCCGACCCTCCACATAATATCATTCTCCAGGGACTGGTCCTTCCTGGCAATATGTCTGAAGTATGAGAGATGAAGTCTGGTCATCCTGGCTTCCAAAGAGCATTCTGGGTGTACTTCTACCAACACAAATTGGTTTGTTCTTTTGGTAGTCCATGGTACTTTTAATATTCTCTCTTCCAACATCAAAACTCAAATGCATCTGTTCTTCTATGGTCTTCCTTATTCACTTTTTAACTTTCACATGCATATGAGGTTATTGAATATACCATGGGTTGGGTCAGGCATACCTTTGTCCTCACACTGACATCTTTGCTCTTGAACACTTTAAAGAGGCCATGTATAGCAGATTTGCCAAATGCAATCTGTCATTTAATTTCTTGACTGCTGCTTCCATAAGTGTTGATGGTTAATTTGAACAAAATGAAGTCTGTGACAACTTCAAACTTTTCTCCATTTATATAGATGCTGTTTATTGGTCCAGTGGTGAGGATTTTTATTTTCTCTACACTGAGGTGCAACCCATACCAAAGATATCAAAGGTCTTTGATCTTCATCAGTAAGTATTTTAAGTCTTCTTTCCTTCCAGCAAGCAAGGTTGTATCATCTGCATATCACAGGTCGTTAATGAGTTTTCCTCTAATCCTGATGCCATGTTTTTCTTTATATAATCCAGCTTCTCTGATTATGTGCTAAGCATACAGATTGAATAAGTATGGTGAAAGAATACAACCCTAGTGCACACCTTTCCTAATTTTAAGCTACTCAGTGTTCCCATGTTCTGTTCAAACAACTGTATCTTGGTCTATGTACAGGTTCCTCATGATCACAATTAAGTGTTCTAGAATACTGATTATCCTCAATGTTGTCCATAGTTTGTCATGATCCAACAATCAAAAGCCTTTGCATAGTCAATAAAGCACAAGTAAACATCTTTCTGGTATTGTCTGCTTTCAGCCAAGATCTATGTGATATCAACAATGATATCCCTTATTCCACATCCTTGTCTGACTTCAGTTTGAGCCTCTGGCACTTCTCTGTCAATGTATATTTGCAGCTGCTTTTGGATTATCTTTAGCAAAATTTTGCTTGTATGAGATATTAATGATATTGTCTGATGATTTCTGCATTTCATTGGGTCACCTCTCTTTGGAATGGGTACAAATTTGGATCTCTTCCAGTCAGTTGGCCACATAATTGTCTTCCAAATTTCTTGGCATAAATGAATGAGTGCCTCCAGTGCTGCATCAATTTGTTGAAAGATTTCAATCTGAATTCCATCAATTCCTACAGCCTTGTTCTTTGCTAATGGCTTCAAGGCACCTTGAACTTCTTCCTTCAGTAGCATTGGCTCTTGATCATGTGCTACATCTTGAGATACCTGAACATCGACCATTTCTTTTTGGTACAGTGACTCTGTATTTCTTCCATCTTCTTCTGATGCTTTCTTCATCATTTAATATTTTGCCCATAGAATCCTTCAATATTGCAAGTTGAGTCTTGAATTTTTTTCTTCACTTCCTTCAGGTTGAGAAATGCTGAGTGTTTTCTTCCTTTTTCTAACTCCAGGCCTTTGCACATTTTGTTATAATATTTGAGCTTTGTCCTCTCGAGACGCTCTTTGAAATTTTCTGTTTAGTTCTTTTACCTCCTTATTTCTTCCATTTGCTGTAGCATCTCTATGCAGGAGAGCAAGTTTCAGAGTCTCTTCTGACATCCATTTTGGTCTTTTCCTTCTTTCTTGTCTTCTTGATGAGCATTTGCTTTCCTCCTGTATGATGTTACTGATGTCATCCTGCAACTCTCTGGTCTTTGGTCTTTAGTGTTTAATGCATCAAATCTGTTCTTCAGATGATCTCGAAATTCAGGTGGGATATATTCAAGGTCATATTTTGCCTATCGTGGACTTGTTTTTATTTTATTCAGCTTCAGCTTGAACTTGCATATGAGTAACTGATGGTCTGTTCCACAGTCTGACCCTGGTCTAGTTTTGGCTGATGATATGGAGCTTTTCCACTGTCTCTTTCTACAGATGTAGTCAATTTGATTTCTGTGTATTCCATTTGGTGAGGTTCATGAGTATAGTCATCTTTTATGTTGTTTAAAGAAGCTATTTGCAATGAAGAAGTCATTGGTCTTGCAAAATTCTAACATGTGATGATCTACAGCATCATTTCTATCACCAAAGCTGTATTTTCCAACTACTGATCCTTCCTCTTTGTTTCCAACCTTTGCATTCCAATCACCAGTAATGTTCAAAACATCTTGATTGCATGTTTGATCAATTTCAGACTGAAGAAGTTGATAAAATTATTTGATTTCATCGTCACGGGCTTTAGTGGTTAGTGTGTACATTTGAAGGATAGTGATATTAACTAGCCTTCCTTGTAAGCATATAGATATTATCTGATCACAGACAGCATTATACTTCAAGACAGGTCTTGATATGTACTTTTTGATGATGAATGTAATACCATTCCTCTCCAATTTGTCATTCCTGGCATAGTAAACTATGCGACTGTCAGAGTCAAAATGGCTAATACTAGTCCATTTCAGTTCACTAATGCCTAGAATATCGACGTTTATATGTTCCATTTCATTTTTGACAATTTTCAATTTTCCTCGATTCATGCGTCGTACATTCCATGCTCTGATTATTAATGGATGTTTACAGTTGTTTCTTTTTTTTTTTGCGTTGTGCCCCATTAGCAAATGGTTAATGTTAGGGATAGGGATTGGGCTATGTCTAGGAGTAAGGCTTGGTCTAGTTTTATATTTACAATTAGTTTTACTTTTTTTTTTTCATTTTATTTCCCTTTATTTTCATAAAATTTATAGTTGTTTTGGGCCTGATCACTAATTCTGAGACTAAATCTGGAACTTCAAATATCTGTTACCTTTTTTTTTTTTTTTTTAAGGTTTTTTATTGTGGATTGACTGAAAGTTTTCAGGGCACATCATCGGTTTCACATTCAAACATTCATATACCTTGTTTCATTACATTGATTATAATCCCCTCCACATACCATCAGTTAACAGAGTTTCTCTCTA
>NW_006408544.1:5353550-5369433 GCF_000296735.1 Chrysochloris asiatica
CTCGTGTATGGAATTACTAACCAGCATAACTGAATAATCAGATGAGGGACATTTTGCTATGTCTGCTAGGTGGCTAAAGTCTGATCCTCAGAGCCTATGGTTTGGACTAGTTTTACTTTTTTATGTGATTTTTTCTTGAAATCTATTTGATTTACCCTTCTTTTGAAGTTCTGTAACTACCCTTTTTTTGCTTTATGTTTTGTTTTTGTTTGCAAACTGCTATCACTCAGTCTCTATATTCAGTCTTCCAGGTTTATTTTGGTGTGGCACTGTGAGTTAATGCACCAGACTGCAAAGCCATTTGAACTACAAGGTCAGCAGTTCAAGTTCACCAGCTGCTCGAGTTCACCAACTAGGCAGCACTTAATAACAACAATGAGTTCTGTTTTACTTTGAATACTTCTAAATCTGGGCTGAGTTCTGGGTGATATTGTTAGTTATATTAGTTAGTCTCAGCTTGTTGTCTGCTGTTGTTGGTTCGCTGTCCAAAAACTTCCTTTAGTAATTTTTGTAAGTTGGTCTGGTTTTTGCAAATTCTTTTGATGTTTGTTTTTCTGGAAATGTCCTAATTTCACCATCATCTTTGATGGACAATTTTACTGGGTATATGATTCTTGGTTGGCAATTCTTTGTTTGTAGAGTTTTATATGTCATCCCATTGTCTTCTTGCCTATAGAGTTTCTGCTAAGAAGTCAGAGTTGAGTCTTACCAGTTCTCCTTTGCAGGTAACTTCATTTTTCCTGAGCTGTTCTCAGGATTTTTACCTTGTCTTTGGTTTTGAAAAGTTTTATTATAATATGTTTTGGTGATTTTCTATTTGGGTTCTATTGGAGTTTGTTTAGCTTCTTAAATAGCTATCTTCTCATCTTTCATGATATTACAAAAAGTTTTCTTCCAGCAACTTTTGGACAATTCTATCTATCTATCTATCTATCTATCTATCTATCTATCTATCTAATCTTTTCGCATTCTGGAATTCTAATCACACATAAGTTCTTCTTTTTTTTTTTTTAAGGTTGTTATTGTGGATTGAGTGAAAGTTTACAGGGCACATCATCAGTTTCACATTCAACTATTCATATGACTTGTTTCATTACATTGATTATAATCCCCTCCATACATCATCAGTTAACAGTGTTTCTCTCTATCCTTTTTTTTTGGGGGGGGGGGGGGGAACCTTGCCTTTTTGGAATTTACAGTCTCGGCTTTTAGGGAAGGTTTTTACATTTATCTGTGGATATCCAGGGCTCATGTATGAGATTACTAACAAGCATAACTGAATAATCAGATGAGGGACAGTTTGCTATGTCTGCTAGGTAGCTAAAGTCTGATCCTCAGAGCCTATGGTTTGGACGGTCTGCAACGCTTGGGCCCACAGGGCCTTGAACTCCTGACCGGGTCAGCACGGTCTGCATCAGATTCGCCCTTATTTATTATTTGTTTAAGGGACGCTGCCTGTCTTAGGCAGTCAGTGCAAATTCCTCCATCTTACCTGTCATCGAAACTCATTGCATAAGTTATTCTTCTTGATAGTGTCCCACATAAATCTTAGGCTTCTTTTGGATTTTTAAATTATTTTCTTCTAATTTTTCCTCTTGAAGATGTATATTGAAAGATTTGTCTTCAAGCTTACCAATTCAGCCTTCCGTTGATACAATTTTATTTTGCCCTTTCAGTGTTTTCTCTATTTCTGAAGTCTTAGTGTTCATCTTCTGGCTTTCTATTTGCTGTTTTTGTATGGTTTCTAATTTTTCATTTGTTGAAGGTACCTAAATAGCATTCTTTTAAATTCCTTATCAAGTAGTTCTGATTCCATTTCTGGTATATTTTCTAACTTTATATTTTGGTCACTTGTTTGATTCATTCTGTCTTGTTTCTTTGTATAAGCTGAAATGTCCTGTTTTCTCTGAGACATTGTGGTATCACTATATCTGTATTTAATTAATGATTGTATATTGGTGTGTTCTCAGGAACTCACCACCTGTCTGCTGGTATATGTGATAGAGACTGGAAGAAAGTCTGAACACAGTCCTCAGTTCACTGTTTATGTAGTATAGTTCAGGGCGAGTTCAGGAGCCTGAAGAACCCCAGGCAGAGGCTGCATGGGAGGGGGTTCCACTGGCTGCTCTGTTGGCAATAACAGGACTGGTGACACCCTGGCTACCAGGAGGACAAGAGAACGAGGAAGAATCGTGTCCCCTTTGTTTCCCACCTGCAGTCCAACCCTGTGCCCACAGGACATTGTATAAGCTGCCACTTGCAAAAATTCAAGCTAGCCACACTGCTCCACACCAGCTGATGCTGCTGTTGTTAGGTGACATTGAGTCACTGTGACACTGTGCACAACAGAATGAAGCATTGCTCAGTTCTGCGCATCCTCACAATTATTATTATCTTGAGCCCACTGATACTGCCACTGTACCAATTCATCTCATTGGGGTTCTTTCTCCTTTTTGTCGATCCTCCACTTTACCAAGCATGATGTCCTTCTCCAGGGGCTATCCCTCCTGATAGTGTGTCTGAAGTATGAAAGACAAAGTCTGGCCATCCTGACTTCTAAGGAGTATCTTGACTGTACTTCTTCCAACACAGACTTGCTTGTTCTTCTGGTAATCTATGGTACTTCTTTTCTAACACCATAACTCAAATACATCAGTTCTTTTATGGTATTCCTTATTAATTGTCCAACTTTCACGAACTTATTTGGCTATTGAAAATATCATGGCTTGGGTCAAGCACACCTTAGTCCTTAAACTGACATTTTTGTTCTTGAACACTTTAGAGAATTCGTGTGCAGCAGATTTGCCTAATGCAATATATCATTTGATTTCTTGGCTGTTGCTTTCCTGAGTGTTGCTTGTGGGTCTAAGCAAAATGAATTCTTTAAAACATCAATCTCTTCTTCATTTATCATGTTATTTATTTGTCCAGTGGTAAGGATTTTTGTTTTCTTTACATTGAGGTGCAACCCATATTGAAGGTTGTGGTCTTTGATCTTCATCAGTTAGTATTTTAAGTCCTCTTTGCTTTCAGCAATCAAGGTTGTATCATCTGAATATTGCAGGTTGCTGATAAGCCTTCCTCCAATCCCGATGCCATGTTCTTCTTCATATAATCCAGTTTCTCAGATTCTTTGCTCATCATATAGATTGAGTAAATATGGTGAAAGAATACAATCCTGGCACACACCTTCCTGATTTTAAACCATTCAGTGTTCCCTTGTGCTGTTTGAACGACTGCTTCTTAGTCTATATACAGGTTCCTCATGAGCATAATTAAGTGTTCTGGAACACCCATTCTTTTCAGTGCGATCCATAACTTGTCATGATAAGTCTGCCTGGTTGTCTTCTCTCTCGCTGGTCCCTTTCTGCTTCCTCTTCCTGTCAGCACTCAGTCCACCTCTCTGTCCTATCTTCTGAAGCTCAGTGTTCCAGGACCACCATCTGTAGCTATTTCACTTGTTCTTTGTTGTAGAGGTTCTGCTCAATGTGTCTGCCTACTCTGCCATCTTGTACCAACTCATGATCTTGAGTATTTTTAAAGGGTTTATGTGTTTGATTGTCTTATGGATATTGGTTTCTCCTGCATACTAGTGCAAAACAGACATACACATGTGATAGAAATGAATATTGGGATTTATGATTATGACAGCTTGTAAACCTGCCTTCAACCTATACTTGATTAGATTTGCTAAAAGTAGAGTTAGAATTTACCCAGAAATAGGCCTTTGTAGAATATGGGACCTTAGATGGAATCCTAAGCCCCACCCAGAACCCTCCGAGTCAGGACCTTTGAAAAGACATGCAGACCCACCAGAACTGCTGAGAAGACAGGAGATTCATGATTGAAAGGAAGACCTGCAGGAAAAAATAAAAGGGCTGTTTGGTTTTTTGAGCTACAAGGAAGCCATTTTCCTTAGAGGCATCAAGGCAAGAAAAGTCTGAGCCCATCAGGGAAAGCCGCTTTCTAGGACTGAAAGTTAAAGAAAACCAACGATCAGCACACAGTCTAGTATGTTTGCTGGTGACTGCCTGGGTCTACTTGTTGAGGGCAAGTAGGGAAATGCAGCAATGAAGAGACAGACTGAGTTTGGAAATGTTCCGTTGGCACCTGTTGACCTTGTCCATAGGAGACAGAGAAGAGGAAGGGCTGGCTGGTCTGATGTTTAGAGAATTGTGTAAACTCCTGAGACTACAGGCAATGACCTAGCCCCTGGAAGCTAGGGTTGAGAGTGAAGAGTCCAGTTGGTCTGAAGTACAGGGAGGTGTGTGTGAACTTTAAAACTTGCAGCTGGTACTCATTTGACCTAGCTTGGAAGGCTAAGACTGAGTTGCCCAGAACCCAACCAAATGAAGAGAAACATGTTTGATACTATGAGCAAGTGTAAATTGTTACATTTTGATGGACTGGGATTTTGATTATGGATGAAGTTGCTCAGATTTCCAACCTTAATGAAAGATTGTTCACATTAAGAGACATGCTTGTCCCCTCACAGTACTGGGTTGATGGTAGTGGTGTGCTGTTGAGTCAATTCTGACTCATAGAGACTCTGTATAGGGTTTGCAAAACTGTAAGTCTTCATGGGAGCAGAAACTGCCGCATCTTTCTCCTGAGAACTGGTTTTATAGGGATGAGCAATTCAGAAACGGACTATCAAAAATGGGAGGATATAAAGGCATAGAGTGACTGGCTTACAAGCTTTCATGTATGTGCTTAGGCTCAGAATGAGGGGAACAAGGGAGAATCCCCACTGAATAGTTTCCTCTTTTCCAGATGGGTCTGGTTAAAAAAAAAAAAAAAGGGTGGAGGGCAACGCTGACTGGATTTTATGATTTACTTGTGAATAACTGTTAACAGGATTAATTGTGATTATAAAAACTGTAACTGTAGAAGATGTAACTGAGATGGGGGGAAGGAGAATTAATCTTTCATGTATGAAAGTCAATGGCTATAAAAGCCAGGGGGTGACCTGTGGTACCTTAAATTTATCCAACATCATCTTAGTTCCCTCCAAGTAATTGGGTGGAACCATGCAAATAGGGTGTATAGGACTCTTATGTTGGGATTGGTTAGTTTTGCCATCCCACTTGGTTTAAAAGGAGCCATCTCAGAAGCAGAAACAGACAATCCCAGGACCATCAAGAAAGAAGAGCATGAGTGAAACATGCGATCTCTACCTGGAAACTTGGTGACAACAGAGGCAGTGGCAGAGGCTGCAGCTTCTAGGCCCATGGATCAAGTAACGCTGAGTGACTAACTATTCAGAACTGGTCCGTCTCTCCTTCTTCCTAGTCTTATTCTGGAAGCCCCACTGAAACATATCCACCATGAGTAACCCTGCTGGAATGTAAAATATCAGTGGCATAACTTTTAGCATCATAGCAACACATAAGCCACCACAGAAGGACAAACTGATAGTGAGTGGTGAAGGCATTAGTTTAAGTCATGGAATATATCAAAAAAAAAAGTAGATAAAGTCCTAGCATTATGGAACTTACATTCAAGTGGGAAAAATAAGAGTAAACAAGAAATAAGTTATATTATTTCAGGCAATGTTGCATTCAGTTATACATAAGGCTGCCATGACTCAAAGCTGACTTGATGCCAACTAACCACAACAATAACATAAGTACAGGGAGCAGTTTGTGGCATGAGCCATGTGTCCTGGAGAAAGTCGTTGGAGGGTTTTGTGCAAGAAAGTGGTGCATGTAGTCAGATTCACATTTAAAAAATTAGTTTAGCTGCCATGCTAAGGATTGGAATGGAGAGGATAGGGAGAGAGAACGGATGAGTGACCCATGAAGAACAGTTAGGAGGTTATTGCAATGATGCAAACAACAGATTTTGGACCAGGGTGATAGTATTGAAGGGGCAACGAAAATAATATTTGTTAAGCACTCAGCTGCTAACTGAAAGGTCAGCAACTGGAACTCATCGATTGCTTAGTGAGTGAAAGTTGTGGCCATTTACTTCCTTAAAGATATACAGCCTTGGAAACGCTACAAGGGTAGTTCTGTCATAGGGTATCTATGAGTTGGAATCAACCCCACTGTAATGGATTTGGTAGCAGTTGTTGTTATTTAGGTGTTGTTGAGTCAATTCTGATTCTAGCAACCCTATTCACAACAGAATGAAACACAGCCTCGTCCTGGCCCAGCCTCACAACAGTTGCTACATTTGAACCCATTGTTGCTGCCAATATGTCACTCAATCTTGTTGTGGGTCTTCCTCTTTTTATGCAGACTCCATTTTAACAATCACGATGTCCTTCTCCAGGGGCTGGTCCCTCCTGATAACATGTCTAAAGTATGAGAGACAAAGTCTGGCCATCCTGGCTTCCAAGAAGCATTCTGACTGTACTTCTTCCCACACAGATTTGTTTGTCCTTTTGGCAGTCCATGGTTCTTCTAGTATTCTTCTCCAACACCATAACTCAAGCGCATCAATTCTTTAACAGCTTTTTGTTCACTGCCAAACTTTCACATATATGTGAGGCAATTGAAAACACAAGGCTTGGTTCAGGTGCACCTGAGTCTTCAAATTTTACTCTTGAACTCTTTAAAGAGGTCTTGTGTAGCAGATTTGCCTAATGCAATGCATCATTTGATTTCTTGACTGCTGCTTCCTTAAGTGTTGATTGTGAATCCAAGGAAAATGAAGTCTTTGACAACTTCAATCATCTCTCTGTTTATCATGAAGTTGTTTATTGGTTCAGTTGTGAGGTGCAATGTACTGAAGGTCGGGGTCTTTGATCTTCATCAGTAAGTTTTTTTAGTCCTCTTCACTTTCAGAACCACCAATCATCTGTCAGTTTGTCATATTGTGGTGGCTTGGTGTTGTTGTGATTCTGGAAGCTATGCCACAGGTATTTTAAATACGAACAGGGTCACCCACAGTGGACAGAAGACAGACTAGGAAGGAGAGATGGACTACTTATGAATATTTAGTCACTGAAAACCTTATAAATAACAGTGGAACATGTCAGCACCAGAATTTCAGTATTGGAACATGATGAAGAGCACCAAGACATTGTCAGATATAGTGCCGGAAGATGAACCCCTCAGGTTAGAAGACACTCAAAATATAACTGGTAAAGAGCTGCCTCCTCAAAATAGAGTTGACTATGATGATGTGAATGGAGTAAAGCTTTCAGGAACTTCATTTGCTGATGGGGCACAACTCAAAATGAAGAGAAACAGATGTAAACATCAATTAATAATGAGAACATGGAATGCATGAAGTATGAACTGGAAAATTTGGAATTTGTAAAAAATGAAATAGAAAGTGTAAACATCAATATATTAGTTAGACATTAATAAGCTGAAATGTACTGGAATTGGCCATTTTGAATCTGACAATCACATGGTTTACTATACTAGGAGTGACAAATTGAAGAAGAATGGTGTCATAGTAACTACCAAAAAGAACATATCAAGCTCTATCCTGAGATACAAGGCTGTCTGTAATAGAATAATATCCATACGTCTATAAGGAAGGCCAGTTCATATCACTATTATTCAAATTTATGAACCAAACACTAAAGTCAGTGATGATGAAATTGAAGAATTCTACTGACTTCTTCAGTCTGAAGTTGATCAAACATGTAATCAAGATTTATTGATAATTACTGGTGGTGGAATGCCAAGGTTGGAAACAAAGAGGAAGGATCAGTAGTCGGAAAATATGGCCTTGGTGATAGAAACAATGCTAGAGAGCACATGTTAGAATTTTGTAAGACTAATGACTTCTTCATTACAAATACCTTAAACAACATAAAAGATGACTATACCCATGGACCTCACCAGATGGAATACATAGAAGTCAAATTGACTACATCTGTGGAAAGAGATGGTGGAAAAGCTCCATATATCATCAGCCAAAATAAGCCAGGGTCAGACTGTGGAACAGACCATCAATTGCTCATATGCAAGTTCAGGCTGAAGTCGAAGAAATTTAAAACATGTCCACAAGAGGCAAAATATGACCATGAACATATCTCACCTGAATTTAGAGATCATCTGAAGAACAGATTTGATATATTAGACACTAGAGACTGAAGACCAGAAGACTTATAAGATGACATCAAAAACATCATATAGGAAGAAAGCAAAAGGTCATTTAAAAGGCAACAAAGAAGGAAAAGATCAAAATGGATGTCAGAAGAGACTCTCAAACTTGCTCTCCAGTTTAGAAATGTTAAAGCAAATGGAAGAAATGAGGAGGTAGAAGAGCTGAACAAAAAATTTCAAAGGGCAGCTTGAGAAGATAAAGCCAAATATTACAAAAAAAAAAAAGATCTGGAATCAGAAAACCAAAAACGAAGAACACACTCAGCATGTCTCAAGCCTCGACATGTGGTGTGGCACTGTGGGTTAATGTGCCAGATTGCAAAGCCATTTGAATTGCAAGGTCAGCGGTTCAAGCTCACCAACGGCTCCTTGGAAACCCTATACAGCGTCGCCATAGGTCAGAACTGACTCGATGGCACTTAACAACAGCAACAACAATGGGCAAAATACTGGATGATGAAGAAAGCATCAAAAGAAGAAGAAAGGAATACACACAGTCACCGTACCAAAAAGAAATGGTGGCTGTTCAACCATCTCAAGAGGCAGCATATGATTAAGAACCAGTGATACTGAAGGAAGAGTTCCAAGGTGCACTGAAAGCACTGGTGAGAAACAAGGCTCTGAGAATTGATGAAATACACATTGAAATGTTTCAACAAATTGATGCAGCACTGGGGGCACTCATTAATCTATGCCAGGAAATTTGAAGACAATTACATGGCCAACTGACTGAGAGATCCATATTTGTGCCAATCCCAAAGACAGAATGCAGAGATAATTGGACAATATAATTAATATCACATGCAAGTAAAAAATTTGCTGGATTAAGAAGACATGGGATGAGGGATATCATCGCTGACGTTAGATGGATCTTGTCTAAAAGCAGAGAATACCAGAAAGATGTTTACCTGTGCTTTATTGACTATGCAAAGACTTTCAATTGTGTTGATCATGACAAGCAATGAACAACATTGCATAGAATGAGTACTCCGGAACAGTTAATTGTGCTCATAAGGAACCTGTACATAGACCAAGAAGCAGTTATTCAAACAGAACAAAGGAACACTGAATGATTTTAAATTAGGAAAGGTGTGCGACAGAGTTGTATTCTTTCACCATACTTATTCAATCTGTATGCTGAACAAATAATCCAAGAAGATGTATTATATGATGAAAAACGTAGCATCATCAACAACCTGCAATATATAGATGATATAGCCTTGCTTGCCGAAAGCAAAGAGAATTTAAAATACTTACTGATGAAAATCAAAGACTTCAGTATGGGTTGCCCTTCAATGCAAAGAAAAGAAAAATCCTCACCACTGGACCAATAAATAACATCCATATAAATGGAGGAAACATTGAAATTGTTTTGCTCTGGTCTACCATTAACATTCACAGGAGCAACTGTCAAAAAATCAAATGATGTGTTGCATTAGGAAAATCTGCTGCACAAGACCAAGAGGTCTTATTTCAAGAGCAAAGGTAACAATTTAAGGACTAAGGTGAGCCTGACCCAAGCCATGATATTTTCAACAACCTCATGTGCATTCAGCTGTGGATATGGAAGACCATAGAAGAATTCATGTATTTGAGTTATGGTGTTGGAGGAGAATATTAAAAGTACCATGAACTGCCAACAGAACAAACCAATCTGTGTTGGAAGAATTACAGCCAGAATGTATCCTGGAAGCCAGGCCAGCCAGACTTCGTCTCATACTTCAGACATACTATCGGGAGGGATCAGTCCCTGGAGAAGGATATCATGTTTGGTAAAGTGGAGGATTGGAGAAGAAGAGGAAGACCCTCAATGAGATGGATTTGCACAGTGGCCGCAGCAATGGGCTCAACCATAGCAACGATTGTGAGGTTGGTACAGCACTGGGTAGTGTTTTGTTCTGTTGTGCATAGGGTTGCTATGAGTTGATAATGACTCGATAGCACCCAACAACAACAACACTTTTAGCATGTAAAACTGTATCATCTGCATATCTCAGGTTGTTAATGAGTCTTCCACCAATCCCAATGCCATGTTCTTCCTTATATAGTCCAGTTTCTCGGATTATTTGCTCAGCATACAGATTGAATAAATAATGGTGAAAGGATACAACCCTATTGTACAATTTTCCTGATTTCAAACCATTCAGTACCACTGTTTTGTTGGAATGATTGTCTCTTGGTCAACGTGGAGGTTCATCATGACTACAATTCAGTGTTCTGGAATACCCATTCTTCGCAATGTTATTCGTAATTTGTCATGATCCACAGAGTCGAAAGCATTTGTACAGTGAATAAAGCAGAAGTAAACATCTCTCTGGTATTCTCTACTTTCGGCCAAGAACCATCTGATGTCAGCAACGGTATGCCTAGTTCCACGTCCTCTTCTGAATCAGGCTTGAATTTTGGGCAGTTTTCTGTCCATGTACTGTTGCAACTATTTTTTAATTATCTTAAACAAAAGTTTACATGTTGGATACTTTTCACATTCTGGTGGGCCATCTTTCTTTGAAATGGACACAAATATGGATCTTTTGCAGTCAGTTAGCCAAGTAGCTTTCTTCCAAATTTCTTTGCATAGATGCCTCCAGTGCTGCTTCAGTTTGTAAAAAATTTTCATTTTGTATTCTGCCAACTCCTGGAGACTTGTTTTTGCCAATGCATCAGTGCAGGTTGGACTTCTTCCTTCAGTACCATTGGTTCTTGATCATATGCTACCTCTTGAAATTGTTGAACATCGATCATTTCTTTTTGGTACAGTGACTCTGTCTTCCTTCCATCTTCTTTTGTTACTTTCTGCATCATTCAATGTTTTGCCCATAGGATCCTTTAATATTTCAAGTCGAGGCTTGAAATTTTTCCTCAGTTCTTTCAACTTGAGAAATGCTGAGTGTGTTCTTCCCTTTTGGTTTTCTAACTCCAGATCTTTGCACATTTTATTATAATACTTGATGTTGTCTTCTCCAGGTGCCCTTTGAAATTTTCTTTTTTACCTCCTCATTTCTTCCACTGATTTTAGTTCTGCTGGACAGTAAATTTCAGAGTGTCTTCTGGCATCCATTTTGGTTTTTTTTCCTCTTTTTTTAATAACATTTTGCTTTCTTAGGTATGATGTTCTTGATGTTATCCCACACTCTCTGGTCTAATTAATCAAATTTGCTCTTTAAATTGTCTCTAAATTCATGTGGGATATGTTCAAGGTCATATTTTGGCTCTTTGGGCTTGTTTAATTTTCTTCAGCTGAGCCTTAACTTGCATATGAGCAATTAATGATCTATTTTACAGTCGACTCCTGACCTTGTTTTGGCTGATGATATTGAGCTTTTCTATTGTCTCTTCACACACATGTAGTCCATTTGATTCCTGTGTATTCCATCTGGTGAGGTCCAGATGTAAAGTCATCTTTTATGTTGTTTAAAAATGATATTTGCAATGAATAATTCTCTGGTCTTGCAAAGTTCTATCATGTGGTCTCCACCATCATTCCTATTACTAAGGCCATGTTTTCCAACTACCGATCCTTTTTTGTTTCAAATTTTTACATTCCAATCACCAGTAATTTTCACCTTGATTGCATGTTTGATCAACTTCTAACTGAATGAGTTGTTAGAATTCTTCAGTAGCCTCATAACTTGCATTGGTGCATAAATTTGAATAATAGTGGTGTTTACTAGTCTTCTTTGTTGGCATATAGATATTATCCTATCACAGACAGCATTACACTTCAAGATAGATTTTTAAATATTCTTTTTGATGCTAAATCTGATTCCATTCCTCTTGAATTTATCACATCCTTCCATATGATTGTCAGATTCAAAATGGCCAATACCAGTCACTGATGCCTAGGATATTGATGTTTATGCATTCCATTTCATTTTTTGACTACTTTCAATTTTCCTAGATTCTTACCTCATATATTTCAGCTGTTTCTACTCATTTTTGGTTATGCTCCATTTGCAAATAAAGGTCTCAAAAGCTTTATGTTATTCACATCACCATGGACAACTCTACTTTGAGCAGGCACCTCTTCCCAGACATATTTTGAGTGCCTTCCAGCTTGAGGGGCTCATCTTCTGGCACTATAGCTGAGATTGTTCCATGGCTATTCATAAGGTTTTCAGTGGCTAAACATTTATATGTACTCTGCTGTCCTTTTTTCCTAGATTGCTTTAGTCTGGAAGCTCCTCTGAAACCTATCTGCCATGGGACTTTACTGGTATTTGAAGTATAGGTGGCATAGCTTCCAGAATCACAGCAACACAGAAACCACCACAGTGTGACAAACGGACAGAAAAAATGGTGGCTTCAAAGTGGAAATGGTCTTAATGGTGTGGAAATAATCAGAGAAGCTGGATTATAGGAATAAGAATGGGGCATCAAGATTGAAGGAAGACTCATTAACAACCTGCCATATACAGATGATACCACCTTGCTTGTGGGAAGGGAAGAGGACTTAAAAAACTTACTGGTGAAGATGAAAGACTACAGACTTCAGTATAGATTGCACCTCAATGAAAAGAAAACACAACTGGGCCAATAAATAATATCATGATAAATGGAGAAATGATTGAAGTTGTTAAAGACTTTATTGTACTTGGATCCACAATAACTCAAGAAATCAAATGATGTATTGCATCAGCAGATCTCCTGCAAAAACTTCTTAAAGTGTTCAAGAGCAATCGGTTTGAGGACTAAGGTACCTCTTGACCCAAGGCTTGGTATTTTCAATAATCTCATATGCATGCGAAAGTTGGACAGTGAGTAAGGAAGACTGCAGGAGAATTGGTACATTTAGGTGTTGGAGAAAAATATTGAAAGTACCATGGATTGTGAGAACAAACAAATCTTTGTTGATGCTCCTTAGAAGCCATGATGGCAAGGCTTCATCTCTCAAACTTCAGACTTATCAGGAGGGACCAGTCCCTGGAGAAGGATATATTTGGTAAAGTGGAGGGTCAGCAAAAAAGACTTAAACCCCAATAAAATGGATTGGCACAATGGCAGCAGAAATGGATTCAAGAGTAACAATTGTGAGGATGGTGCAAATCTGGTGTGTTTTCATTCTATTTTGCAGAGGGTCACTTCGAGTTGGAATCAACTCAACAGTACCTAACAATTACTACTTTGAGGAGGCAGCTCTTCTCTAGTTGTATTTTGAGTGCCTTCCAACCTGAGGGGCTCATCTGACAATGGTCTGCTGCTATTCATAAGATTTTCAGCGGCAAAACATTCAGAAGTAGTCCCCTCTGTCCTTCTTCCTAGTCTGTCTTATTCTGGAAGCTCTGCTGAAACTTGTCCACCATGTATGATCCTGCTGGGATTTCAAATACCTGTGATGTAGCTTACAGCAGCATCACAACACCCAAGCTATTACAGCATGATAAACAGAGGAGTAGCAGTGAACGGAGCTCTGGTAGCGTAGTGGTTACGAATCGGGCTGCAAACCTTAACGTCAGCGGTTCGAAACTACCAGCCGCTCCGCGGGAGAAAGATGAGGCTTTCTACTCCCGTAAAGATTTACACCCTCAGAAACTCTGTACAGGGTCGCTATGGGTCGGAACCGACTCGACGACACTTAACAACAACAACAAAAGCAGTGAAAGTGATAAAATGTGGTTAAGTGCTCTTGAGACTGTTCTGACTCTTACTCTGCATACAGAATTATCTATAGGAATATCGTTGATTTTTACCTTTTCCTGTTTTTCATGTTTCATCCCGAGTTGCAACCCACAGAAACTTAATCTAGTACATGTGGAGATAGAAACGATGAAAGAGACATAAACCAACAGCCAATTTTAGGCTCAGAAAAAAGTATGGAACAAGCCACCTAAATCTCATACTTAAATTCTGACCTTTTATACATTATAATCTAGCCTCAGTAAAACCGAGGCACCAAAAAATTCGTCAAAGACTCATAACTGTTTCTCTCCACGGAAATCTTTAGTAAAAGGCGAAAGATCTATACGATCTGAAGAGAAACCAGAGCATACGTCAAGACTTTTTTGCTTCAAGCTCCCAGAGGGAGATAACTCTTAATTCACTTATGGTTGTCAATGACTGCGCCACAAATATTAGTTGTGTGTATTTCATATATGCCATCTGTCTCTAGCAGGAATTATTTTCTCACAATAGTAAATAAATGTCCGTGGGCATGGAACTCAAACCTCGTGGGCTTCTTTTCGTGATGCACTCTGGGTATGCAAATAAAGGCAACTCCGGGCGTGTAGGTGTTTATGTGGGGGCGGGACCGCCGGGACCCCTGGGTCACACCTTTCCTTTCCTCTCTTGTCTGTTTTGTCTGGGAACACACGCCCTCGTTTGCCGGAAAGTTGTGGGTGCTTCTCTCTGGTACGGAGGTGGGGGTGGGATTGGGGGTGGTGTCCGAGTGCAGAGTCCTTTAGGGGTCTGTGATTGTTAAGCATGAGTCCCATTTGATAAGGTTCACTCGCATCGTCCCATACCCAGCCCTAAGGAGACAAGAGGGAGCAGACCCAGGGCAGTGGAGCCACTGAAGAGACACATAACCACCACCCTTCCTAGCTTCCAATTTATCTCCAAGGATGATTTACAATTAGGTCCAGGGGAGGTTCTAGGCAGAGGACACGAACAACCATGCAAAATTCTGGAGATGAAGATCAAAAGGAATGCAGCTGTCCAGAGAAAGTGTGTTGGAATGAGAGTGTATTTCCCTGGGAGCTCAGGCTGAGGTGATGGGGAGCATTCCAAGGGTGGTCGGTCCTACAAGCAGTACTGGAACTTGTCCCTGAGGATGGATGTGGTCAGTACCCCAGGGCTGTCCACTCCTGGGGCTGACCAATCTGAGGGTCCAACTCTGACTAGCTGAAATCCCTTCAAAAGCTGCCACACTAGGCACACCCTGCCTTATCTCAAGGTTCCATTGAAACATACAAAAAGAGCAAAGGAAGGAGGAGAGGGCTTCTGAGATGCCATTTCCTTTTGGGGTTTCTTTCTGTTATGATCACAACTAAGAAAACGCACCCAGGTTAAGCACAGGAAGGAAGCAGGAGGGAGTAAAAAACCGATCTGTTTAGTGTGGCGGGATTGGGGATGATTGCTTTTTCTTAAAATTTCAATACTGTTGTGCTATTCTTTTTTTTAAATATTGTGATAAAAAAAAAAACATACATGACACAAAACTTGGCTGTTTTAACTATTCCTGGTACTAATTTTCCTTACAATGTTGCAAAACCACCACCACAATCTGTCTCCAAAACTTTTCCATCACTCCTTAAGAGACTGCCTATCAAGTAAGAACTCCCCTTTCTCTCTCCACCAGATGGTGGAAACCACACATCTGCTTTCTACCTCTGTGCATTTGCTTGTTCTAGATGTTTCATGTAAGTGGAATAAAATATTATAATACTTGTCCTATGGAATCTGGATTATTTCATTCAGCATAATGTTTTCAAGACACATCCACGTTTGAGCATGTATTTGTTGTTGTTGTTAGGTGCCATTGAGTTGGTACCAACCCACAGCGACCTTATGCATAGCAGAATGAAACACTGCCCAATCCTGGGCCAACCTCACTATTGTTGCCACACTTGAGTCCATCAATGCTGCCACTTGGCCAATCCATTCTTGGGGGTCTTCCTCTCTTTCTCTGTCCCTCCACCTTACCAAACATGATATCCTTCTCCAGCGACTACTCCCTCCTGACAATATGTCCGAAGTATGAGAGACAAAGTTTGGCCATCTTGGCCTCCAAGGAGTACTGTGGCTGCACTTCTTTCAAAACACATCTATTGGTTCTTTTGGCAGCCCATGGCACTTTCGATATTCTCCTTCAACACCAT
>NW_006408544.1:5370048-5370614 GCF_000296735.1 Chrysochloris asiatica
TTGGACTATTTGCTCAGTATATAGGTTGAATAAGTATGGTGAAAGAATACAACCCTGTTGCACACCTTTCTTCATTTTAAAACACTCAGTGTTCCCATGTTCTGTTTGAACAACTGCCTCTTGGTCCAGGTACAGGTCCTTATGAGCACAATTCAGTGTTCCGGAATACTCATACTTCACAATGTTGTCCGTAGCGTGTCATGATCTAAACAATTGAAAGCCTTTGCATAGTTAATAAAGCACAGGTATTCTCTACTTTCAGCCAAGATCCATCAGACATCAGCAATGATCCCTCATTCCATGGCCTCTTCTGAATCCGGCTTGACCCTCTGGAAGTTCTCTGTCAATGTATGCTTGCAGACATTACCTTTAGTAAAACTTTACTCACATGGGCTATCAGAGATATTGTCCGATGGTTTCCTTTAGGAGTACATTATTGTTGCTAAGTGCTGTCAAATAGTTTCCGACTCTTGTTGTTGTTGTTAGGTGCCATCGAATCGGTACCAATTCATAGCGACCTTATGCACAACAGAACAAAACACTTCCTAGTCCTGGGCCAACCTCAC
>NW_006408544.1:5370714-5371578 GCF_000296735.1 Chrysochloris asiatica
CTCTGGTAGTGTAGTGGTTACTACTTGGGCTGCTAACCTCAAGGTCAGCAGTTCAAAAATACCAACTATTTTACAGAAGAAAGATGAGGCTTTCTGCTCCTGTAAAGATTTACAGCCTCGGAAACCCTGAACAGGGTCACTGAGTTGGAACCGACTCCCCGACATATAACCACCACCACACCATAACTCAGAAGCATCAATTCTTCTATGGTCTACCTTATTCACTGTCCAGCTTTCACATGCATATGAGGTTATTGAAAATATCACGGCTTGGGTCAGGTTAGCGACCCTTTATCGTTTCTGAGGAGCAGCTGGTGATTTTGAACTGCCAACCTTGCAGTTAGCAGTCCAGCACTTGTGCTACAGCACCAACAGGACTCCTTATGAGTGGGCAGGTGAAGAAAAGTTTCTAAAAGCCAAAGACAGTGCCTACTTCCAAAAAATACCCCATCATGTACCAATGGGCATTTTTACCTTGACACACCCATGAACCACAGTAGACTATTACGGTAACTAACCCAAGAAATATGTCTCTCAATGAGTAAATTACAGATATGGTAATCACACTAATGGAATCAGAGGATACTAAAACCGTGAAAAAGCTGGGGTTAGTTTTAACTAGGAAGCCAATAGTATAAGACTTCTATAATAACCTTAATTAACTCACAGGTAAGATCTAGTACAAGAAATAAAGTCAACTCAATCAATGCCTTCTAACTTTTTGTTGTTGCTATTGTTGTTGTTAGGTGCCATCAAGTCGGTACCAACTCATAGCAGCCTTATCTACAGCAGAAGGAAACACCACCCAATCCTGGGCCAACCTCACTATTGTTGCCACGCTTAAGTTCATTGATGCTGCTACTT
>NW_006408544.1:5373043-5396785 GCF_000296735.1 Chrysochloris asiatica
CAAATACCTTTAGACAGCATAAGAGATGACTATGCACATGGACCTCACCAGATGGAATACATAGAAATCAGACTGACTACATCTGCAGTCTGATGTAAAACAAGGAAAACAAGGCCAGGGGCAGACTGTGGAACAGACCAATTACTCATATGCAAATTCAAACAGAAGCTGAAGAAAATGAAAACAAGGTCACGAGAGCCAAAATATGACCTTGAATATATCCCACCTGAATTTAAAGATCATCGGAAGCATACACTAAAACATCATCTGAAGCATACATTAAAACACTAAAGACCAAAGACCAGAAGAGTTCTGGGATGACGTCAAGAATATAATACAAGAAGAAAGCAAAAAGTCATTAAGAAGACAAGAAAGAAAGAAAAAATGTCAAAATGGATGTCAGAAGAGACACTGAAACTTGCTGTCCAACATAGAGATACTAAAGCAAATGGAAGAAATGAGGAGGTCCAAGAGCCGAACAGAAAATTTCAAAGATCTGCTCGAGAAGATAAAGCCAAATATTAAAACAAAATGTGCAAAGATCTGGAATTGAAAACCAAAAAATAAGAACATGCTCAGCATTTCTCAAGCTGGGGGAACTGAAGAAAAAATTCAAGGCTTGGCTTCGTTATTGAAAGATTTGCATTCCAATCACCAGTAATTATCAATACATCTTGAGTGCATGTTTGATCGATTTCAGATTGAAAAAGTTGGTAGAATTCTTCTATTTCATCCTCACTGGCTTTTAGTGGTTGGTGTGTAAATTTGAATAATGGTGTTATTAACTGGGCTTCCCTATAGGCGCATGGATATTATCCTACAACAGATAGCGTTGTACCTCATGACTGATCTGGATATGTTCTTTTTGACAATGAATGCAACACCATTCCTCTTCAATTTGTCATTTCCAGCATAGTATACCATGTGGTCATCAGATTCAAAATGGCCAATACCAGTCCATTTCAACTCACTAATGCCTAAGATATCAATGTTTATGTGGTCCATTTCATTTGTTACAGCTTCCAGATTTCCCAGATTCATACTTCGTACATTGCATGTTCTGATTTTCAATGGATGTTTACAGCTGTTTCTCTTCATTTTAAGTTGTGCCCCAGCAGCAAATGAAAGTCCCACAGGCTTTTCTCCCACGGGCTTTACTCCATTTGCGTTATCACAGTCAACTCTACTTTGAGGAGGCAGCTCTTCCCCAGTCACATTTTGAGTGCCTTCCAACCTGATGAGCTCATTTTCTGGCGGTATATCTTGACGTGTTTCTCTGCTATTCATAAGGTTTTCAGTGACTAAATATTTGGAAGTAGTTCATCACTCTTTCTTCCTAGCCCATCTTCATCTGGAAGCTCCTCTGAAACCTGTCCTCCATGGGTGACCCTGCTGGTATTTAAAATACCGGTGGCATAGTTTTCAGAATCACAGCAACTCACCGTATGACAAACTGATAGATGAGTGGTGGTGAGCATGTATAAGAACTCCTTTTTATGGCTGAATAATATTTCATTGTATGTATATACCACATTTTGGAGTACTGGTATGGGGCTATAGGATAAGCACTTGACTACGAACCATGAGTGGCTTCTCAGAAACCCTATACAGGGTCACTCTGAGTCAGAACCAACTTGATGGAACTTACCACCACGACTAAATTTTGTTATTCATTCACCTGTTGATGGACAATTGAGCTATTTCTATCTATTGTCTATTGTGAATGATGTCCACATCATTTCTTACACAAATTATTTAAAATCCTCATGGGCGGGAGCCCCCTACAGATGAACACATTGAGGCGGTTCCTATTCTTAGTGACCCCATATAGGGTTTACAAGGAGCAACTGGTGAGTCTGAGCCATTGACCTCATGGATAGCAGTCCAATGCTTATTCTACAGCACCACACTAAAACTCTTAAGCATTACTGAGTCCTAATTCAGTCACTGTCTCTTGGGCAGTGCTGAATTCCAAGTCAACAACCTGCTTCTCTTTTCTTTTTTAGCTATGAGAGTAAGTAAAAAAGGATTGCTATTAGGGTCCCATGTCCTGATGTGGCACTGTGGATCAGCCCTGGACTGTGAACCACAAGGTTGGCAATTCAAACTCACCAGCTGCCACCTGAAAACCCTATACAAAGTCGCTATGAGTCAAAACTGATTCAACAGCACTTAACAACAACTAGGGTTCCAGTTCACATGTGCGTGAGTTTACCCATAACAAAATATGTTTAAACACGTCTCTTTGATCAATGATGACTGTAGATAAGGTCTCTCAGAAATATATTTGGCAGTCTCTGTTGGGTGCCTTCAAAACAATGGCTTCCAACGGGATCTGCTGGGCCAGCTCAATTCAAAGTTGAGGAGTTAGCTCAGAAGATTACAGAGAATTTATTTTTTGTTTTTGGATTTCCAAAGGGTAATATTGATAGATTTTGTCCAAGGGCACAGGATGATCATTGGGGCCTATTTTGAATAAGTTTTAAGGAAAACAGAAATCTGCACTGGTGAGAAAAAGCCTCTCCCAAGGTAGCAAAGGGCTGTCTTAGGAAAATTTTGTTACCCCATCCATCCTATAGCCCAGATCTTGTCCCTTCAGACTTTTTTGTTCCCCAAACTCAAAAAACATTTAAAAGGAACCTAAAACTGTTCTGATGTGGTATAAATCTAAGAGTGCAGAATTCTTCAGGTTGGTGAGATGCAAACACCACCTTTAAAAATGCTTAAACCTAGATGGAGGGTATGTAAAGAAATAATAGCTTCAGATTTTGCTATTTTCAATGTAAGTTTCGATGATTTTATAGCAGTTTTTCACTCACTCTCATATTTTAATGTTGATTCAACTACAGTAGGTTTTAAATTTTTGTTGAAGTATGACCATGGCTGGGAAACAAATCCTGGCATATGGAGGTAGGTTGGGTGTGAGAGGGCAGTGATCTCAGGGTGGGGTCATTTTTTTTGTGGTGAGTGGGTGACTGGAACTCAGGAGGTGTGTGTTAGCTGAGACTGAGCCAAGGGACTGGTGGGGAAGGATGATAAAAGATCTCCTCACTCCATCAGGTGAAGTTCTGTTCTCTAGTGCAGGGGTGTGACCAGACTCTCCAAAGCCTTTGTAGTATGGGGCTGTTCAGCTTGGAGTTTGAATCCAGAGCCCTCACTGGTTGCTAGCAGAGTAGCGCAAATGATTTGCTCTCAACTGTTAACCTAAAGGTTGGTAGTTCAAACCCACATGGCAGCGTTACTGAAGAAAGGCCTGGAAACTGCTTCTCTAAAGATAATAGTCAAGAAAACCCTACGGAGCAGTTCTACCCTGGGATTGGGATTGACTCCAGCAACAGACCTGGTTTCGGCTGGGTGATGTAAAAGGCTAACGCACACTCAGCTGCTGCCTGAAAGTTACGAGGCTTGATCTGAGTCCACCCAGAAGCACCTGGGAAGAACAATCTGATGATCTACTTCTGAAACACTCTGTGAAGCAGTCCTGTTCCTGATCATGGGGGAGTCACCATGTGTTGGAATTGACAAATGGTACTGGTCCCCTACCTCAGCCCCTGGGGGTTTGTCTCTGGGTCCCCAGGTCACCTGCTGACTTATGGAAACCTTGGCCTTGGAGGTTAGTGAGGGCCCTCGCTCCTTTCCTTCTGTCTACAAACCTCCAAATTATCTCCCCAGACTTTGCTGTCCTCATCTTGTCTACTTTTGGCCTCTCACTGTTGCAGTCTGGCTTTGTTCCCTTGTGCCATTGAAACAGGAGGGTGGGAGAAGAGTCTGCAGAGGTGGGTACGGCTGGAATATGATGACTTTGAGTCACACAATAGAGTTTGATACCAAGAAAATATCATTTTTGTATTCTAAGTACTAACCCAGATCCTGTTACCAAGTCTATGACCAATAAATATTTACTGAGCATCATCATCTTCACTTGATGAATAAATACATCATCTTCACAGGTGAATAAATACATCAAATTTATGTGATCCTCCAATATCTAAGCTCCAATTGCAAACTCCCAACACTGCTGGGAAGAAAAGCACTGAAGTCATTTGTGATGAGTTCATATAGAATATATTTTACTCTTTAAAAATAAAACTTTCAGCATAGCTAACATCTATACAAACTACAAAAATAAACCTCTTCATATAAATAATTTATGTGACTGAAGGTGGGCAGGAATAAAGAGAGCCTACCTGGGGGAGTGGGCACCAAGCAGTGGGGGCTCTGAGACTGGCCCAGGGTGCTAGAGGGTCCCTCAGGAGGGCAGCAGTGGAGGTGGGCAGAGCAGGGGACAGGCTGCACTGCAGCTTCAAGTGCTGGCTTCCACCCCACCCTCCTCCCCAGGCCCAGGCACTTCTGAGACACATGTACACACACCTCTCCAGACAGAGACAGACACACTTACACACACAGGCCCTGGGGTGTGCAGGGCTGCTAATGGCTGGACGGGATGCAGACAGTAACAGCAGCAGCAGGACCCACAGGAGTCCATCCTGACACCCCAGCCATGCTTCCTGGGGGCCAGCAGGGTCTCCAGGCTTCAGTCATCTTTTCACCCAGTAGCTGCACACGATCCCCTTGAAGTTAGGTTGCTGGGGACACTGGCAGCTGGAGGGGTAGCAGGGGGCCAAGCAGGCTCCTCAGAGGTGGGGTGGATATAGGCTCCAGGCAGTGGGGGTGGGTGCAGGGCCACGGTCATGGAGGTAGTCACTCTGGCAAAGCCCTGGGGCAGGCTGGGGGTTGCCCCCCACCTGAGCCCTCCTGGTGGAGCCTGGGGACTCAGGACTTCTGGGCTCTCCTTGTATATCTGTACCACCTGGAGGGAGAGGCCAGCCCAGTTAGTCCAGGTGCTCGTGGGCCACAAGTCCCCTCTGGTACTCCCTGGTACCTCCCCTCTTCCCTGCCCATGACTGTTGGGAAAATGGGGCCCTTGTTGGCCTAGAGCAGGATACTAGAGCTGACAAGGGACTAGGGCAAACCTTGCTCTTTGTTCTAGGTCTTAAAAAGCTGAGGAGGGAGCCATTCAAAAACCAGGAGGGCTGAGGGGCAGGGGAGAAGGAAGAGGCTGCAGTCTTCAGTTGGGAAGGGTCCTTGTGAGCTAAGCCGTCTGCTAGCCACTGAGGGCATCCTGTCCAGGTTCTGTCCCTTCCCTTGCCTGTCTCCACCCAACACCCTGGCTAGGAGCAGAGGGGTGGTCACCTCTGGTGGGGGGCCCAGGATGGACAAGAGTACAGGCAGCAGCACGAGCCCATGGAGGAGGCCCAGGAGTGTGAGGACCGTCAGCACCACGAAGAAGTACCTAGGCAGAGTGGGGTGGTCAGGCTGGCTGGGCCCTGCACCAATGCCAGCAGGCCCCGCCTCCTTGCCCTGTGCCCTTCTCTACCTCACGATGAAATCAAAGTTGGAACCAGCAAGCATGAGCAGACCTAGCAACGTGGAGACGGCCCCATCGGTCACAGGGGCAAATGTGTGCTCCAAGGCTCGGGCAGCCCGAAGGTTCCGGCTCCCTTGGGTGTTCAGGAAGCCCTAAAGAACAATGTGGTTCTGGAGCTGTGTTCCTCTGCCAACCTGGGGTCCTGCACATCCCCAGCTTCTACTCCTCTGACCCCAGCGCTCCCTTGGCTCTTAGAAGGACCTAAGGGCCAGGAGAACTGAGTTTGTGGGGACTGTCTAGGAAGCGGGTGTGAGCTCATTGAGGTTTACGCTCTGCAGATGTGTCTGATGATCTTAGCTACAGAGAAGTATCTAGAAGGGGGTCAGTAAACTATAGCCCATCACCTGTTTTTGTAAATAAAGTTTTGTTGAAACACAGTCACACCCAATCATTTACCTACTATGTATGGCTACTGTTATCCTATAATGGCAGAGTCACGGCAGAGGTGGGACTCAGACTGAAAACCAAGCTCTCTGCCATCGAGTGATTGTGGCTGCTGAGGCTGTAAATCTTTACAGGAGCAGAAAGCCTCATCTCCTTACTGTGGAGTCACTGGTGGATTCAAACTGCTGACCTTGGAGTTATAGTCCAGTGCTTATCCTACATCAGTGCTCCTTAGAGCAGGACAGAGACCTTAAAAACCCTTCACAGAAAGTTTACTGAGCCCTGGACTAGAAGGATGATCACCTCTCAGGGTGGCATTGCGAGGATTTTGAGCTCTTTGTACTTTTCTGCATGCTGTTTTAATGCCCCAAGTGAGCTATTTGTGAGGTGTGTGTTGGGGCTTCCAGCTGGACCGTGGTGCCCACCGCTGCTGCCCACTCCTGCCTCTGCTAAAAGCATGAGGTCTTAAGAGAGTGAGGCTCATGCCTTCCATCAGTTCTAGTATCTCTCCATCTTTGTAAAATCCTTGATTTGTCATCCACATTGCTGTCCAGCTACCTACCACCCACTTTCTCTGATTCCCTTCACAACAAACCATTCAAAAGAACTGTTGTTTCCCATGTTCTCACCTTCCACCCCATCCTTAGCCCACTCCAGTCAAGCCTGTGACCCCTCCTTTATATTGAAAGACTGCTTGTTTACCGGTTTGTTGTCTCTCCCTATGCCCTAAAATGCACACTCCTTGAAAGAAAAGCTTGTGTTGCTATTGTAACCCCAACCCTTAGTAGGTGCGTGATAAACACCTGTTGGAAAGAGAAAGAGCTGACCTCCCCTCCCCTGGGGGCCTGTGCTCACCAGGGCTACGTGGACTGTGAACTCGACGCCAATGCCTACAGAGGCCACGAGGATCACCACGGGGATGGCGCTCAGCTTGATGCCTAGGAAGCCCATGATGCCAAAGAGCTCTACAGTCATCATCGCCAGGACCAGTACCTGCAGATGGTAGGGCTCAGCCAGGGCTCCTGGGAAGAGGACTCTGGAGGGCAGAGGGGTGGGTAGTGCCACTGGGTCTTTCTGACACACCCTGCAAATACTCACTATGAGGCCTGCTGTCCAGGGATTGAGCAGCAGCAGGGCACAGACGAGGAAAGTGCACACCAGCAGGATACAGACGGCCAGCAGGAAGTAGCGCCGGAGGCCCAGGTACTGCTCCCAGAAGAGGAAGGGGGAGCCACTGGGGTAGGCACGCACCCCGGCCTGGCCTGCCTCTGCGCACGCTGCCCTGGCCCCCTCGATGGCCTCGACAAAGTCTGCTGTCTTCTGGAGGCCGCGCAGCAGGAAGGGAAACTGGGCAAACTCCAGGGGCTGGGCTGCCGGGACTGTGGAGGGGAGGGGAGAGCAGGGAGAGGCAGGTGGGCAGTGGGCAGAGGCAGACAAGCAGTTGGGGGTCCTTGTGGGCTGAGGCTGAGGTTCTCACTAGGAGCACTGAGCACTCACTGCGAAGGTTCTCCCCGGTGGTGTCGTACTTGTCATGCAGCCATTCGGGGGGTGGCGGGTAGAAGTTGGCCTGTGAGGCTGCCAGACCCAGGGGGTCACTGCTCACCCACACCGTCAGTCCCACATAGAAGAGCTCTGGGGGAATCAGGCCTTCCTTGTCCACCAGCTTCCTTGTGGTCAGCTGCAGAAGGCGAGAGGACTGTGGGTACAGGCCCCAGCAGCCTGGCCCATGAGACCTAGCACTGTGGTGTGCTTCCTGACCCTTGCAGGCCTCTGCCCACCTGGCTGAAATCCAGGGGCTCCTGGGCATTCCCGGTCTGGATGAGCAGCTTGTAGGCCAGGGCCCCATCCTCTGAGCCATTGCGGTAGGAGTGGTGGGTAATGCGCCCAGAAGCCCAGTCTTGGTCAAAGGCAGCCTGGATTCCTGGGGGGAGAACAGGAGAGGGGTGGTCAGCCTGTGGCCCATAGGACTTCTCCCTGTAGCAGCCCTCCCCGCGGGCCCCTCCTCTCTCACCCTGTAGCCAGTTGCGGTAATAGTGTAGCCAGGTGCGGGGTGCCTGAGTGGCCGGTGGGGGCAGCACAGCCTTGAGGGAACTGAAGTGCTGATGCAGATCAAGGAGGGCACGTTGGGAGTGAGCGTAGTCAAAGCCACCCTGGGTCACCAGGGCAACCTCATACAGGGAGAAGTACCTGAGCTGGGCGCTCAGGAAGGCATGTTCCTTAGTGCCCCGAGGTACCACGTCGGTCAGAGCAAGGCCATCCTGTACGAGAGTTGCTCCATAGAGGCTCAGGCCCAGAAGAGCCCCAAAGAGCCCCAGCACCAGGGCCTGTACAGGGAAATGGCAGCTAAGCTGAAGGCTCAGACTAGGCCTTCCACCCTCCTTGGAGCCCAGAGACATTCAAGCCTCTGTCTGGCCCCATTCCACCAACTCTGGGTCTTACCTTGGTGTGTGGTTGGAGCAGCAGGGGTGCAAACTGATAGCGGGCAAAATGGGCAAGATTCCAGCGAGTACAGGGCAGGGACCTGCAGGCTGTCTTTTGCCTTGTCCCCTCTTCCTGGCCTAGAAGGTCCCGTGTGGAACCTCCTGGACTGAAAAGCTCAGAGGCCAGTGGGTCAGAAGGTAGGGGTGCCAGGTGGGCTTGGGGAGGCAGGATGGTGACCACATGCTGGCTGCTAGCATCACAGTGGGTAAAGGCTTGAACCGTGGCAGTCAGGTGGGCAATGCCCACTGGGACTGTCCTGTCCCCCAGCTCCTGAGGCAGAATTTGGATCACTCGAGCAGAACAGGGGCTGAAAGAGGCACAGAGTGGCTGACATACTCGTCAGGAATGGTGGGAGGGATCGGGAGGAAGGGCTGGCTGGGCCGGAAGCTGCAGGGGCGGTACCTCGGAAAGCAGCAGAGCACATCGAGGCGCTGGCAGTGGCGGCGGCGCAGGTCCAGGCTGAGGATGGCTGGGAAGACAAGCATCACGGCTGCAAAGTTGCAGCCAACCACCATGGCTGCCTGAGGGTGGACAGGAGGGTTACAAGGGCTGGATGAAGCCTGCCCCAGTGCCAGAGCCCACCCCGAGCCTGGGCCAATCTGTGAGGCCTCACCTGCAGGGAGAAGGCCCTCAGTGCAGGGATAGGCACTAGGGCGGCCATGAAGAAGGCGACCATGTTGTTGATGGACGTGAGCGCGACACTGGTGCCCGCGCGTTGCAGACACTCACCCGTGCGCTCCTGTAGGATAGGGGTGTCCTCCAGTTACAGGGGAGGGGACCAGGGGTCCTCAGGGTAGGGTGATGCGGAGGCTCAGGAACTTGAAATGGTAGAGGTAAGACAGTACTAACGGAGCAACTAATATTAATTGAATACCAAGTAGGTGTCAGGCACTGTTCTAAGCACTTGCCCCGGACTACCTCACTAAATGCACACAACCACCCTTCTGGTATCATCCTCTTTTACAGATGAAGAAACTGAGGTGTAGAGAGGTTAGTTATCAACTTAAAGTCATTTGACACACCAGCTTTTTAACCTCTCTGTGGAATTGGCTCCAAGGAGTGCAGGTTGGAGGAGGGCTCACCTGGAGGGGAGTGCCCGGTGGAGCCTCCGCAAAAGCATGCGCCAGTAGGAATATGTCGTCCACGCCAATGCCTAATGCTAAGAAGGGCAGCACCTGAAGGGGCAGAGGGGTGGGCAGTTGGAGGAACTGTGCAGCTTGGACTGTAGTCATCCAAGTCTGCCCTCTGGCCCTGGTGTACCTGGGTAGTGGCGGCATTGAAGGCAAGGCCAAGCAGTGCGCAGAGCCCGAGGCCGGAGGCCACAGCCAGGGCCACCAGCAGCACCCCAGCCAGGCCCACAGCACCCTGGGACTGGGCACAATCCCATCGCAGCATTGTCACACAGGCATAGGCCAGCTGTGGGAGGGAGGGAGAGGCCATGTCTCACACCAAAGCTCCCTGTATGGGCACTGGTAGAGGTTGGGGCAAAGTGCAGGAAACAGGACCCACCATGAGAAGATAGCCTCCCACCACACGGGCAGCACTGACTTCAGAGAAGGCCTGCAGGATGTCATCCAGGGTGGTGGAGGAGAAGGCGTGGATCTGCTGAGTGGAGTTCTGGGGCAGGGCCTCCTGGGCCAGCTGGAGAGACAGGGTGGGTCTGAGTGGGTGGGACAGGGAGGAGCCTCAGGGCAGTCCACCAGGATGTCCACACTGACCTGCACAAAGCGCCGCTGCCAGGCCTGCAGGACAAGGCCTGCCTGCTCCTCGCTCCAGCCAATGTCGTGTGTCTGGTAGTCACCCCGAAAGTGCTCATAGAGCTGGCGAGGACTCATCAGCAGGAAAGTGCTCTGCAGGGCCTCTGCTCTGGAGGGGGTGTAGGTGAACCAGGGGTTAGAGCTGGCCCTATCACAGGGATGGCGGTGGTGCAGGCAGCTTCTGGCAGGGTCCCTTTGCCAACTCTTAAACGAGACGAGGCCCTACCTCAAAAGCTGTCCTTGGGGGTCTCTGGTCATGCCTCCCAGCAGCAATTCCTCCTGCCAGCGCATGAACTTGTAGGAGAAGCCATGGCAGCCACCATTCAGCTCCTGAGCCACATTGGGAGCCTAAACAGGGGCAGGAAATAAAGTCTGTCACTCAAGGTTGTGGGTAATTTACCTGAGATAACGGGGGTCCCTGGGCTTACACCTCCTGGGACCATGCCTGTCACAGAACTCTGAAGTCTAATGTGTAGATAACCATTTGGAGCCTCCTGCCTACTCCGTAAGTGACCAGCTAGTATCTTATAGACAGGTGGCCACAAGAGGGAGCAGATGCCTGAGATTAGAATTAGGTTGCTGGGAGTTGGCATGGAGTCCTGGTGTGGTGCTGTAAAATAAGTACTCTACCACAATGTTGGTTTGAACTGCAAGGTAGGTGGTTCAAATTCACCAGCAGGTCGTCGGAAACCCTATACAGGGTCACTATGGGTCGGAACCGGCTCAATGGCACTTAACAACAACCACCACATCCGCTTTCCATGGAAAGAAACAGTGGAAAAGTTCCATATCACCAGCCAAAACAAGGCCAGGGGCAGACTATGGAACAACATCAACTGCTCATATGCAAGTTCAGGTTGAAGAAAATGAAAACGAGCTTGCGAGAGCCAAAATATGACCGTGTGTATATCCCACCTGAATTTAGAGACCATCTCAAGAACAGATTTGATGAGTTAGACACTAATGACTGAAGACCATAAGAGTTGTGGGATGACATCAAGCACATCATTCAGGAAAAAAGCAAAAGGTCATTAAGGCAAGAAAGAAAGGACCAAAATGGATGTCAGAAGAGACTCTGAAACTCACTCTCCTGCATACAGATGCTAAAACAAATGGAAGAAATGAGGAGGTAAAGAGCTGAACAGAAATTTCAAAAGGCAGCTCCTGAATACAAAGTCAAATATTATAATGAAATGTGTAAAGATCTAGAGTTAGAAAACCAAAAGGGAAAAACATGCTCAGCTTTTCTCAAGCTGAAAGAACTGAGGAAAAAATTCAAGCCTTGACTTGCAATACTGAAGGTTTCTATGAGCAAAATATTGAATGATGCAGAAAGCAGCAAAAGAAGATGGAAGGAGTACAGAGTCGCTGTACCCAAAAATAAATGACTGATGTGCAACCATTTCAAGAGCCAATGATCCTGAAGGAAGAAGTCCAAAGTTCATTGGCAAAAAAGTCCAAGGCACTGGCAAAGAACAAGGATCTGGGAATTGATGAAATACAAATTGAAATCTTTCAACAAACTTAGGCAGCATTGTAGGCACTCACTCAATCTATGTCAAGGAATTTGGAAGACAGTTACCTAGCCACCTGATTGGAAGAGATTCGTATTTGTGCCCCTTCCAAAGACAAGTGACCTAACGTAAAAGCAGAAATCATCACACAATATCATTAATATCACTTGCAAGTAAAATTTTGCTAAGATAATTAAAGAACAGCTGCAACAGTACAAGCTAGATTCAGACAAGGATGTGGAACAAGGGGTATCATTGCTGACAACAGATAGATCTTGGCTGAAAGCAGGAATATCAGAAAGATGTTCACCTGTGCTTTATTGACTATGCAAAGGCTTTTGACTGTGTGGATCATGACATATTATGGACAACACTGTGGAGAATGAGTATTCCAGAATACTTAATGTTGCTCATGAGGAAGCTGTATATAGACCAAGACACAGTAGTTCGAACAGAACAGGGGTCCAACGAATGGTTCAAAATCTGGAAAGGTGTCCACCAGGGTAGTATTCTTTCACCAAACTTAGTCAATCTATATGCAGAGTAAATAATCCAAGAAGCTGGATTATATGAAGAAGAACGTGGCATCAGAACTGAAGGAAAACTCATTAACAACTTGAGATATGCAGATAACATCACCTTGCTTGATGACAATGAAGAGGACTTAAAATCCTTACTGATGAAAATCAAAGACCACAGCCTTTGATATGGGTTGCACCTCAATGTAAAGAAAATAAAAATCCTCACCACTGCAGGAATAAATAACATCATCATAAACAGAGAACAGATTGAATGTGTCAAAGACTTCATTTCGCTTGACTTAACACTCATGGAAGCCATAGTCAAGAAACCAAAAGATGTATTACATTAGGTAAATCTGCTGCACAAGACTTCTTTAAAGTGTTCAACAGCAAAAATGTGCACCTGACCCTTAAAGTCATGATATTTTCAATAGCCTCAAATGCATGTGCAAGTTGGACAGTTAATATGGAAGACTGCAGAAGAATTGATGCATTTGAGTTATGGTGTTGGAGGGGAATATTAAAAGTACCATGGACTGCCAGAAGAACAAACAAGTCTGGGTTCGAAGAAATACAACCAGAATGCTTCTTGGAAGTCAGGATGACTAGACTTTGTCTCTCCTACTTTGGATATAATATCAGGAGGGACCAGTTCCTGGAGAAGGACAGCATGCTTGGTAAAGCAGAAGAGCAACGAAAAAGAGGAAGATGACCAACAAGATGGACTGGCACAGTGGCAGCAGCAATGGGCTCAAGCTTAAGAAGAATTGTGAGGATGTCACAGAACCGGGCAGTGTTTTGTTCTGTTGTGCATAAGGTCGCTAGGAGTTGGAATCGACTTGATGGCATTTGAAAACAACAGTAACACCTCAGTCACAAACAGTCGTTGTGGTGCAGTGGTTAAAGTGTTCAGCTGCTAACAGAAAGGCTGACAGTTGGAATCCACCAGCTGCTCCACAGGAGAAAGATGTGGCAGTCTGCTTTTGTAAAGACTACCGCCTTGGAAACCTCATGGGGGCAGTTCTACTGTTGTTTAGTTGCTACTCAGTGGCAATTGGTTTGATTTGGGTTTTTTGGTACCATGCTCACAAGGCCTTGTGGACACTTGGGAAATTAGGTGTAACACTGGTGCTTAACTATTTTGCTTATAGTTTCCTTGTACAAATTTATCATGATAAAGTCCAGCCTTGTCTGGAACTCACTTGAAGGTTTCTTAAGGGAACTGAGTGGAAACAACATTCTTGCGTCTGGGGCAGAGTCACATTACCCAGGAAATGGGGGCAGAGCAAAGATAAAAACCTGCTGTCTGCTAGAACAGAGGAACATGTGATGAGGATAAAGGAAAGAAAACAGCCCCTCCCTAGATGATCTGGGCTGGAACCCACCTGCCTGCTGTGATGGTTGGGGGCACTAGGTGGGCAGTGGAGGTCATCAGGGTGCAGGCAGGGCCGCCCCACATAGGCCTGGCCCACCTGCGCTTTGTCCAGCAGCTCCCGGAAGGTCTCGAGGGAGGCAAAGGGGCCCAGCTCCTCCAGCAGCTGCTCTGGGTCCAGGTTGGTCCACTGGATATCAGGGCGACCCCTGAGGAGAGAGGATTAGGGGTCAATTTCCACCCTCTCACTGCCGCTAAGAGGGCCCACACCATACCCTTGCCTCCTCTTCCCATCAGTTCATTTATCTCAGCTTCCCAGAGCTCCCAGATGGTACCAGTCTATTAGGCTGCTGTGGTGAGCTGTGGATGGGCATAGGAGTCGAGTCAGACATTATGACAAGTACAAGTAGTTAGGGTACACAGAAAGGGCCCAGAAAATCCCCTAAATTCATCTCATGCCATCTATTCTTGTTTCTAATACCTAAACCTTCTAATACCTATAAGGTTTTCTTTCTGGCCTGGGCAATAGTTTAGCTGATACCTAGCTAGAATCTCTCTTATACTTTAGAGGTCTCTTATACTTTAGGGGCCTCCATGTTTTGTCTAAATATTGGGGGTGTGGGGAAGGAGGATGTGGGCAGAGCCTTGGCTGAGCCAAGGTTCTGATCCTGGCCTAGGCAGAAATAAGGACTTTGGATGGTTTGTTCAGCCAAGGAAATTCCCCCGGAGAGTCAAAAACTAGGGCCTCAGGAGGGCCCGTGGTGGTACTCACGGCAGATAGGCAGAGCCCCCTTGGAGCTTGGCTCCTTCCCAGAAGCAGTCGAGGGGGGTGAGGATCACACATGGAAACAGCTTCTCGATCATCTGCACGGACAGACACCCCAGGACACTTCAGTGCTGCCTCTGGGTTTCTTTCCTCCCAACTTTTGTAGGCTATCCCGCAGCCCTTAGCCTCCTGGAGCCTCTGTGAGGTCTGCCGACTACAAAAGTTTCCACATCTACCCTGTCTCAGGGGACAGCTCAGCACACTCACCCGCTCAATCATTCCATTTTCAATGAGGGGAACTCCTGACTTGTAGCAGATTTTGTTCAAATCCCAAGACCTGTAACAGCCAGGGGCACAGGGATCAACAGAAGAGCCCTGGCAGAGCACCCCTCGCCCCCAGCTGCAAGGGCTCTGCCACTTACTTTCCATAGAGTGAGACTTGCACTTTGCTGGCGGTGAGGGCTGCCTGGAGGTGGAGGCCCAGTGCCTCAGGAGTGAGGATGTTTTCCCCCTCCAGGCGTGCAGTCTGTATCAGCATCTGGGAGGTGTATGCAGCCTCCTCCCCCAGCTTCTCCTTGGTGTAGTGCAGTTCCTGGCTCACCCGGCTGCCCACTACCAGACACAGGAGAGAAGGCAGAGGTAGAGCTCCCCCCAGTGAGGCCTCCCATCTGCTAAGAGGAGCCCTTGCCTTCTCCCTGATGGCTCTGTCATGGCCCAAGCTGGACTCTCCAAGCCCCTGCATTCAGAATGCGGAACTCTGCCAGGGAAGAAGGGGAGAGGCCTCACTTGGGTATAGTGACTCTCTTGTGTGGGCCTAGGGTATAAGCATGAACCAGGTTGGCTGGGTTTGGGGCATATAACTTAAAAATGAGAGATCAGCCAGGACTGGGGTTATGGGGTGGCCTGGTAAGGAAGCCCTTACACAGTCCCTTTCTGGTCTGGTGGGGAGGACAAGCAGGGAGAAAATGGGCTGATATGAGGGCTGACTGCAAAAGCTGTTTGAATTGCAAGGTTGGCGGTTCAAGCTCACTAGTTACTCCTAGGAAATCTTATACAGGGTCACTATGGGTCGGAACCGACTCGACGGCACTTAACAACAAAAACAACTAAGAGGACATGTTATCAGGAGGGACCAGTCCCTGGAGAAGGATATCCATGCTTGGTAAAGTGGAGGGTTAGCAAAAGGTCTTCACGAGATGGACTGACACAGTGGCTGCAACAACGGGCTCAAACCTGACGTGAGAACACACACAGCCAGGCAGTGCTGCTATGAGCCGGAACACAACAACAAACAGCAGGGTTCAGGGTGCTTCCTAGTTCAGCTGCCCCAACCAGTGATGTGCAGCCACATAACCCTTGGCAAACTGTTCTGGGAAGGGTGTGGGGATGCAAGTGCCTGCCATAATGGGTCTGTGAGGCACTGGCAAGGGGGAGGGTCAGGTGTGATATGCAGTTTCACTCAGTCAACAAATATGTGGAATCAGTGGTTCCAGAAGGTTCCAGATACATTCCTTTCATCAGCCTCACTGCCCAGATGATGGGGCCCAGTGCTAGGCCGGTCTTACTCTCCTTTATCTTAAAAGTCCCTTAAGTTTGGCCTTCTGCAGGCCATGGTGTCACACTCTGGAACTGGGGGTGGGGATATCGGGAGGGTTTGGAGGACAGAGAGGGCCAGAGACAATCCCATCCCTGGAGGCTTTGTGGTCTAGTCTCAGACTCAGTCCATCTTTCTGGGGGCCTCTTCCTGTGAATCACTGCCACCTCTGGGGCCGACATGTACTGTGTTTCCAAGACTTGGGCACCATGCTGCATCAGCATGCTTCCCCAATCCTTTTCTCAAACGAATATACTCTCACTCATGAGAGCCCCAAATCCTTGGTAACCCTCCCAACACAAGATTTAGCCACATTTTCACCATCTCCATCTCCTCCAACCCAAGTCACACTCCCAGTCTTCCCCTCATGAATACTGCCTCCCAGTCACCTCGTCCACTCTACCATCAAATCCCACCTGCTCTTTTTCTTCCTCCACCATCCACATGCCCCCTCTCTAGTGCAAGGTCAGAGGGTGCCAAGTGCAGGGAAAGGAGGAGAAGACAGAGAGAAGTGGATTTCTTAAGGGGAAGGAAGGAACTCAAGATAAATTTAATAAGTGGATTTCTTAAGGGGAAGGAAGTGAATTTCTTAAGGGGAAGGAAGGAACTCAGATAAATTTAGTAAGGAAGCAGGAGAAAGGAACACTGAGAATTTAAAATACAAATTCAAAAAGAACAAAGAGCCATACAGAAAAAAATGAGGAGAAAAGAGAAACCTCAGCTGACAAAGATGACGACAGATAAGCTGGGATGTATTGTGTAGGCAAGAGGCGACACAGGCTCTGTACACAAAGACCTGGCTTTGAGCCCTAACTCTGACACTTACTCTATGACTTTGGTAAATTAGGCTCTTTGAGCCTCAATGTTCTATCTGTAAAATGGGAACAATGTCTATCTTCATGGGTTATTATAGAATTAGAACCAATGCAGGGAAAGTACTTAGGAAGTTGCCTGGCACACAGTAAGTGTAGGTTGTTGTTGTTGTTAAGTGCCATTGAGTTGATTCCAACTCATAGTGACCCTATATAGGGTTTCTGAGGAGTGGCTGGTGAGTTTGAACCAATGACCTTGCAGTTTAACCGGGCCTTGAGGTCGAGTGCTTATCCTAGGACACCACAGAGTTATTATTCAGTAGTTGGTGGGAGAGAAATGATGTGATGGAAGAATGAGAAAGGATTGAAAGAAAAGAGGAGGAAGGGAGAGATCTGGGGAAGGAGACACTGGAATTGAAAAAATGACAGCACCCACTAATGCATATTGATCTAGCATGAGCGTATAATTTTGGGGGAAAATAATATTGTAATATGTATCATGGCCCTCAGAAATGTTCATAATCGTTGGTCCAGAAATTTCACAGGTAGTGGCTTGTAAGCTACTGTAGGGACTCAGGCTTCCTCTGAGTGAAATGGGAGCCGTGGTAGGTTCTATGTAAAGGAGTAGCCTGACTTGTTGATTTTATCATAAAATATTCTGGTGCCAAGTGGAGCTGTGGATGAAGAACAGGAGATGGCCAGAGGAAGGTGTCAGGAATGATGCTGTGGGACTTTATGTGTGCAGGATCCTCTCAGAGGCTCTGAGAGTGACATTGGGAAGAACCAGAGACAATGTTGGAGAAGCAACTGAGAGCTTGATTACAGAGCCTAGACCATGTGCAGGGGTCCCTGGGTGGTACAAACGGTGACTAATGTGCTTGGATGCTAAATGAAGAGTTGGAGGTTTGAGTTTACCCAGAAGTGTCCCTGCAGAAAAGTCCTGGCGTTCTACTTCCGAAAAACCATCCACTGAAATCCTATGGGGCACAGTTCTACTCTGACACACAAGGGGCTGCCATGAGTCAGTACTGACTTGATGGCAACTGGTCCTTGTTGTTTTTAGAATGTGTATAGAAGCTTGTACTTGGTTCTGAAGCCTCACAATCCAGTAAGAAATAAGGGTTTTTAGCAGTAGATTTGACTAGACTAGACTTAGGTACACCACAGGGGGGCAGTGCGGAGGCAGATTTGAAGGTGAGACCTATGGAAGATGGTTCATTGTTCCTTCTTCCTCCTTTCTAACCCACCCTGATTTTGTTGGCCTTCTTCTAAATGGGTTTGTGATTCAAGTCAGTTGCTTATACCCTTTCCTCCTCTCCCACAGTCTTAGGGGGTGAAACTTGATTAGTGTAAGAAGCCAATCATGGTAATTCCATTGCCAAGTAAAGGATGGTACACAGTGTTTGCTGAGGAGCTTCTGGTAAATTCTATCTCATTTTCACAACTGGATGAAGACAGGAATGGTTTTTGTTTTCTGCCACTGCAGCTGCCACCTTGGGACAAGATGGTAAGTCTGAGGACAGAAGCCCAACATGCTGAAGATAATCTAGGGGAAAGATACGAAGAACCCTGGTTGCTGAAACCTGGGACTGCGCTACTGTCTGACAGGCTTCTTCTTATCCTTTTGTTAGGTTGTTGCTGTTAGGGACTGTCAAGTCAGTTCTAATTCACAGCAACCATGCATAGGGTTTTCAAGGCTATCAATCTTTATGGGAGCAGAGAAAGTCTTATCATTCTCTCCTATCCTCTTGTTGTTAAGTGCCTTTGAGAAGGTTCCAACTCATAGCAACCCTGTATATAGTTTCTGAGGAATAGCTGGTGGGTTTGAACTGCTGACCTTGTGGTTAGGAGTCCAGAGCTTATCCTACAGCATCACACCAGGACTCTTACTATGTTGTTGTTGTTGTTAAGTGCCATCGAGTCGGTTCCAACCCATAGTGACCCTGTACAGGGTTTCTGAGCCTGTAAATCTTTATGGGAGCAGAAAGTCTCATCTTTCTCCTGCGGAGTGGCTGGTAGTTTCAAACTTAAGGTTCGCAGCCCAATTCGTAACCACTACACTACCAAAGCTCCATTAGAACTCTTACTATAGGGGATAATAAATAAATTCTCTTTCTTTCTTTTTATGTTGCTAAAAGCATTCTAAACAATACCATGATGGTGGAGAGGACTAATCTATTTTAAGAGAGCCTAACCAGTTGCCTTCATGAGTCGGGTCTGACTTATGCAATATATTATAATTATGACATCATGCGATAAATTGAACTGTGTTCCACAGAGTTTTCAATGTTTGAGTTTTCAGACAGATTACTAGCGTCTCTTCTGATGTGCCTTTTCTCTGGTGGATTGGTGGACTAGAACTTCCAACCTTTTGGTTAGCAGCTAAGCATTTTAACCATTTGCACCACACCCAGGGACTCCATGGAGAGAGCATAAGAAGGAAGAATTTACAATTTTAGAGACAGTTTCAATTCCTTTAAGTACTAGTTGGGCAATATGTTCTGATTTTTATTTTAGAGAATAATCTACCTTTAAGTCCTTTAGCTTTAAAGGGGCTCAGGAAACACCACAAGTTACATTCCATATGCACTACCGCAAAGCAGAAGAGGAGTCTGAATTCTGGCCCAGAACTCTGATGGCTACAGTCCTGTTTCTTCCTCTCTTTTCTGTATTAGCAAAATGAGAGAAGAATAGTGGAAACCCTTCAGTCCTGACCTTGATTATTTCTTTACTGCCTAGTGCATTATGAAAAAGGGGAAAGGGGGGTAGGAAGCCAAGCTACAGAGAAAATTTCAAGTCAGTATCATTACTTTTACCCCACTCCCAAACCTAGACAACACAGGGCAGAGAGATAGTCTGAAACAAAGAATCCTCCCTTATAGAAACAGCACAAATCCGTTGATTTTAGCCCATCCTGGAGAGTAGGAGAGAGGATGAGGAAATAGGGATTCAAAGAGTGTTCAGATGGGGAAGATGTTGGGAATGGGGAGAGAGGCTACTTCTATTGTGGAAATCCAAGAGTCATTTGGGACCACCCAAGCAGCAGTGGTGTGGGTGTGGGTAAGTCTGTGTTCATGTAAGCACATGTGTGTCCTGGGGCTAGGAGCAGGCAGGCAGGCACATCTGCTGTGGACCGCAGGGCTGGCCTAGAGTGTGTATGGATGTGAGTCTGCAGAGGTTGGGGGTAGGGTGGGGATGGGGTGTGGAAGCCCAACAGGCAGGCAGGCAGGCAGGCAAGCAGGCTCCAAGAAACATCTGCTCTGGATCCTAGGACTTGCCAGTATTTGAAATAACTTAAGGGTGTGAGCCTTTAACCTGGGCCCTGCCTTTGGGTGTGGGCCAAAGCTAAGGGAGGTCTGGGGAAGCCCACAATGCAAATTTCCCAGGGAAGAAGAGAAGGGAGTTCTAGTTTGTTAAAAGCCTTATGAAAGAGCCAAGCTGAAAGCATTAATAAGAATCATTCTTATCTAATATGGCACTGTGGGTTAATACACTGGACTGCAAAGTCGGTTTGAATTGCAAGGTTGGCAGTTCAATCTCACCAGCTGCTCTTTGGAAATCCTATACAGGGACGCTATGGGTCAAAACCGACTCGACGGCACTTAACAACAACAACGCTTCCATTAGTGTGGTGCTGTAGGATAAGCACTGGACTGCTAACTGCAAGGTTGGTGGCTCAAACCCACCAGCCACTCCTTGGAAACCCTATACAGTTGGAACTGACTCAGTGATGTTTAACAACAACAATGCTTCTGTCAAGAAAGTGAGCCTGTGGTCCTACTAACCAAAGGACCTCAAAGCTCAGGTCCTGTACTGCTATCCTATTAAGTAGTCCAGGGGTTGTGTGCATGGGACCTCTCTGGATGATTGGCCTGATGATTTACTGAGTTTCCTCACGTTTTAGGTCTAACTTCTGATTTTCCTGGTCAAGGTGAGACCTCTTTCCTTATATATATAACTGTTGAGTCAGTTCCGACTCATAAGGACCGGGTATAGGGTTTCCAAAGCAGTTCAATGGGGCTTCAAAATGTTCATGGAAACATGGAATTTAAAGATAATGAAAGTTTTCCATGAACTTTTTTAAGCCCTCCTTACACAACATAATCACATATTACCTTGTATTGTATTATAGCTTATCTCAGCACCTATTCAATTTCCTTGCTAAAGTGTAACCTACTAAAAAAATGGGTCTTGTTTAAGCTTTTAGTTGAGTTTGAAGATTGCTCTATACTCTCAAAGATACATATAAAAGGTTGAAAATAAATGCTAAATGAATACACATACACATATAATCACAGGTAAACATTCTGTACATCTATTCACAGGACTTTACCATCTCCAGATGTCCATTTATAGGGTGGGAGGGAGAAGTGTTCCCAGGTGCCCAAGCACTGAGGGCCAGGTGCTCCTCCAGACCTAGGGTCAAATCTACTAGGGCTTGGGAGCCAGCTCCTCACCCTGTACTTGTTTTGGTATCACCATACCCAAGCCAGCTATGCAGTGCCCACAACTCACCTTCAACCCAGAGCTGCTCCAGGTCTGTCTCAATGATGGCCACACGGAGACCCAATGCCAGGGCCCCAAAGACCAGCAGTCCCAGGAAGAGCACTTTGCCACAGTGTCTCTGGATCCTGCAGCCCAGAGAGAAGAGCAGGCTCTGGAAGTAAGCACGAAGCCAGAGAGGGGCCTTCAGACTCCCAATTAGGGTCTGGAATAGAAAGAGAAGGGTTAGGCAGGCATCATTTTCAAACCTGTACAAAATCCTTCACTTGGCGCTCTACATTCTTGCTCTGCCAAGTTTGCTCAGCTTCTTGATTTCTAGAAGCAGATCATGAAATAGACAAAAGCCTAACCCTAGGAAGAGATTTAGAGCCTCCTGCCCATCCTTCCCCAGTCCCTCCACATTTGAGGACGGCATAGACCCGTTTTCTGAGAACAGAATACAGATATACAAATACATGTTCTCAAGTGGACAGAAGCCACCCGGACACAGATGACTCACGCACACGCTCTCTCATCTGTTCTCAGACAGAAGCCGTGAACACACGACACTTGCAGACATCATATTTTGTGTATTTCCGAATAACAGATCTGGTTCCCCAATCTTTCTTCTTCCCAGCTTCCCTTCTACATACCTGAGGAGCCATAGTTCGATCTGGGGGTGTGTAGCTGGGAGGCAGTGGCCGAGCCATGTTAGCCAGGATGGGGGCGCAACCGCCCCCAACCCGCATTATCTGGGTGCCCCCATAAGGTGAACTGGCTGGCCCGGTCCCCTGATGCCTCGGGCCCGGCGTCAGTGCTCAGTGGGGCCGCGGGTGTGAGGGCAGCGATGAGCCAGAGGATGCGATGTGCAGCGGCTGCCGTGGGAGGGCAGCGTGCCGGGCAGGGCAGCCTGGGGCACTTCGCCTTTGCCGAGGGTCGCCCGCAGCCAGAGGAACAGTGGAGCCCGCGTTCGGGCGGTCAAACACAACTACTAGCCCGAGACACCCAGCGCGGATCCAGGCGATAACAGTGGGGCAGCGGCCGCCAGAGCCCCAGAAAAAGGGAACGGCCAGGCGGTGCCCTCCCATTGGCTGATGGGCCGGCAAATTACCGGGAGTCGTGCGCCGAGTCGCTGCTAAGCAACTGGGCCGCGGGGAAAGGGGGGGCGGAGGCGGAGGCGGGGGCGGGAGACCACCCAAGTAGGGCAACCCCCCATCTTCGCTGCCTCTGGGAGGGCCCTGCAGGAGGAAGGAAAAAAAACGATCTCTCGCAAAGGCTCGGTGCTGGCCAAGTGTAAATGAGAGGCCGTTTTTTATTTTGTTTTGTTTTTTTGAGAAAGGGGTGTGTCCGCCGACATTAGGGCCATACTTCCAGACCAAGTCAAGATCCAGACTTTTCTCCTTTCACACTTCCCTGCTTTTTGTCTTCAGTCCACTTCTCCACCGAGATAAAAATCATCTCTCTAAAATGATATTCTGATACAATAGCTCCAAAGACCAAAACCACTTAGATCACAGGGTACTGCATGATCTCACTGCAGCTCTAAGTTCCCTCAGACCTATGCCTTTTCTTTTTTTTTCTTAAGTGTTTTATTGTGAATTATGAGATAGTTTACATGGGAGAACATTAATTTTTCATTCATTCTATCGTATATCGTCTCATTGCCATGGTTACAATCCCCTCCATGCATCATCAACCAACCAAAGGGTATATATACCCTGCAATCCTTCCCTCCGTACCCCCTAGGTCTTCAACACACAGTTGCTCTCCCTCTCTGGATCTAAAGTTTCCAGCTGCTCCATCTCTCCAAGTCATCATCTCTGTCTCCATTTCAGGCATCACTACTTCTCTGGGTAGGGTCCCGCTCTCCTCTATTCTCCCCTGATGGTCCTAGAATCACTCCCCTCCTTGCTATAAAACGTCTACCTTTACATTTCCAACCCTCACAATCAGTCCTGGTAACAATTATTCACTATTGTATCACAAGAGACCAGACCTATGCCTTTTCTTCCAACCCTGCAGTTGTTGTTGTTAGGTGCTGACTCATAGCATCACTATGCACAACAGAACGAAACACTGTCCGGTCCTGGGCCAACCTCACCACTGTTTCCACGCTTGAGCCCATTGATGCTGCCACCTTGCCAGTCCATCTCACTGGGGGTCTTCCTCTTTTTTTCTGATCATCCACCTTACCAAACATGATATCCTTCTCCAGCGACTGGTCCCTCCTGACAATATGTCTGAAGTATGAGAGACAAAGTTTGGCCATCCTGATCTCCAAGGAGCACTCTGGCTGCACTTCTTCCAACACAGATCTGTTGGTTCTTTTGGCAGCCCAAGGCACTTTCAATATTCTCCTCCAACACCATAACTCAAATGCATCAATTCTTCTATGGTCTTCCTTATTCACTGTTCAGCTTTCACATGCATATGAGGTTATTGAGAATACCATGGCTTGGGTCAGGTGCACCTTAGTCCTCAATCTGACATTTTCTCTCTTCAACACTTTGTGCAAATGTGCCTAATGCACTATGCTTCCATGAGTATTGATGGTTGATCCAAGAAGAATGAAGTCCTTGACAACTTCAATCTTTTCTCCATTGATAAGAATGTTGTTTATTGGTCCAGAGG
>NW_006408544.1:5399255-5400431 GCF_000296735.1 Chrysochloris asiatica
TGTCATGCTGGGTAGGGTGGAGGGTCAGAGAAAAAGAGGAAGACCCCTAACGAGATGGATCAGCCAGGTGGCATCATTGATGGCGTTAAGTGTGGCAGCGATAGTGAGGTTGGCCCAGGATCGGACATTGTTTCGTTCTGCTGTGCATGGGGTCACTATGAGTCGGTTCCGACTCGATGGCACCTGACAACACCACCACCACAATGGGTTTTGGTTTATATGCTTGCTTCATTTATTACATCTAGACAGTGGGTTGCGTGCCCTCTAATAGTGGAAATTGTTATTGTTAGGTATTGTCAGGTTGATTTTCAACTCATGGTGACCCAATGTTACTGAGTAGAACTGTCCGTAGGATTTTCTAGGCTTTAATATTTATGAGAACAAGTGTGTGGAGCCACTGGGTAGGTTTAAAGCACCAACTTTTGGTTAGCGGTTAAGCACTTAAGTTGCATCATCAGGGCTTTCTATTTGAGGGAACAGTCCCTGTATTATACTCTCCTGAATTATTTCATTTGAGCGTGCTGCTTCTACTAAATCCTGACTGGCAGAGAAGTGTCAAAAATCAACCTTCTAATATGTAATGTTTGGGAAAGAGAAAAAGAATCTCCAATGAATTCATTACTTTAACACAACTAATATCATCTCTGACCAATTTCTTCCAGACGTGTGTTTATCATTAAATCATAAACATTCCATGTTACTACACAGTCTATGCATCAATGATTTAGAGAGTGTCCTTAGGGCAGATTCCCAGAAGTAGGGTTGTTGTTGTTGTTGTTGTCAGGTGCCATTGAGTCGGAACAAACTCACAGCGACCCCATGCACAGCAGAACGAAACAATGTCTGATCCTGGGCCAACTTCACTACCGCCGTCACACTTGACGCCATCAATGATGCCACCTGGCCGATCCATGTTGTTGGGGGTCTTCCTCTTTTTCTCTGACCCTCCATCTTACCCAGCATAACATCGTTTTTCAGCAACTGTCCCCTCCTGACAATATGTCCAAAGTATGAGAGACAAAGCTTAGCCATCCTGGCCTCCAAGGAGCACTCTGGTTGTAGTTCTTCCAAAACAGATCTATTGGTTCTTTTGGCAGTCCATGGCACTTTTAGCATTCTCCTCCAACACCACAATTCAAAGGCATCAATTCTTCTACAATCTTCCTTATTCACTGT
>NW_006408544.1:5409095-5415131 GCF_000296735.1 Chrysochloris asiatica
GCTATGAACATTGGTGTGCATATATCTACTCGTGTTATGGCTCGTATTTCTTGTGGGTGATGCAATCCTTTTTGACCTGACCATTTCCTGCTTTGTGAAACCAAAGAACTAATACACAGCGCTCTCTGTACATCAGTATATAACCTCATCTAACCTTACACCAGGTCAGTATAGGTCAGAACTGACCCGATGACACTAAAAACAACAACAGCCTCGCTACAAGAACCCTGATGGCAGGGATAGTGTATTTATTTATTTATTTATTTTTTTGGATAGTGTATTCATGATTATATCACTAGTGTCTAGCATATTTACTGGTACAAAAAGGATTTTAGAGGTTCTGAGTAATTAAAAGGATAAATTATGGCCATGAAAATGGAGTCCTGGTATGGCACTATATGATAAGCACTCAACCACAGGGTTGGTTTGAACTGCAAGCTTCGTTTGAACCGCAAGGCTGGCAGTTCAAACTCACCAGTTGCTCCTCAGAAACCCTATACAGGGTTGCTGTGAGTTGGAACCAACTCAAGGGCACTTAAGAACAACAACATGTAAATGGAGAACTAAATCTGAGAGGAAGTGAAGGTTAGACAGTTCATTGTTGAATTATTTGTTCTAGATGTTGGGAAAAAGTGTGTGTGTGGGAGAAAGATTGTGAACTCAACATATTTAGGGGAGTGCCCTGAAAGCTACACAGTGATGGGTGACAGATAAGAAGAGGGTTAGATTTGAAGGAAAAACAGCTATAGAAAGGACGCAGTTAATCAGTTCTCTGGAAGTAGCAAGAAGAATCAAGAGGCATGCTGTGTCTCTTGCCTGGAGATACAGAGGAGAGGAGAGGAGAGGAGTTTCTCCAATTTTCTATTGGCTCAGACAGAAAAGGCTAACCATCTGGTTCAGAACAGATTCTTTCTGGGCTAGGCTCCCATGGCCTAGAAAGGTCCAACACCCTTCTTGTCACTCTTGGGAGGTCTTAGAAAGCTTGTTGCTAAGTGCTGCTGAGTCGGTTCCAACCCATAGCAACCCTATATAGGGTTTCCAAGGAGTGGCTGGTGAGCTTGAGCCACTGACCTTTCGATTCAAACAAATGTTGCAGTCCAGCGCACTAACCCACAGAGCCACACCAGGACTAGGTGTATCAAAATCAAGATCCTTGATGATGGGAGCCAAGATGGACAATGAGAACTGCTTGGGTCTATTCATAGCCAGAAATTTCCCTCTGTCTCCTAGTATAAAGGAGATCTCTGACTGAGGCTTTAGAGACCTTGAGGATTCAGATGTGGCTCCTGTTCTGCCTACTTCTCAGCTTTGTTCTTGCTACATCTATCCATGCACTCTATATTTTAGATTACTGCACTGAGCTGCAAGGTTGGTGGTTCAAATTCACCAGCCACTCCTCGGAAACCCTATAAAGGTTTGCTATGAGTTGGAACCAACTCGACGGCACTTAATAACAACACGATTTGCCGTTTCCAACACATCAGATTGGAGTCCTGGTGTGGCGTTGTGGGCTAATGCATCAGACTGCAAAGTCATTTGATCTGCAAGGTCGGTGGTTCAAGCTCACCAGCTGCTCTTTGGAAACCCTATACAGGGTCATTACGGATCAGAACCGTCCCGATAGCACTTAACAACAACACATCATATTGGTTTTGCTTCTAGGTGCCTACTTATACTGCTCTCCTTTGAGAGATTCTCTGCTTTGTACATTTTGGAAATAGCTGTTATCTCTTGAGATTTTGACCTATTTTCTGCCTTTAAGATGGTGTTTCTGGTACCTGTTGTTAAGTATTGACCAATTTTCCCTTTATGTTCTTAACTAATCCATATCATCTTTATTACTGTACCTGTGATACTATATTATACTATTTCTTTAATTGACAATAAACTAAGAGCAATTAGATATCAAGGAGCAAGTCATTCTTCTTTATATCCCTAGCCCCAGCCTAGCAGTGCCTGGAGTACAGTAAGCACAAATTAAATATTAATTGAATAAATGTATGCTTTGAGGGTCATATGACAGAACATAATGAACAGATCTGGTACATTATAGTAAAATTGCTTGACGATCCAGGATCCAGACCATCCATAGGCTTATTTAACTTTCTTCATTAGGAAGAGAATACAAGGCCTAGGTCTTTCACAATGCTTTCTGTTGTAGCACCAGATAGGAAAGAGGCAGTCTTACCTTGTAGGGAAAAAATAGGAAAGAGAGCAAGATAAGGTAACAGTGCAGGAGAGGACAGATTTCTAGTCAGGAAGACTTGGTTTCTAATGTAACTTTCAGTAAATTATGACCTGGCTTTGAAAAAATTATTTCATGTCTTTGAGTTTTAATTTCTTCACAACATTGTTGTGGGGATTTGGTGAAATTACTGATGTGAAGAGTCCCAGATGGTGCTTTGAAAGTATTAAACAGATATTATTTCTCTTTACTTTTCTCCAGAATTGGAAGGATGGTGCTGGGATTGGCCTGGGTACTCCTGTCTTAGGAGGAGCTTCTTCCTATTCTTTATAGCCATCTACTTCCTTCAGTGAGAAGAATGGGAAAGAGGCCCAGTGAATGTATGCTGAGTTTGCCTAGGCTCCACCCCTGAACTAAGGCTGCCTTAGCCTAACGAATAAAGGAAATGTCCTAAATCACAATAAAAAGTTAAAATGAAAAGAAAATGACTTTGGGTCACTATGATCCATCTTAGAGAACTGAACTAAATGCTTGGCTGGCGAAGAAAATCCTTTCTTTTGCTTTGCCAGGATCCATTTCAGCAACTGAGCTTTTCTGTCCTGTCCTCTAGACTCTTCTCTTTGGTCACGGAAGAGACTGTATCTGGAATGTTGAGGACAGATATAGTATCATGAAGATTCAGTAAGCTGGAGGGAACCCGAGGGAAGTAACAGCAGAACTAGTTCTGCTTGACAAGGGCTAGAAGTGGGCTCTAGTAAACACACTGGAAAAGTTCTGAGCTGGAATCAGATTGGAACAGATTCCAAAGGGAAGAGGACAAGGGAGGGTGGTAGATTGGGGAAAGGATTTGCCTTGCTAAGCAGTGGGCCAGAAAGTCCAGGAGACAATGAGCCTGTAACACATTGTAGGACCTTGGCTAGTCCATCTCTGTGCTCCTTGACTGGAGAAGCCATGCCTCAAATCCTCAGCTGTCATTCATGCATTCTGCACATGGAATGAAAAGGTGCACTAAGAAGAAGGCACACCATCACTATCTTGCTGAAAATGGGAAGGAGAGAAAGCAGAAATGTTGAGGTTCTAGGTTCTAGTATATAAGAAATCAGGGCTCACTGGATGGTGGTGGCAAATCCAGAGCTCACTCATTTAATTATGTCTATGTATTCTAACCACTTTTGAAAATAACAAAAGAGAACAATTTATAGCTACAGGAGTAGCTGAAAGAAGATGAAAGCATTGGGGGGGAGGGGGCTTCTACTTTTTGTTAAGTAAAAATGCACAAAGACAGAGAGGCAGGGAGGAGGTGGAAGAAACATTGTGGGGGGTCACAACCCATCCCCCAAGAGAACAAAGACAGAAATGCAATGTGGAAGCAGGGGAAGGACAGGATAAGGATGCAGCTCCAAAGAACAGCTGAGCAGCTGCTTTTGATACTCTGGGTACTCATTCTAAAGGAATGGAGGCTGAGAAAAGGTTGGAGGGTTCTGAATCCTATTTTTAATAAATTGCCAACAGTTTTTAATTTCCTGCTCAAGAAACAATGCTTCTCTGCACCATAAGGGGAGGTCTGGGTAAGGTGGTATGTTAAACTGAAGAAAGGGTTAAGACTTAGGTTCCTGAGGATAAAAAAGAGCAGGGGTATAAGCCTGAATACATTTGTTTTACTGGTCTAAAAAAGAGGGACCAAAGGGAGAGAAGTGGTAGATATATGCCGTGGAGTCAGTTCTGACTCACAGTAATCCTGTACAGGGTTTCTGAGGCTGTAAAACTTTATAGGAGCAGAAAGCCTCATCTTTCTCCCACAGAACTTATAGTTTTTATTGCTGACCTTGAGATATATACCTGTCTACTCCTTGGCTGAAAACTGGGCCACCATTAGAGGTATCAGTGATTAAAATCTCCTGGAAAGCCTATAGTGGCTTTTTCCTCTGACCTTTTGGCATACCTTTTGGCGTTACCTTGAGGAAATTTGGCATTACCTCAAACTGAAGAAGACCCAGTTCTGTCATCTAATAACTATATACCTTGGTTAAGATTCAACTTGTCAAAGGCTTAGTTTCTACTTTGCCAAATGGTGTCAATAATAACACCTCAGAGGACTTCTATGAGAACCTAATCAGATGGCAAATGTGAGAACATTTTAAGCTGTAAATAACAGCTGTAAACCAACAGCACCTAAGGAGTGCCATGCTATGCCTCCTGTGCTGGAGTTTAAACTGGTAGTCCCAGCCCCTTTTCCAAGGCTCATGCTCTCAGCCTAAATGTAATCACAATAGTGGCTGGGGCATCACTACTGATTCACAGGTTCTCAGATGAGACACTGGGAAGAGACGGTCACTAATTGAATAAATACCAGTTGAAATATAAATACAAGTGCTAATCATCTTTTCACTTTAGCCTGAACACATGGCCTAGACTTGACTTATGAGATGCAGCTGCCCCAAACCTGGGACTGAGAACTAGCAATACAATGAAGTGGGAACCAGAAAAAAAATCCAATGTAAGGTTGGTGGACAGTGGGAGAAGTAATACAAGTTGTGACACCTGGTATTTAGTGAGGAAGGCAGCAGTATCTTCAGACTGTTAGGTGTATGACCTTAGCTGCAGTCCATTAAAAAATTCTGTGAGCTATCTAGTATTTTCTGGGGGTGGTGGGTGGTGGAAGGGAGTATTACTAAAGACTTCTCGTGTAGCACTGTAGAGTAAGCACTGGTCTCCAAGGTCGGTTTGAATTACAAGGTTGGTGTTAAAATCTACCAGATTTTAACTCCTCAGAAACTCTATACAGGGTCATTATGAGTCAGAACCAACTTGACAATACTAAACAACAACAATGATTAGGAGTTAGGATTAGGACTACTAGGACTTCCTTTAGTGTTAGGGTTATGGTTAGGTCTAGGTTAGTGTGTGGTGCTGCAGGATCAGCACTGAACTGTAAACAACAAGGTCGGTGGTTCAAACCCACCAGCTGCTCAATGGAAACCCTGTACAGGGTCACTATGGGTTGGAATCGACTTGACAGCACTTAACAACAACAGGGTTAGTGTGTTTTGAAAAGAACAATTAAACAATGAATGGTTAAAATTAAGAAAGGTGTATACCAGGGTTGTATTCTTTCGCCATACTTATTCAATCTGTAGGCTGAACACATAATATGAGAAGATGGATTATATGAAGAAGGTGGCAAGAGGGGGAACAAACAAGATGGCGGACCGGGTGGATGTATAGCAGAGAGCTCCGCCAACAACACAGAATACCCGACCAAGCAAGTTCAGGGGATGGTACCAGAACTCTGAACAACATGTAAAGGAATACTTAGAAGGTTGGAAGGCTCACAGCTGGGGGAATTTGTGGCAGAAGCAAGAAATCTATTGCTTTCTAGTCCAGGACGCTCGGCTGCTCCAGGAGCCGCCATCTTGGGTGAAACCACATGGGGAAGGATTGGAGCGGCCACAGACGCCTGACAGAACCGCTGAGATACAGGTGTGGACACTCTTTTCTTTTGGTATCTGTTTATTGGTCCCTTGCTGTCTGTGCACCTCCATTCGGGTGACTAGAGGGTTGCCTGAGCTAGTGGGCACCCCAGCCCCACCCTCAGAGGGTTCTACTACTCATGTGCACAGATCTCCTCGAAATTTAAAGAGACAGTTTCCAATGAAAACCAAACGGCCACAGCTGGCCCTGAACTGTTTCAACTAGAAAAAAAGACTGAACGGGGATTGTGGAGCGGGACAAGCAGACAAAAGAGGAAATAGGCCAAAAATTAAATCCTAAGTTACATCAAAACGACCAACAGTGGTATCTTGAAACTTCTCAGGAAGAAGAGTGAAAAGGGAAGCCCATTTCCTGATCGC
>NW_006408544.1:5415231-5421338 GCF_000296735.1 Chrysochloris asiatica
CTTGGTCCAGGTACAGATTTCTCAGAAGTACAATTAAGTGTTCTGGAATACTCATACTTCTCAATGTTGTCCATAGCTTGTCATGATACACACAATTACTGGGTCAAAAACTAAGATGATTCTTGCGACATTATCGAACTGTATTCTGAAAATTTGTCTTGGGGGAAGGGAGCCTCTAGATTGAATGGGTGAGCACTCAACAGGTTTGCCATTTGGTTTGGTTCATTCAACCTGACAAATGCCTGTGTGGGAAACTATCATGTGTATGAAACTGTGGTGTTGGCTAAGAAGGAAGCAGGGGATGTGAACTTTCTTCTCTGTTACACAGAGTAGCTTGGAGTCAGCCCTGGGTGTCATCAGGACTGCAAGTAGAGCTGCTTTCTTACTAGACTCTGCAAGGCCTTAGGACTCTGCTTCCATCACAGGCCCACCTTGCTAACAATTGTAGCAAAGTCCACCATTTCTATGGTTGCTTCCAGAGCAGGGTAGGCCTACTGAGAAAATCTCTTGCCTTGCAGTCCAAAGACAAGGATGGGATAAATTGGTAGGCAGTTCCTTCCTCTCCAACCTAGGGCTTAATGCCCTCTGGCTGCTTAAGTGCCAAAATGAACTTCCTTCTCTCTCCAGCAAAACTTCTGGAGCTCAGCCAGGGCAAGTTAGAGCTACAATCCCCAGGGAACAGGGAGGGCTACAGAAGCTCTTCTTCTCTCCTTGTAAGCAGTCTACTTCCCTGTTACTTCCTCTCATCACATGAGATATTCTCCAAAATGTAACAAAGGAGAAAAGTAACCTAATTAAATTCGTTATCACTGAGAAGTGTATCTATCAGTTCATGACACAAACATGCCTTGCGTCTCTTATGTGTCTACCCTTGTGCTGATCTCTGGGGTTGCAGGGCTTCTACTTTCTGAGCTCACAGCCTAAGGGAAAGGCTGATAAAAACCAAGACCTATCTAGAGAGGATTCTGTGGGACACAGTGCCATGGGGAAGCACAGAAAGGGAGAAACCACTGTGAGTTGGGGTATGCAGAGAGATTTCCTAGGAGAGGTGTTCAGGAAGTGAGAGGAAATAGATGGAAGCAATGGGAGGAAGTCAGAATCTTAAAGAAGACATGATTAAAAAATGCACACACACAGCTATGTGTGTGAAGGACACTGACCAGTTTGGAAAGTGTGGAAATCTATGGAGAAGCCAGGGCAGGTCCATTCCATGGCCTTCCTCTATAATTCTTATTCACAAAGCTTTCGGATGGCTTCTATTATCTGGGCAGAGTCTATGACCCTGAGATATGGGAAGAGGCCTTTTGCAGCATCCACCCCCACCCAATATGTTTATGAGATGAGCCTTGGAGTGTCTACCCCTTCCCTGAAGACGGGAGTCTAAGTGCTGTTAACCAAAAGGTTGGTGACTGGAGTCTCCTCAGAGAAGTGTTTGAAGACAAGTAGGGAGATCTACTTGCTAAAAACCAACCACTGACAACCCTACTACTCTGTTCTACTCTGGCACACATGAGGTCGTCATGAGCTGGAGTCTACTGGTTCACTGTAGGCAGCTTCAAGCCAGTAGCACCTGTCAAGTCTTGGCGCTAGAGGTTGCACCTAGAGATCAGAGAATGGCCTTTTACCTAAAAGAGCAGAGGAAGGAAGCTAAGAGCCAAAGTAGCACCTCTCCCCCAAAGCACCACTTCTCCTGAGTGATCGCAGACAGCTCAGCAGAGGATAGGCCATCCTGGGCTACTTGGCCTCCAGTAAAATGTGTTCTCCTGCTTACAATCTTTCCCTGCCTGTGGCTCCATTAAAGCTGAGCTTCCTAGACCTTCAGTCTGGGTGGTCCCTCCCACAATTCCCCCCTTTTCCCTCAAACACATTTAACTATTTAGAAGGCAGCATACAAAGGTCAGGGTTATAGTACCCTTTTAGGAGTGGAGAAGTTTTTAAGGATAAAATTTTTTCCCAAAGTAGAAATAGCCCCTAAAACAGGCTTTCAGATCTTTTCTCTTCTGGTTACAGCTAGGCATTTTCCCTTTCTCTCCACTGGGAGTGGGAGGGGGATGGGAATAGCAATGGGGTAAAGGTTTCATCTCTGGCCTTGGGAAAAAATTGGAGGACAGTCTTGGCAGTTCCTCCTCTTACTGCCTTCAGGGGTTCTTGCCAGTAACCAAGGGTAAAGTGTTGCTGGGGGAAGGGATTCCTGGAGGAGTAGCCATCAAAGTTTTTTGGCAAGTTCTCAGAACCCTGTTCCTCAACAACACCTCCCCAGAGTGCTCCCTGATTTGTCACTGAAGGCACCCTTTCTCCTCTCCTTCACTTCCCTCATGATTGGGAGAGGGCATGGCAAGCCCTATCCGCTCTTCGGCATGCCTGGCTTTTCTAGTCTTGAATCCATAGAGGTGGCAGGCCAGTGGACTTTCAGTTGCTCACTCACTGTATTTCAGACATAAACACACCCTCTATAGCTGGTGTCAAAAGGAAACAAAAGCTAACCCTGCATTCTCGCAGACAAGTAAGAGCAAAGAGAAGAAAAATCAAAGCATCATGGGTACCCAGACAGTCTTAGATTTGGTGGAGACAATAGAAGCAGTGTCCTGAGCTGGGGTTCCTTTTAATTGGGACCCAGACTTAGCTTAGCCTTCCCCTGGGGTGCGCTTACTTGCTGTCTTCTCTGTTTTTCCTTTAGCTCATTTTCAGGGGCTCCCAGAGCCTCAGTGGGAAAGTCCAGGAAGGGGTCTAGGTTAGGTTAATCATCTTCTCTTCCCCCACCCTGCCCTCCCTCCAAACCTACCCAGATGCATCCTCTTTCTGTGGTTGAGGATGAACCTTCTGGCCTCTTGGCCCAAGCAGACACCAAGGGTCAGCAGTCTTGGACTTTTTGGAAAAGGGGATACAAACTAAGAACGGGAAAGGTCTTTAAAAATCACCCATTTCAAATTTTCCATTTTGCAGATGGAATAGAAACAGAAAAGAGGCAAAGCCAAACAACATTTCAGAGGCCAAGTCTTCTTGCATCCAGGACAGGAATCTGCCTTGCATCATCTGGGCCCCACAAATCTAATTTCAGTTCCAGAGGGAGGTCAAGGCTTGGTTCATCTTGGGCACCACCACAGCTCCCTCTCCCTCTTTGTCAGTTTTAACCCCTTCAGCTGGACCATCTCAGCTCCTGTCTGATCACAGCAAACTTCCAGGAACCTTGTCCTGACCAGTGGGAGGAATGCGATGCTCAAAAGCCCCTAAGAAGGCTAGTGGTGGTGGCAATCCCGCAGGGGAGAGCATATCTAGTCTCTCACAAGTTCAATAAGAACACTAAGATTAGGCCAAATAATGCAAGGGACTTGTGAGCTGGTTGAGATTTTTGAAGCAATGTAGAAACCAGTATTTCAAACAATTCTTTATAATTACTGCCACCCACAGTGCAGTGAGGACATCAAGAGAAACCTTTACTTTGATAATACTAGGAGGTGAAATCTCACTCCAGGAGCCACTTTTATCTTCCACCAAACACCTGCAGGCTGTAAAAGCAAAGCAAGGAGGGGCAAAAGCAGAGCGCATGTGTGTGTGTGTTTGGGGGGGGGGGGAGGGTTGGGGGAGGAGGAAGGTGGATAGGGCTGTGAAAACCTCATTCCTCAATTATCTGAAGCAGGAGAGGCTGTGTAATTAGTATATAAAGGAGTGCAGCTGGAGAAGAGTCTGAAAAAATATCAAACCAGATACAGGATGCTGGCTCTTCCTTAGCAGGGTGGGCAGACCTCATTAATAGGAGGTCTCAAACCTTTCTTTCACTGCTCTTGCCTTCACTAAAACCATGTTAACTAGGCTGGAGCTACTTTCTGCTTGCTTTAAGTCTCCTGGGGACAACAGTTGAGCTGGAGAAAGTGACTAGTGACTGAGTGAAAGGTAGGGAGTGATTGAAGGGGGCTGAGCCTGTAAGCGGTGGGGCAGCTATGGGAGCAGGGGGCAATAAGTGTGGCCGAGGCTCAGGGGCTGGGCTGACCAAAGGCAGCAGCTGCAGAGGGATCAGTGTGTGTGGAAGCAGAATAGCCAGCAGTTAGGCCTATGAACCCAGAAAGTCTGTTTAGGCTCAGGGACAGATTTATTTGGTGAGAGCTGCTTTACCACTGGACAGATACTGGCTCAGCTTGAAAACCTTGAGGCAGAGGAGCTAGCTATTGTGTTCTACTGTGTTCCACACACTTGCCCAGATGGTCGTCACTGTGCTCTCTGAGCACACACTGTGTTATCCTTGGAGCCCCCCTGACATGGAGCTGAGGATTGTCTTCACAAGTCTCCACATGCCTCTGGAAGGTGCTCTTTATTGGGAAATAAATACAGAATCAAACAGGTAGGCCAGCCAACATCAGTAGTTTTGGCACCAAAGGAGAAAGTGTGACTTCCTCAGAACTCAGATCTCCATAAGCTGGTCACTCCCCACGATCACCTCGTTCACTCGTTTGGCTACAAAAGAAAAAGAAAAGGTTTTCTGAGAACTGACAGCAAAAGATGGCATTTCAAACCCATCTTCCACACAGGAGGACTGTCTATACACCCGGCTCTGGGGAGGTTTCACCTAGGAGGGAAACTGGAGCTGGGTCTTAACTGGATCTTAAAGGATGAAGAGGTTTTTCCAGGTAGTGAGTCAAAGGGAAGGCATTATGGGCTGATAGAAAAGACATGGAGGTGTGAGAATGGGGAACATGAAATTCTGGCGTGGCCACAAGATAGGGAATAGGAGGAAAATAGAGAAAACAAAATCAAAATGTTAAGTGGAGATGTCCAAAAGAGGAAAGGTATTATATTAAAATAATACCACTTACCCCATAAAGTTTATAAAAAAGATTTAATAAGTTAAATGGGTAAGTGAGTGCTCAAGAAATAGTGGATACTATTATTTTCATAGTCAAAACCTATAAGCCATTCCATGACCTGGCCCCTTCCAGTTTCATCACCTACCATTTCCCATTTACACTAATAAACGACATTGGTTTGTACTTCTAGACCTTGGCGCAAGACCTTCCTCTTGCCTGAAATGGCTTTCTCCTATTTTCTTCCTTTATCGTCTTTGTTGTTGTTGTTAGGTGGTTGGTTCTAATTCCTAGTGATCCTATGTACAACAAAATGAAACACTGCTGAATCCAGTGTTATCTTCACAATTGTTACAGTCCCTGTGGCAATCCATCCTATTGAAGGTCTTCTTGCTTTACCAAGTATGATGTCCTTTTCCAAAGGCTGGACCCTTGTGATGATATACATGTCCAAAGTATGTGAGATGAAATCTTGCCATCTTTGCTTCTAAGGAACATTCTGACTGTACGTCTTCCTAGATAGATTTGTTTGTTCTTCTTAGCTAAAACCAGAATCCAAAGATATCAATTCTTCTTCACGCTTCCTTATTCATTGTCCAGTTTTGCATGCATAGGAAGTAGTTGAAAACACCATGACTTGAGTCAGGCACACCTTAGTTCTTAAAGTGACATCTTTACTTTTTATCACTTTAAAGAGGTCTTTTGCCACAGACTGCCTAACACAATACATCATTTGATTTCTTGACTGCATGGCATGGATGCCATGGGTGCTGACTGTGGATTTAAGTAAATTGAAATCCTTGATAACTTCACTCTTTTCTCCATTATCATGATGTTGATGACTGGTCCAGCTGTGAGGATTTTTGTTTTCTTTATGCTGAGGTATATTCCACACTGAAGACCTCTTCACATTCTTGTTAAGTTCCATCAAGTTGGTTCAGACTCACATCAACCCTGTATAAGGTTCTGAGGCTGTAAATCTTTGCAGGAAGCTTCATCTTTTTCCTGAGAAGAGGTGGTAGGCTTGAACCGCTGACCTTGTGGTTAGCAGTCGAGTGCTTATCCAGTACCTGTGGTACTTTGCAGTCTTAATTACCCAAATGCATCTAGTATGTGATGCATTCCTTTTTTTTCTTTAAATAGATGTTTTTTTAGTTTTTTTAAATGTTTTATTGTGAATTATGTGATAGTTTACATGGGAGAACATTAGTTTTACATTCATCCTATCGTATATCATTTCATTGCCATGGTTACAATCCCCTCCATGCATCATCAGTCAACAAAAGGGCATACCCTGCAAGTCTTCCCCCT
>NW_006408544.1:5421438-5423985 GCF_000296735.1 Chrysochloris asiatica
GTACCCCCTAGGTCTTCAACACACAGTTGCTCTCCCTCTCTGGATCTAAAGTTTCCAGCTGCTCCATCTCTCCAAGTCATCATCTCTGTCTCCATTTCAGGCATCACTACTTCTCTGGGTAGGGTCCCGCTCTCCTCTATTCTCCCCTGATGGTCCTAGAATCACTCCCCTCCTTGCTATAAAACGTCTACCTTTACATTTCCAACCCTCACAATCAGTCCTGGTAACAATTATTCACTATTGTATCACAAGAGACCAGACCTATGCCTTTTCTTCCAACCCTGCAGTTGTTGTTGTTAGGTGCTGACTCATAGCATCACTATGCACAACAGAACGAAACACTGTCCGGTCCTGGGCCAACCTCACCACTGTTTCCACGCTTGAGCCCATTGATGCTGCCACCTTGCCAGTCCATCTCACTGGGGGTCTTCCTCTTTTTTTCTGATCATCCACCTTACCAAACATGATATCCTTCTCCAGCGACTGGTCCCTCCTGACAATATGTCTGAAGTATGAGAGACAAAGTTTGGCCATCCTGATCTCCAAGGAGCACTCTGGCTGCACTTCTTCCAACACAGATCTGTTGGTTCTTTTGGCAGCCCAAGGCACTTTCAATATTCTCCTCCAACACCATAACTCAAATGCATCAATTCTTCTATGGTCTTCCTTATTCACTGTTCAGCTTTCACATGCATATGAGGTTATTGAGAATACCATGGCTTGGGTCAGGTGCACCTTAGTCCTCAATCTGACATTTTCTCTCTTCAACACTTTGTGCAAATGTGCCTAATGCACTATGCTTCCATGAGTATTGATGGTTGATCCAAGAAGAATGAAGTCCTTGACAACTTCAATCTTTTCTCCATTGATAAGAATGTTGTTTATTGGTCCAGAGGTGAGAATTTTTGTTTTCTTTACATTGAGATGCAATCCATACTAAAGGCTGTGCTCTTTGATTTTCTTCAGTAAGTATTTTAAGTCCTCCTCACTTTCAGCAAGCAAGGTCGTATCATCTGCATATCTCATGCCTCCAATCACCATGCCACATTTTTCTTCATATTATCCAGCTTCTTGTATTATTTGCTCAGCATACAGGTTGAATAAGTATGGTGAAAGAATACAACCCTGTTGAACACCTTTCTTAATTTTAAGCCATTCAGTGTTCCCGTGTTCTGTTTGAACAACGCCTTTTAGTCCATGTACAGATTCCTCATGAATACAATTAAGTGTTCCAGAATACTCATACTTTGCAGTGCTGTCCATAGTTTGTCATTGAAAGCCTTTGTGTAGTCAATAAAACACAGGTACACATCTTTTTGGTATTCTCTGTTTTCAGCCAAGATCCATCAGACATCAGAAATGATATCCATTGTTTCATGTCCTTTGCTGAATCCAGCTTGAACATCTCTGGAAGTTCTCTGTCGATGTATAATTGCAACCATTTCTGTATTATCTTTAGTAAAACTTTACTTGCATGGGATATCGAAGATATTATCTGATGATTTCCACATTCCATTGGGTCACCTCTCTTCGGAATGGGCACAAAATTGTCGCCCAAATTTCTTGGCAGAGATGAGTGCCTCCAGTGCTGCTTCAGTTTCTTGAAAGATTTCAATTTTTATTCCAACCCTGCAGAGCTACCTGTAATTTCCTAAATACACCATGTTGTTCTGTGCACTGCTGCCTTTATATATGTTGTGGCCCTTTTGTCCAGAAGACAACTTTCAAAACTGATCTTGTTTCAGTTACTCCCTCTCTGAAACCTTGTTTCATGCTCTCCTCCTGGCAGGTAGTTGCTTCTTTATGTTGTTGTTAGCCATCTTGGAATCTAACATTGAATCCCATTCACAGCAACCTCATGCACAATGGGAGGAAATGCTGCCCTGCCTTGAGCCATCCTGGTGATCAACTGCGGATCTGACCATTGTAATTTACAGCATTTTCATTGACTGGTCTTTGGATGTAGACCACCAGGCCTTTCTTCCTAGTATTTCTGTATCTGGAAGTTTTGCTGAAACCTGGGCAGCAGCACAATTGGCAATCCTCCACTGACAGGTAAGTGATGGCTGCACCTGAGGTGCATTGGCTGGTAACTAAACCTGTGTCCCTGCATAGGAAGTGAGAGGTCTATCACTGAACCACCAATGCCCTCTGTAACAATCTGTATTGCTTCTTCTAACAGTCTACATACTGGCTACTGCATTTATGACACAGTGATTTGCTCAGGAACCCTGGTAGTAGTGACCAAAGTGCTTTGTTGTTAATGGAAAGATCAGCGTTCTGTGGGAGAAAGATGTGGCCACAGGCTTCTGTAAAGACTTAAGGCCTTGGAAACCCTCTGAAGCAGTCCTATACTGTCCTAAAGAGTTGCTTGGAGAAGAATTTGATGCAACCACAATGGGTTTTGGTTTATGTGCTTGCTTCAAGCTGGATTCAGAAGAGGCTTGGAACGAGAGATATCATTGCTGATGTCCAATGGATCTTGGCTGAAAGCAGAGAATATCAGAAGGATGTTTACCTGTGCTTTATTGACTACACAAAGGCTTT
>NW_006408544.1:5424085-5425353 GCF_000296735.1 Chrysochloris asiatica
TTATTCACTATAGTATCAGAAGAGACCTATCCACATTTACTTTCATCAGCCCCACCTAGACAGATTGGATACTACTCAGTGGAGATTCTACCTTCCTCCACACCCTCTGGATCTAGGTTCCCTCTTGAAAGCTTGTAAGCCAGTCACTTATTGCCTTTGTAGCCCCCCCCATTTTGTCCAAGTTGCTCACTCCTGTCTACTCTGTGTATGGACGGGGTGGGAATGATCCTTGCTGTAAAGATTTGTTCCCTCTTTTGAGCTGCTGCATCCATAGGTGTAAGTCAAGTTCATCAAATTGTATCAGATTATGCTTTTTTCCCTCTTCTTTCTTCTTCTAGTGGAGCTCTAATCATCCAGTCATTGAAGCCAGGTTAAGTGGGTATTATCTGCAAGTGTGGGTGTTCTTGTGAATATGCCCTCTCTTGCTATAAACTGGACCCTTCACTCTCCACTCTAGTCCTCTGTGGCTATGTCACTGACTCTGGGCCCAAGAGTCCCCAAGTCTTGCCACACTGCTGGCCAACCAGGTCTCCACCCGGGTTCACAGGAGTCTATTGAATGTTGTAGAGCTTAGCTCGCAGCTTCATTGCTGTTTTTCCCTCACTTCCCCTTATCGGTGACGAACATGGTCATCAATCAGAGCATATATTCTCACCGATTCTTAGTCTTGGAAGGGGGTTTGTCCTGAGGGGACCTGACCACTTGCCTTGATGTCTCCTGGGCGAATAACTTGCTTGTTCTTGTAGTAATCAGTTGGTCTGCCTATATTGTTTTGTGTTTTTCCTGAAGTATCTTCTGTTCTTTTAGCCGCTCCAGGTTGGTCTGCCCATCCTTTCAAGTGGAAATTTCCCACCTCAGAAGATTCTGGATGCTGTTCAACATTCCACCTATGGTCTTATGTAATGCAGAAGCTCCACAGGAAGCCTCCTTCACTGGGCACATTGTAGCCCCATTTTAAGTATTCTAATCAGTTACAGGCAGAAGACAGACTTACAAGCTTTCTATGGTGATATTTCTGGCTATTCCTTTCTCTCCTCCTCAAGTGTCTATTTTATAATGGTATGCAAGGGAAACTAAGATTCATAAGACAGCCAAGCATCTTAACATTATATCCTCCCTTTTCCCTATTCCAACCATGTCTCAATCTCTGTGTCCCAGAGCCAGCCCTGTTGTTCCAAGGTTGGGCATACATCATTCTTTACCTCTGTCCCACTTAGCTCATGCAAACCTGCCTAATTGTTTTTCCGTCTGCTTTGTTCTTCCATTCC
>NW_006408544.1:5436778-5452005 GCF_000296735.1 Chrysochloris asiatica
GATTAGAGGAAGACTCATTTACAAACTTGCTTACTGAAAGTGAAGAGGATTTAAAATACTTACTAATGAAGATCAAAGACCACAGCCTTCATTATGGTTTGTACTTCAATGTAAAGAAAACAAAAATCCTCACTATTAGACCAATAAATAACATCAAGATACATGGAGTAAAGATTGAAGTTTTCCAAAGATTTCGTTTTGCTCAAATCAACCATCAACAGTTATGGAAGCAAAAATCAAGAAATCAAAGGACATATTGCATTAGGCACATTTAATGCACAAGACCTCTTTAAACTGTTGAAGAGCAAAGATGTCAGTGTGAGAACTAAGATGTGCCTGACCCACACCATGGTATTTTCAATGATGTCATATGCATGTGAAAGTTGGACATTGTATGAGGAAAACTGCAGAAGAAGAATTGATGCATTTGAGTTATGGTCTTGAAGGATAATATTAAAAACATTACTAAAAGAACAAACCAATACGTGTTGGATGAAGTACAGGTACAGAATGCTCCTTGAAAGCCAAGATGGCCAGACTTCATTCGTCTCTCACACTTCGGATATATTATCAGGAGGGACAAGTCTCCAGAGAGGGCATCATGCTTGGTAAAGTGGAGGGTAGGAGAAAAAGAGGAAGATCCCTAATGAGATGGATTGGCACAGTGGCAGTAACAATGAGCATAGCAACAACTGTGAGACTGGCACAAGACAGGGCAGTACTTTGTTCTGTAGTACATAGGGTCACTTTGAGTTGGTACCGACTCGATGCCACATAACAACAACAGGGATTAGTGTTAAGGATAGGGGCTGGACTAGGAATAAGGCTTGGTCTAGTTTAGGGTTACAGTTGCTAAGTTTATTTTTTATTTTTCAACTTTTTACTGTGAATTGAGTAAAGGTTTACAGAGCAGATCATCAGTTTTACAAATCATATAATTTACTTCATTACATGGTTGCACTCTCCTCCATGTACCAACAGTTAACAGTATTTACTTTATTCACTTTAACAATTACACTCTTTCTGTGTTTCTTGCTACCTTCATCCTTCCTCTGCTAACCTCTCTCTTGTATATTGCCTGCCCTGTCACCCATGTTAACATGTTTCTACCCTCTAGCCTGTGAATAACTTGTCCTCCCTGGCCCTCACCCAAACCATCATAGATTGTTTAACAACAAAACCTTTCTTTTTAAAACTTTTTACATTGTTCTCATATGTTTGCCCTTTTGTAATTAACCAATTTCACTTAGCATAACATCTTTCAGGTTCAACCATGTTGTAAGATGTTTCACAGATTCATCATTTTTCTTTAATGTTTTGTAGTATTCCATTGTATGTACCAAAATTTGTTTAACCATGCTTCTGTTGATAGGTATTTAGTCTCTCTCCATCTTCTTGATATGTCTCTTGCAGACAGCTTATTGAAGAATCCTGTTTTCTTATCCATTCTGGTTATGTATCTTGACTGGTATATTTAATCCATTTAATTATCAATAGGTATGAATTAATTGATGTCATTTTTCTGTACTTTTTTTTTTTTCTATGGTGCTGCTGTATTCTTTGTTCCACATAATTTTCTATGCTGAGTTAATTTTGTTTGTGGATTTCCTTTTCATTTCTGTTGTGTTAATGTTTATTAAACCTTTCTAATTTTCTTCTTTTTTTATTTATTTTGATGTACAGGTATGTTATTTTTCTTTGAGGCTGCTGTGTAATTTATTAATTTTTTCCCTGTTTGAAACAGTCTTTTTTATCTTAAATCTATTTGACTTCCTTGCCATTTGGAAGTTCTATATCTACACTATTCCCACTTTTTGCTCTGTAGTTGACTTCATTATATATTGATATCTCTACTTTCCTATTTTCTGTCTTGTTTACCCATCAGTTTCCCTCTCTCTCGCTGTCTTTGATGAATGAGCCTTTCCTCCTGGCAAGCACTCCATCCACCTCTCTAACCCTTCTTCTTAAGTTCAGGGCGCCAGAATTTTTACCTGTGTCTGTTATATTTGGTCTCTTGTATCTTTGTTGTAGAAGATCTGTGTAGAGCATCTGCCTGGTTCGCCACCTTGCCAATTTACTTATTTTTATTTATTTTCCTTGAAATCTACTGATTTCTTCTTCATTTGAAAGCTCTGTAACTATATTATTACCTCTTGATAGTATCTCTGGTCACTAGCTGCTCCTCAGAAACCCTATATAAGGTCGCTTTGAGTTGAAACCAACTGGAAAGTACTTAACAACAGGTTTGTTTTGCTTTGAATATTTCTATATACGGCTTGAGTTCTGGGTGATATTGTCACATACGTTAATCTCGCATTGCTGTCTGCTATTGTTGGTTCTCTGTCAACCAAACTCCCTTTAGTATTTTTTGAAAGATTTGTCTGGTTTTTACAAATTCTTTTAATTTCTGTTTATTTGGAAAGATCCTAATTTTGCCATCTTATTTTATAGACAATTTTTCTGGGTATATGATTCTTGGTTGGCAATTTTTTTCTTTTAGAAAAAAATGTCATCCCCATTGCCTTCTTGGCTGTGTGATTTCTGCTATAAAATTAGAACTTAGTCTTATCAGTTCTCCTTTGGAAATGCGTACCTTTTTGTCTTGCATGTTAGGAACATTTACTTACAACAACTCTTCAACAATGGTCCCTATAGTTCTTTGTTTTGTTTTTTGCTCTTCCTGTTCTGGAATTCCACTCACATGTAAGTTATTCCTCTTGATTGTCCCATAGACATCTTAGACTTTCTTAGGATATTTTTGTTCTTATGCCTGATTGTTCCTCTAACAGATGAATACTGATATTTGTCTTCAAGCTCACTCATTCATTCTTCCAGTTCTCTGTTCACTATTTGGGTAGTGTAGTTCAGGGTGGGTTCATGCACTTCTAGAGGCAGGGGTGGTCGCTCAGTGTTCAGAGGCTACACAGGCGTGAGTGCCACAGGCCACTGGGGTGGCAAGGGCGCAGAGAAAACCACACACTCCTTACCACCAACCTCACCACATCCTCTGCCTCTACGCCACTGTACAGACAGCTGCCTACAAAAGCTCAAGATGCCTGTGCCACTCCAGGACAGCAACTATCCTCCTGTTTTTCTTCTTTTTTGTTGCCCCTGTTCAGCTTCCTCTTCCAGTCATCATCAATCTATCCTCTGTACTATCCTATGAAGTTCAGGATTTCAGGATCACCATCCATATCTGTTTCTCTTGGTCTTCCATGTCCTTGTTGCAGAGGATCTGCTCAGCATGTCTGCCTGCTCTACCATCTTGCCCTGGAACTCACCTAGTGTATTTTCAATGAATTCCTCATCAACTTAAGCTGGCCACAGTTAGTTATCCATATCAAACCAAGATCCACACAGTCAAAAGCCTTTGCACAGTCAACAAAGCACAGGTATACATCTTTTTGATATTCTCTGCTTTTAGCCAGAGAGATGCAAATCAAAGCAACAGGGACATATCATCTTACCCCAGAATTAATAGCAAAGTTTAAAAAAACCCAAAATAACAGATACTGTTGAACATGTGGAAAGGGACTGGAATCCTCATATACTACTGGTCAGATTGTAAAATGGTATAGCCAGTGTAGAAAACATTATGGCACATCCTAAAAAAGTTAGAAATAGAAAGACTATATGATCCACCAATCCCACTACTAAGTATATATCTTAGAGAGTTAAGATACATGACAAAAATAGATTTGCACATCCATGTTCAATGCAGCACTATTCAAAATAGCAAGAAGATATAAACAACCTAAACGTTAGAAGAATGCTTAAAGAAATGCAGTACATGCCACAAAGGAACACTATACACATTAAAGAATAGGGATGATTCCAGAACTATAAAGATTACCAATGAAAAAATAGGCACAAACTTAAGGGCACTAATACATGGCATAAATAGACTATCAAACATGGCAAAATACACATAAACAATAGAGAACAAAACAGATGATTGGGACATACTAAAAATTAAAAATTTAGGGTCATCAAAAGATTTCACCAAAAGAGTAAAAAGGCAGCCCACAGACTGGGAAAAAATGTTTTGCAACAATGTATCAAACAAGGGATTAATCTTAAAATTTATAGGAAATGACAACACCTATAAGAAAAAGACAAAGCAATTTAAAAATGGGACATGAACAGACACTTCACCAAGGAAGACATTCAGGCAGCAAACAAACATGAAGAAATGTTCATGATTTAGTTAGTAGAGAGATGCAAATGAAAACAACCATGAGAAATCATCTCACACCAGCAGTAAAAAGCAAAGTTAAAAAAAGCAGAGGACAACAAATGCTGGCAAGGCAGTGAAGAGACTGGGACACTCCTACATTGCTGGTGGGACTGCAAACTGGTTCAACCACTCTAGAAAATGATATGGTGCTTCCTCAGAAAGTTGGAAACAGAAATACCATATGATCCAGCAATTCCTCTACTTGGTATATAGCCACAAGAAATACAAGTCAGAATGTGAGTAGATATAAGCACACCAATGTTCATCACAGCACTATTTGTAATAGCAAAAGTTGGTGACAACCTAAGTGCCCATCAATAGAAGAATGGATAAACAAACTCTGGTACCTACACACAATGGCATATTATGCTTCCTTGAAGAATAATGATGAAGGTGCAAAACACTGCATAACATGGATGAACCTTGAGGACATAATCTTGAGTGAAACTAGTCAGGCTCAAAAGGACAGATATTGTATAAGACCGTTATTGTAAAAACTTAAGAAAAGATTTTCATACCAAAAGAATAATTATTTTGAGGGTTACCAGGGGCAGGAGGGAGGGAACAGTACCTCACAGGTTAGGGGATAGACATATGAAACTCAGGGAACAGGGTGGACAATAAATAGGAGGGAGAGGTCAATGCACAAGAAGGGGGAGGAGGGTAGAGGAATGGGGATGATATAGAAAGACTTTGAGAGGTATGTTGTTGTTGTGTGCCGTGGAGTCAGTTCCGACTCATAGCAACCCTGTAGAGGGTTTCCGAGGCTTTAAATCTTTACGGGAGCAGAATGCCTTATCTTTCTCCCACGGAACAGCTGGCACTTTCGAACTGTTGACCTTGCAGTTCACAGCCTGATTCGTAACCACTACGTTACCAGAGTATACATGGGCTAAATGGGATAGAGGTCGATTGTGATATATGCACAGCCTTCGAGTAACAAGGCTCTATGATATAGGGATTGAGACATAGGCTGAGTGAGTAAAGGAGGGAAAATACCGTTAAGGCAATTGACTGTTTTGAGGACACTGGGGTCTGCTGCCTACGATTACAGAAAGCTTGTACCAACTATGAGGGAGGGAAGGAGGAGAGAAAAAAAGAAAGCTTCCTGGGGACCATCCTGGTCAACTTGTAAGTGGAAGTGGGGGGAAGTGGGGGAAAAGCAGCTAAGAAGACATGGGCTGAGACTGGCCATATTCCGTGGATGCTTGATGACCCTGAGATGAGAGAGAGAAGAGGATGGGCTGGGTGGTTTAAAGTTTATCAGGGAGATATGTGAATTCCCAAGCCCAAAGACAATGACCTAGCCACTGGGGGCTGGAGTTAAGAATGAAGTAGCCAGCTGATCTGAAAGGGGGGAGGTGTGAGAGAACACCCAGACTTGCAGAAAGTACCCATTTAACCTAGATTGCATGGCTTGTCAACCAGAATTCGACCAGAAGATAAAGTAGTAAGATACAGGAAGCAAGCATAAATTGCTACAACTTGATCAACTGGACCTTTGCTTAAGGATGAAGCTACCCCAATTACAACCAAGTAGGGAAGAAATCTTCATATCAAGGATCAAGAATGTCTCCTTGGTACACTGGGTTGATAGGGAAGGGCAACTCAGACTATCAACTTTGGCTATCAAATCTGGGGGACTATAAATGCACAAAGTGGCTGGCTTACAAGCTTTCATGAGAGTATTTAATGTAGTGTCAGAACGAGGGAGTAAGACAGAAACCCTACTGAATAGTTTTCATTTGCCTAGATGGGTCTGGTGATGAGGGGAAAGGATTTTATGATTCAACTGAGAGTAACTGTTTTCAGGTCCAATATATATTGTCACAACTGTAAATGTAGAGGAGGTGCAACTAAAAGGAGGGAGCAGTTAATCTGTCATTTCAGGAACAGAGGACCCTGGGACCATCATGAGGGAAAAACATGTAGTAAAGGATCTTAACCAAAAAAGTGGCAACAACAGAGATGGTAGCAGAGGTGATGGCATAGAGAAAAAGAGTAGCAGTGGACTATAGGCCCAGGAACTGAGAAAACCAGTGTGCCTGTGGGCAAGGAAGCTGACTTGCAAAATGTGCCCTTTGGATATTTAAATGAATATATATTTTCAATGGTTGTGCTGTGGGTTAATATGCTGGACTGCAAGGTCAGTTTGAACTACAAGGTTGGTGGTTCAATCTCACCAGTTGCTTCTCAGAAACCCTATACTGGGTCGCTATGGGTCAGAAATGACAAGCTGGCACTTAACAGCAACATGTGTACCTCAAAAAAAAAAAAGGTAACAGAGGTAAATACTGTTGGCTAAGGGTGCATGGCCACCACTCGTCTGTCAGTTTGTCATACTGTGGTGGCTTGTGAGTTGCTGTGATTCTGGAAGCTATGCCATGGGTATCTGGAATACCAGCAGGGTCGCCCATGGTGGACAGGTTTCAGATGAGCTTCCAGACAAAGACAGACTAGGAAGAAGGAGTGATGGACTGCTTTAGAATATTTAGTCACTGAAAACCTAATGAATAGCATAGAAACACTGTCAGATATAGTGCCAGAAAATGAGCCCCTCATGTTGGAAGGCACTCAAAATGTGACTGGGGAAGAGCTGCCTCCTCAAAGTAGAGTTGACGACGACGATGCGAATGGAGTAAAGCCCGCAGGACCTTCATTTACTGATGGGGCACAACTCAAAATGAAGACAAAAGCTATAAAAATCCAGGAATAATTGAAACATGGAATGTACAAAGTATGAATCTAGGTAAATTAAAATAGTAAAAAATGAAATGGAACGTATAAACACTGATATCTTAGGCATTAGTGAGCTGAAATGCACTGGTATTGGACATTTTGAACCTGACAACCACATGGTTTACTATGCTGGGAATGACAAATTAAAGAGGAGTGGTGTTGCATTCATTGTCAAAAAGAACATATCCAGATCAGTCATGAGGTACAACGCTGTCTCTGATAGGATAATATCCATGCGCCTAAAGGGAAGTCCAGTTAATACTACTATTATTCAAATTTACACACCAAACACTAAAGCCAGTGAAGATAAAATAGAAGCATTCTACCAACTTTTTCAATCTGAAATTAATCAAACATGCAATCAAGATGCATTGATCATTACCAGTGATTGGAATGCAAAGGTTGGGCGCAAAGAGGAAGGATCAGTAGTTGGAAAATATGACCTTGGTGATAGAAATGATGCTGGAGATCGTACGACAGAATTCTGCAAAATCAAAGATTTGTTCATTTCAAATTCTTTAGACAGCATAAGTGATGACTATACACATGGACCTTGCCAGATAGAACACATAGAAATCATCTGCGGAAATAGACGAAGGAAACGCTCCGTATCATCAGTGAAAACAAGGCTAGGGGAAGATTGTGGAACAGACCATCAATTACGCATATGCTAATTGAAACTGAAACTGAAGAAAATGAAAACAAGTCCACAAGAATCAAAATATGATCTTGAATATATTCCACCTGAATTTAGAGATCATCTGAAGAACAGATTTGATACATTAAACACTAAAGAAAGACCAAAAACCAGAAGAGTTGTGGGATGACATTAAGAACATCATACATGAGGAAAGCAAAAAGTCATTAAGAAGACAAGAAAGAAGGAAAAGGTCAAAATGGATGTCAGAAGAGACATTGAAACTTGCTCTCCAGTATAGAGATGCTAAAGCAAATGTAAGAAATGAGGAGGTCAAAGAGCTAAGCAAAAAATTTCAAAGGTCAGCCTGAGAAGATAAAGTCAAATATTACAACAAAATGTGCAAAGATCTGGAATCAGAAAACCAAAAATGAAGAACACGCTCAGCATTTCTCAAGCTAGGGGAACTGAAGAAAAAAGCCTCGACTTTTGTTATTGAAGGATTCTCTGGGTAAATTATTGAATGATGCATAAAGCATCAAGAGAAGATGGAAGGAATACACAGAGTCATTATACCAAAAGGACATGGTTGATGTTCAAATGTTTCAAGAGGCGGCATATGGTCAAGAGCCAACGATACTGAAGTAAGAATCCAAGGTGCGTTGAAGGAACTGGCAAAGAACAAGGCACCAGGAATTGATGGAATCAAAATTGAAATCTTTCAAGAAAGTGAGGCGGCACAGGAGGCACTTACTCATCTCTGCCAAGAAATCTGGAAGACAACTATCTGGTCAACTGATTGGAAGAGATCTGTATTTGTGCCATTTCAAAGAGAGGTGACCCAATGGAATGTGGAAATCATCGGACAATCTCTTTGATATCCCATGCAAGTAAAATTTTACTAAAGGTAATACAGAAATGGCTGCAAGCATACATTGACAGAGAACTTCCAGAGGTTCAAGCCGAATTCGGAAGAGGCCATGGAATGAGGGATATCATTGCTGATGTCCGATGAATCTTGAATGAAAGAAAATACCTGAAAGCTATTTACCTGTGTTTTCTTGATTACACAAAGGCTTTTGATTGTATGGTTCATGACAAGCTATGGACAACATTGCAAAGTATGAGTATTCCTGAACACTTAATTGTGTTCACGAGGAATCTGTACATGGACCAAGAAGCAATTGTTTGATCAGAACTGGGAACACTGAATGATTTAAAATTAAGAAAGGTGTGCAACAGGGTTGTATTATTTCACCATGCTTATTCAACCTGTATGCTGAGCAAATAATCTAAAGAAGCTGAGTTATATGAAGAAAAATGTGGTATCAGGATTGGAGGAAGACTCATTAACAACCTGCGATCTGCAGATGATACGACCTTGCTTGCTGAAGGTGAAGAGGACTTAAAATATTTACTGATGAAGGTCAAAGAGCACAGCCTTCGGTATGGACTGCATCTCAATGTAAAGAAAACAAAAATCCTCACCACTGGACCAATAAACAACATTCTTATCAGTGGAGAAAAGACTGAAGTTGCCAAGGACTTCATTCTTCTTGGATCAACTATCAACACTCATGGAAGCAGCAGTAAAGAAACCAAACAACGCATCGTATTAGGCAAATCTGTTGCACAAGACCTTTTAAAGTGTTGAAGAGCAAAAATGTCAGCTTGAGGACTACGGTGCGCCTGACCCAAGCCATGGTGTTTTCAATAACCTCATATGCATGTGAAAGCTGGACAGTGAATAAGGAAGACCATAGAAGAACTGATGCTTTTGAGTTATGGTGTTGTAGAAAAATATATATATAAAGTGCCATGGTTGCCAAAAGAACCAAAAGATCTGTGTTGGAAGAAATGCAGCCAGAATGCTCCTTGGAGGCCAGGATGGACAAACGTCATCTCTCATACTTCGGTCATATTGTCAGGAGGGGCCAGTTGTGTTTCGTTCTGTTGTGCATAGGGTTACTATGAGTTGGTACTGACACTGACTCGATGGCACATAAAAGCAACAACAACAAAAGTGCATGGAGGGGTTTATAATCATTACAATGACTTGCTGAATGTCAATCTGGTGATCTGCTCTGTAAATCTTCACCCACTCAAAACATAATGTTGTTGTTAAGTGCCATCGAGTTGCTTCCGACCCATAGCAATCCTGTACAGGGTTTCCAAGGCTTTACGGGAGCAGAAAGCCTCATCTTTCTTCCGCAGAGTGGCTGGTAGTTTTGAACTGCTGATCTTAATGTTTGCAGCCTGATTTGTAACCACTACACTACTAGAGCTTTAAAATAAAATAATAAATATATAAAAGAAAGAATAGTGATGAATTTGCCAAACACCTCATAACATGGATGAACCTGGAGGACATTATACTGAGTAAAAGAAGATAATCAGAAATGAACAACCTGATCAACTGGACCTCATACAAATACTATATGAGACTACTATTATAAAATGTCAAGGAAAGGCTTCACACAAAAAGAAACGTGTTTTGATGGTTGCCAGAGTTGGGAGAAAAAGGATAACTCACTAACTAGAGGACAGACATAAAGTAACTGGGTAAAGAGGATGATAATATATAAAAGGGAGATCAGCAAAAAATGGTAAAGGCAAAGGAAGACACTGAGAGAAAAGGGTACAAGAATTAAAGGCAACAGAAATAAATACTATTATATACATAATCCTTCAATAGCAATAATCTATGAAAGGATAAATAGATAGACATGGAAGCTGAACAGGTGTGGAAGGGAGAAAGGGACTATTTAGGTTTGAAAGAAGATATTTTCACATATGTATTTATCTATGCTACAATATACTCATGAATATAATAGAGCATATAGGGTACAAACTTATGAAAACTTCTTAGCCATAACCAAACACCATGAGGGAATGAGTCACTAGGCCTAGCAACAGGGGACACCAATGTCAACTGGCATAACATAATCCACAAAGACAATGTTCTACATTCTACTTCAGTAACTGGAATCTTTAAAGTTCATGAGCGGCAATCTAAGGTGCAATTATCGATAGCTCCCTCCCTGGAGCACAGAAGAGGGAACAAAACCAAGGACACATGAAAACAATGAGTCCAATGGACTAATGGACCACACGAACTTTAGCTTTCACGACCTATGGCCAGAAGAACGAGAAGGTGCCTGGCCACCAACATCAGTTGCTTTGACAAGGATTACATTACAAAGACTTGGGTAGAATGGGGAAAATGTACAAAATTTTTAAAAAGCATAAAAAAGACAGCTTACTGATCAGACAGACTGGTGGAATCCCTGAGACTATGGCTCTTCGTCACCCTTCAGGCCTGGAACTAAACTCACCTCCATGGTTTACTTTTCAACCAAACAATATACAGGTCTATAAGGTGAACAATAACACTAGGGAGGTACGAATTCCTTAGACAAATCAACCCTTCAAGATAAAAGGATAGCATTTTGCTCAAGTTGAGAAGGCAGAAAGGGTTAGAAAAGAAGCAGGAATCGAAACCAAAACCACAGGGTAAGTTATGCTACACTGTGGGGATTGCAAGTAATGACACAGAGTTGTTCAATGGAAAACTAATTTTTTCTGTATACCTTCATCCAATTCACAGTTAAAAGTTTAAAAAAAAAAAAAAATCTTTTTCAGCAATAAATAAATAAACCCAAACAAATTAATAAAAGAGAAGGAAGGTAGTGGGGATGATTGTTGCCTGTAGTTCCTAGTGGTTGAAGGATGCTTTCAGGCCAAGACTACATCACCTCAGCTTATCTATCAGTGTCTCATATGATTCTTTTATCAGTATAAACTTAAAACAAAACAAAACAAACAAGGATAGACCCTATAATAAACATGACCATCTAAAAGATGCCTTTCTTGGGTCCTGATTTTTCATCCTGTAATCTGCAAAATTATACTTTATGCATTCAAAATGCATTCACTCACCCACTCAGTCATTCATTCTTTTTGTTTCTCTTTTTTCTTTCCTCTTATATAAGCCAGGGCCTATCTGAGAGTTCAGGATATAGAGAGGAATAAGAAAATCCTTGGCTTTGAGGGTCTCAGTATAGTAGGGAAACAGACCTATAAATAATAATTTGCTATAATTTGCTCATAATGATCTTTTCCCCAACATCCTGACTTCAGTTGTTTAGGGACCCCAGACCTAACCCCACAACCAAACCCACTGGTATTATGTATTCCAAACCACAGTGATTCTGTAAGATAGTAGAACTACTTTCATAGGGTTGCCAAGCCTGTAAATCTTTACGGAAGCTGATGACCTCATCTTTCTTCCATGGAGTAGCTGGTAGATTTGAACCAGTGATCTTTGGATAAATAGCCAAAAGTTGGGTGCAGAGAAGCAAGAAATGCTCAGTTCTGATATGGGGAGTCATGGAAAGGGATAAGGAGTGTTTTTGCAGAGGATAAAACATATGGGCAGAATTTAAATACAGGCATTCCAGACAGAGAAAGAAAGAAAAGAGAGACACACATAGACATCCGCAAAGGCATGGAGAAGTACAGTAGCAGAGTGTATGAAGACATGCTGTAAGAGCTGACTGCATTTAATTCTTACAACAATCCTCCCAGGTAGGTATTTGTTAGAAAGTTAACCTGGTACACATCCAGTGAATTACACAGTTGAAATGTGAACACAGGTCTGTTTGATTCTAAAGCCAAGATGGTTAGTTAAGTTAGAGTAAAGTGCCGTTGAGTCGGTTCTGACTCATAGCAACCCAGGATAGGGTTTCTGAGGAGCAGCTGGTGGGTTTGAATGGCCAACCTTGTGGTTCACAGTCCAGTGCTGATCCACAGTGCCACACCAGAAGTCCAAGAAGAAGGTATGCAACTTAAAAAAAAAAAGGGAAGGCAGGAAAAAATAAACAAAGTCTTTGTTTAGTGGGGAGAAGGAAAATACTATAGTGTACAATCTTGTAGCATATATACACATGCTACATTAACAAGTGATAAAAAAAAAAATCTCAGTAACAAAAGGAATTTATGATATGACCATATAAATGTCTGAGAGAGACAAACTCTGTCATGCATTACATACAGGGTTCTCATTCATTCAGGGTGTAAAGTACTTAAATCAGAGTATTTTTTGCTGAACATCTTAAAACATTGATAAAGACACTGTATTACATAGACTAAGACTAATTTCACTTCTACAATTTACTTTCCCAGCCATTAGCACTCTTGTTAATAATAATTTTTAAAAAGCTATTAAATGAAGTGTGGTTTAGCCACGTAAAGCTGCCCCTTTTTTTTCTATTAATACCGGTTTACTATTATGTAGGTAAATTAATTAACTTCTCTGTGCCTCAGTATTCTCATTTACAAATAGGGACAATATTAATACTAAAAAAGGTCTATGGGAGGAAAAACAAATATTAATAAGTGTCATTCAGTTTCTTATTTTTTTCTGCAAATTGAAAATTTACTATAATTACTCATGTGGATTGCAGAGTAAGAACTGAAAACTATTGAAAAATATTCCTAGCCAGTCTCTTGGCACTGTGATATCTTACCCACTGATAAAAACAACTAAGTGGATTCCACCAATTCTAAATTGGTACTAGTAATTCCTTTAGCAACCCCCTATCCTACCCTGTTTTGGAAACTAGACATTTCTTTCATACCCAATGACTATAATAAAATATTGGTACCAATGTAGGACACTAGATATTTTTGTGTACTTTTAATTTTTAATAGGAAAACTGTACATATGTATGAGATTATCTTTAACATAAATTCCTAGAGATGGAACTGTTAAAAGTTAAAAAAACTGACAATGGTGTCAATCACTAGCCAAAGAAAGCTGTATCAATTTATGTTCTTACCTGTAGTATATGCAGAGTACCACATTCCACACATTCTCACCAGAATAGTATTTTCTGTGCTAGTATGATAGGTAAAAAATGGCAAATTTGGTTATAATGTGAGCTTTGGTTTACCTTTGGCTTCAATCCTTTGACCACTTCCAATTAGGCAGTCCCTGATGTCTGCTCCCTTCTCGATCACAGCATTGTTGCAGATGACACTGCCCTGGATGCTGCTTCTGTAATAAAGTAACCAAGTTAGGAAGTACCTAGGGGTCTCATCACCTCCCTCAATAGGGGTTTTGGATGACTCCTAGGCCAGGAAGAAGTGGTCAGTACAATTAAAAGCCTATATGCCTCAAGTTATCATTGAAAGACAACATGGTTCAGCTAGGCTAAGAAGGACTCAAATGGTTTTAGAGAAGCTCACAGTTTGGATATGCTCATAATGACCATTTCTCTAAGGTCTGAAATGAGCGGATATCCTGACTTCAGTTGTTTAGGGACCCCTGACCTAACGACAAAACCAAACCCACTGCTATTATGTATTCCAAATCATAGTGATCCTGAAAGATACTAGAACTGCTTCAGAGGGTTGTCAAGACTGTAAATATTTACAGAATCAGATGACATCATCTTTCTCCCAGAGATTGGTTGGTGGATTTGAACCACTGATTTTTGGATAAGCAAATGTACTACTGTACTACCAGGGTTCCTTGTTGTTAAGTGCCATCGAGTCAGTTCAAACTCATAGCAACCCTGCATAGAGTTTCTGAGGAGGAGCCGGTGGGTTTGAACTGTTGACTTTGTGGTTCGCAGTCTAGTGCTGATATTACAGCACCACACCAGGGTTCCTTACTCCAGACCAAATTATAACCAATATCTCCTCCTCCTTTGGTCTGGGCAAGCTGATGCCTCCCTCTGGCTTCTCATCTGAAAATAACAAATTTCATTTCAGCCTAAGATCCTATGAATCTTTCTAGAAGTGAAATTATGGAAACAATAGGTGCTTCACTGATCTTACAACAGCTCTGGTTAATCTAAACCACACACACACACGTATATATATATATACGTGTGTGTGTGTGTGTGTACGTGTATGTATGTATGTATGTATACCACCACTTGTCTGTCAGTTTGTCATACTGTGGTGGCTTGTGAGTTGCTGTGATTCTGAAAGCTATACATGGTGGACAGGTTTCAGATAAGCTTCTGGACGAAGACAGATTAGGAAGAAAGAGTGACGAATTTACTTCCGAATATTTAGTCACTGAAAACCAGCAGAGAAACACTGTCAGATATACTGCTGGAAAATGAACCCCTCAGGTTGGAAGGCACTCAAAATGTGACTGGGGAAGTGCTGCCTCCTCAAAGTAGAATTGACCATTATGACCTGAATGGAGTAAAACCCGTGGGAGAAAAGCCCACGGGACCTTCATGATATCCTATGTGAGTTTTGCAGAAATGACTACTATCAGACATTGACTTCCAAAGGTTCAAGCCGGATTCAGAAGAGGCCGTGGAACGAGGGATATCATTGCTGATGTCTGATGGATCTTGGATGAAAGCAGAGATATCAGAAAGATGTTTACCTGTGCTTTATTGACTACGCAAACACTTTTGATCGTGTGGATCATGACATGCTATGGGCAACATTGTGAAGTATGAGTATACTTACATGTGCTCATGAGGAATGTGTACCTGGACCAAGAAGCAGTTGTTCAAACAGAACATGGGAACACTGAATGGTTTAAAATTAAAAAAGTTGTGCGACAAGGTTGTATTCTTTCACCAT
>NW_006408544.1:5452725-5467625 GCF_000296735.1 Chrysochloris asiatica
TATATATATAAAACAAAAGTAGAACCATTCCACACAGAAGACTACTCCAGATCGTAAGTCACTCTCAAGCTGAGCCTTACTGTTTCCTAGCATTTGAATGTGTTTAAACAGCATCTTCCCATAGTGACCCTATATAGGGTTTCTGAGGAGCATCTGGTGAGCTTGCAGCCGTGCAGTTCAAATAGCTATGCAGTCTGGCACATTAACCCACAGCACCACCCCAGGACTCCACTCGATACATATGTAAAGAAGAGGATAACTCAAAAAAGTATTGTTACTAGGGCACTAGTTCAGACACACAAGGGTTTATAAGGAACAAAATATGTTTAAACATGTCTTTGTGATCTATGGATAGCTACAGGCAAGTTCTCTCAGTAATACACTTAGTCTCATTAGGGTGACTTCAAAAGAAAGATACAATCACAATAGCAGCTTTATAGGGAACTGTTTGTTGGGCCAGTTCAATTCAAGGCAGAGAAGTCAGCTCAGAAGTTACAGAGACTGTTTTTCAAGATTACAATGAAGGAATCTTGATAGAATTTCTCAAAGGACACAAGACAATCACAGGGGTTTATTATGAAGAAGTTTTAAGAAAATGGAAAACTGCACTGGTGAGAAAAAGGCCAGGAAAGTTGCACTGAGGAACTTAAATTGAAGAGTGCAGAAATCTTTGTTGTTTTTGTTAAATGCCATCAAGCCAGTTCCAGTACGCAGCAGAGGAAAGGAAAGAAAGGTGGATTGAGTGCTGACTTAAAGAGTAAGCTGAACAAGAGCATTGAGAGAGAAGAAAAACAGGTGGACTATGGGCTGGTGTGGAGTGGTGCAGTCATCTTGAACTTTTGTGAGCAGCTGTCAATATAGCTACCTGTGGGTATAGAACACAGTTGGAGGCTGGCAGCAAGGGTGTGCAGTTCTGTCTTGTGCTGGTGTCTTTTTGGAAGACTGAGGTCAGTGGCACCCTCTTCTGCATAACTTGTGCTCTGCCTGGGGTGGGCAGTGGGCACAGTATCCCTGTTTGTGGAGGTATGTGAAGCTGCCTTGAACAGTGAACAGAGAACTGTGTTCACCCTTCTAGTCTCTACCACATCCACCAGAAGACAAGTAGCAAGTGCCTGAGAATATACTAACATACAATCATCAACTAAATATAAATGCTGTTTAATGCTGTCGAGTAAGTTTGGACTCACAGTGACCTAGTATAGGGATTCGGAGGAGACGTTGATGGATTTGAATTGCTGACCTTTGAGTGGAAGTCAAATACTTATCCTCCAGCACCACCACTATACAATGTCTGGGAGAAAATACATAATTTTACCTTATATAAAGAAAGAAAACCATAGGCAGACCGACTGTTACTACAAGAACAAGCAACATGCTTGCCCAGAAAACATCAAGGCAAGTGGTCGGGTCCCCACAGAGAAAACCCCCTTTTGAAACTAAGACTCAATGGGAATACACGCTGTGATTGGTGACCACGCTCGAGATCGATAAGGGGAAGTGAGGGAAAAGCAGCAATGAAGCGGTGAGCTAAGCCCTACAATGTTCAATAGACTTCTGTGAACCCGGGTGAAGACCTGGTTGGCCAGCAGTGTGGCAAGACCTGGGGACTCTTGGGCCCAGAGTCAGTGGCATAGCCACAGAGGACTAGAGTGGAGAGTGAAGCGTCCAGCTTATAAGAAGAGAGGGCATATGCATAAGAACACCCACACTTGCAGATGGTACCTACCTGTCCTGGCTTAGATGACTGGATGATCGCAGCGCAACCAGAAATAAAAAGAAGAGGAAAAAAAAAAAATATATATATTCTCAAATAATTTGATGAACTTGACTTACACCTATAGAAGCAGTAGCTCAAAGGAGGGAACAAGTCCTTACAGCGAGAATCATTCCCACCCCCTCCACACACAGGGTAGACAGGGATGGGCAACTTGGACATTGGCTACCCAAAATGGGGGGTAGGGGGCTACAAAGGCAAGAAGTGACTGGCTTACAAGCTTTCAAGAGGGAACCTAGACCCAGAGGGCCTGGAGGAAGGTAGAATCTCCAGTGAGTAGTGTTCAATCTGACTAGGCGGGGCTGATGCAATGAAATGCAGACGGGTCTCTTGTGATACAATGGTGAATGATTGTTATCAGGACTGACTGTGAGGGTTGGAAGTGTAAAGGTGGACGTTTTATAGCAAGGAGGGGAGTGACTGACTTTTCGGTCTGGGAGCGGAGGTCCCTAGGACCAACAAGGGAGAAGCGCAGAGAGCGGGACCCTACCCAGAGAAGCAGTGATGCCTGAAATGCAGCCAGAGATGATGACGTGGAGCTATGGAGCAGCTGGAGACTTTGGATCCAGAGAGGGAGAGCGACTGTGTGCTGAAGACCTGAGGGGCACAGGGGAAGGATTGCATGGAGGGGATTTTAACCATAGCAATGAGACGATATACGATAGAATGAATTTAAAAGTAATGTTCTCCCATGTAAACTATCACATAATTCACAAAAAATCATTTAAGGAAAAAAAAAAAAGAAAGAAAACAAGAGTGCCTCAAACTACTCATCAAAATACAAAGTCAGAAAATAATAACAGTAGAAATGGTATAAGAACTACCTGATAAGGAATTTAAAAGAATGCTAATTAGGCAACTTAGATTGAGAGAAAGATCAAGAAAACTACAAATGAAATCAAGGAAAGCATGGACAAAACAATGGAAAAAATTGATTAAAATAATTGAAAATGGGAACCATACGAAAACAGCAATTAGAAAGGCAGAAGATTAACACTAAGAATTCAGAAATAGGTAAAACACTTGAAAGGGCAAGGAAATAGAACTGATCAAAAGTTGAATTACTGAGCTTGAAGAAAAATCTCTCAATAATCATCTTTTAGAGGAACAATTAGAAAAAAGAACAAAAAAACCTGAAGAAAGACTAAGATTTATATGGGATACAAACAAGAGGAATAACCTAGATGCGATAGAAATTCCAGAACAGAAAGAGACAAAAACAAACAAACCCATAGAGAATATTGTCCAAGAGTTACTGGAAGACAACCTTGCTAACATCATGAAAGATGAGAAGATAGTCATTCAGGAAGTTAAACTCCAAACAGGATAGACCAAAAAGGAAAATATCAAGACAAAGAATAATCAAACTTTTCAAGTCCAAAACCAAACACAAGTTAAAAGTCCTGAGAATAGCTCAGGGAGGAAAAAAAAAAAAGTTACCTAAAAAGGAGAATAAGACTAAGTCCTGATTTCTCAGCAGAAACCATGCAGGCAAGAAGGCAATGGAGTGGTGTATATAAAAGTCTGAAAGAAACAAATTATCAACCAAGAACCATATATCCAGTCAAATTGTCCATCAAATATGATAATAAAATTAGGTCATTTAAAGACAAACAGAAATTAAAAGAATTTATAAAAATCAGACCAAGCTTATAAAAAATACTAAAGGGAGTTATTTTGACAGAGAACCAACAACAGCAGACAACAACCTGAGACTAACATAGAAGACAGTCAACCCACGCATAGAAGCATGTAAAGAAAAACAGGTCTATAAAGCCGAAAGAAAGAACCAGATACAGTTGCAACAACTACAAAAAACAACAACAACCCATAAAGTGAAAAGAAGGAATAATTCAGCTACAGAACTTCCAAATGAAGAAGAAATCAAACAGATTTCAAGAACAATAAATAAACCTAACTGTAACTCTAAAAACTAGACTAAGCATTACCCCTAGCCTTAGGCCAATTTTCATCCCTAACACTAATCCTAGTCTTAATCATAAACCTAATAGTAAACGAAGTCCTAGGCCTAGCCAAGACCTCGCCATAGTCCCAACTCCAACTCTCACTCCTTATTCCTACTTTGCCCTCCCACAACAACAATAACAAAATCAAAACGGTAGCATTTGCCAAAGGACAAAAGTTTCAGATAGGTAGGAAAAGGAGGAGGAATAGAAACAACAAACACAGAGAGAAAGTGTTACATTAAGGGTATCAAAATCACTGAGATGAAAGGAAGTGTGTTATGCTTTGTTGAATAAAAAATTGATGATTTGCTCTGTAAACTTCACTCAATGCACACACACACACAAGCTTGTGAACCGCCACCTAAGGTTCTATTAGCCTCTCTCCTGGTGCAAAGTAGAGTGAAGAAAACTAAAGACAAAAGGAAACAATTAGTCCATAGGACTAACAGACCACATGAGTCCAGACTGCACAACCTGAGACAAGAAGAACTAGATATTGCTCAGCTACCACTACCAACTACTCTTAAAGGGACCACAATAAGAGGTTCTGAACAGAGTGGCAGAAAAATGTGGAACAAAACTCAAGAGTATAAAAAAGACTAGACTTACTGGTAAAATAGGAAGACTAGTGGAACCACTGAGACAATGAATGGTCTTTAGTAACTCTGCAGGCCAAAACTGAACTCACTCCATGGCTTAACTTTCAGCTAAAAAATAAGCAGGCCTGTGTAGAGTCAGTTCTGACTCATAGCGACTCTGCATAGGGTTTCTGAGGCTCTAAGTCTTTATGGGAGTAGAAAGCCTCATATTTCTCCCACAGAACGGCTGGTAGGTTCAAACTGCTGACTTTGAGGTTAGCAGCCCGACTCGTAACCACTACTCTACCAGAGCTCCTTAGGCAGACCTGTTGTTGTTGTTAAATGCCGTCGAGTTGGTTCCGACCTACAGAAACCCTGTATAGGGTTTCTGAGGAGCATCTGGTGAGCTTCAACCATTGGCCTTGCAGTTCAAATGGCTTTGCAATCTGACACATTAACCCAAAGCGCCACACCAGGACTCTTAGGCAGACCTAGAGGGTGAATAATAACCAAGGATATACAGACTCCTTACAACAATCAACCATACTGGATCAAAAGGACATGATTTGTCCATGGATAAAGCTCAGAAGGAACACTGTGGCTCTGAGGGATAAGCCCACCAGCTGCTCCTTGGGATAAAGATGAAGCTTTCTGCTCCTGTAAACATTTACAGCTTCAGAATCCTAGACAGGGTTGCTATAAGTTGGAACAAACTCAGGGACACTTAACAAAAACAAAAAAAGCTCAGAAGACAGGAAGGAATAGCAAAGAAAGACAAATAGAAAGGGCACACACAGGAAGGAAGTGGAAAGAGTGCTGTTACATTATGAGGACAGCAATGTCATGAAACAAAATGTGTATGGAAAACCTTGCTCTGTATACTTTCACTGAAATCACACAAAAAAAGTAAAAATAAAAATAAACCTAGATAGAGGATATATTGAAAAATAATAGCTTCACTTTTTTCTTTTTAAAGTGGAGGTTGTTTGTCTTTAATTTTGGATGATTGCAAAAACACACCTAAGAAAAATGCATGCTTGTTGCACATGTTTTACATGTATGAGGTCAAGTCAAAAAGTATCACTACTAGGGTTCCAGTGAATATACGCATGGTTTGCTTTTTTTTTTTTACATTCAACTAATCATATACTTATTTTCATTTCAATGATTGGCATCCCCTCCAGGTGACATCAATTATCCTGCTTCCTCTCTGTGATTTTTGTTTCCTTTCCTATCCCTTCTAAATTTGTCCTTATGTGAATGCTCTCCTTTTGATCCTGAATGGTTGATTATTCCACTAGTATTGTTGTCTTTACTATATACCTCTCTACTGCTTGCCTGAAAATTGAGTCATGAGGGTGAGTTCAGTTCCAGGCCTGAAGGGTGATTAAGGGCCACAGTCTCAGGTTCATTGAGTCTCTATCTAACTCGTAAGTCTGGTCTTTTTTTTCATAAGTTTGAGTTTTGCTCCACCACGTTTTCTCCCATTTGATCTAGAACCTTCATAGGTGGTCCCTTTCAGAAGAGTTGGTAGTGGTAACTTGAGTCCTGGCATGGCGCTGTGGGTTAATGCACGTATCCATCTTCTCAGATTATTTGCTCAGTATACAGATTGAAGAAGTATGGTGATAGAAAACAACCCTGATGCACACCTTTGCTAATTTTAAACCATTCACAATGTTCCCTTGTTTTGTTCTAATGACTGCTTCTTGGTCTATGTGCAGGTTTCTCATGAGCACAATTAAATGTTCCTGAATACTCATCCTCTGTGATGTCATCCATAGCTTGTCATGATTCACACAACTCAAAGTGTTTGAACGCTCAACAAAACACATGTAAAAAATTTTCTGGCATTCTCTGCTTTCGACCAAGATCCATCTTCCATCAGCAATGGTATCCCTCATTGCATGTCCCTGTTTGAATCTGGTCTGAATTCTGGCAGCTACCTGTCAATGTACTGTTGCAGATATTTTTGAATTATCTTTAACAAAATATTACTTGCATGTGGTATTAATGATATTGCCTGATTATTCATTGCCATATCCTGTTGGGTCACCTATCTTTGGAATGGGAACAAATATGGATCTCTTCCAATCAGTTTGGCCAGGAAGCTGTCTTCCAAATTTCTTGACATAGATTACTGAGTACCTCCAGTGATGCATCAATATGTTAAAAAATTTCAATTTGTGTTCCATTAATTCCCAGAGCCTTGTTCTTTGCCAGTATCTTCAGTGCACCTTGGACTTCCTCCTTTAGCATTATTATTGGCTCAGATTACATGCTACCTCTTGAAATGTTTGGACATCGACCATTTCTTTTTGGTACAGTGACACTGTATTCCCTTCATCTTCTTTTGATGCGTTTTCATCATTCAATATTTAGCTAAAGAATCCTTCCATGTAAGTCGAGGCCTGAGTTTTTTCTGTAATTCTTTCAACTTCAGAAATGCTGAGTGTTCTCCTTTTTTGGCTTTCTTAACTCCAGGTCTTTGCACATTTCATTACAATATTTGACTTTCTCTTCTTGAGCTGCCCTTTGAAATTTTCTGTTCAGTCCTTTTACCTCCTCATTTCTTCCATTTGCTTTAGCATCTCTACACTGGAGAAAAAGTTTCAGAGTCTCTTCTGATACCCATTTTGGTCTTTTCCTTCTTTGCAGTCTTCTTAACGAACTTTCTTCCTGTATGATGTTCTTGAGGTCATCCCACAGCTCTTCTGGTCTCTGGTCATTAGTGTCTAATGCATCAAATCTGTTCTTCAGATGATCTCTACATTCATGTGGGATATGTTTAAGGACATATTTTGGCTCTTGTGGACTTGTTTTAATTTTCTTTTGCTTCCACTTGAACTTGCATATGAGCAATTGATGGTTTGTTCCACAGTCTGACCCTGGTATTGTTTTGGTTATAATAACTTGTAATGAAGAAGTCATTGGTCTTGCAAAATTCTATCACGTGATGGTTTCTATCACCATGGCCATAGTTTTCAACTACTGATTCTTCCTCTTTCTTTCCAACCTTTGCATTCCAATCGCCAATAACTATCAATATATCTTGATTGCATGTTTGATCAATTTCAGATAGTAAGTTGGTTTCTGTTGTTGTTAAGTGCCATCAAGTCATTTCTGACTCATAGTGGCCCTGTTTAGGGTTTCTGATGAACGGCTAGTGAGCTTGAACTGCCTACTTTGCAGTCCAAACTGACTTTGCAGTCCAGCACATTAACCCAGAGTGCCACACCAGGACTCCTGCAATTTCATCATCACTGGCTTTAGTGGTTGGTATATAAATTTGAATGATAGTTGTATTAACTGGTCTTTTTTGTAGGCATATGGATATTATCCTATCACAGACAGCATTGTACTTCAAGATACATCTTGAAATGTTCTTTCTGATGATGAATGTGATGCCATTCCTGGTATAGAAAACCATGTGATTATATTGAAAATGGTCAATACCAGTCCATTTCAGCTTTATAATGCTTAGGATATCGATATGTATGCATTCCATTTCATTTTTTACAACTTCCAATTTTCCTAGATGCATACTTTGTACATTCTATGTCTGATTATTAATGGATGTTTACAGTTGCTTTCCTTCATTTGCATCATCACGGTCAACTCTACTTTGAGGAGGCAGCTCCTCTTCAGTTGTATTTTGAGTACCTTCCAACCTGAGGGTCTTATCTTCTGGCACTATATCTGACAACATTCTGGTGCTGACAATGTTCCACTGCTATTCATAAGGTTTTCAGTGAGTAAATATTCAGAGGTAGTCCATCTCTCCTTCTTCCTAATCTGTCTTAGCTTGGAAGCTCATCTGGAACCTCTCTACCCTATGTGACTCTGCTGGTATTTAAAAGAATCACAGCAACTTGCAATACACCACAGTATGACAAACTGACAAAGCAGTGGTGGAAAGTGTCCAATACAGATAAGTTAAATCACTTACCCAAAACCACTTAACTGTCAAGTAGCCACTAATCTGTTACCATACAGTTGATTCTGGATCATAAAGACCTAATATTAGGGTTTCAAGGCTGTAAATCTTTATGAGACCCAAAAGTCTCAATTTTCTCCTGTTGAGCAGATGGTGGGTTAGAACTGTCAACCTTGCAGTTAGCAGTCTGGTGCCTATCCTATAGCACCACCAAGGCTCTTTAACTGTCAAGTTGTTGTTAAGTGCCATTGAGTTGATTTTGTGCTTAGAATCTGGAGGAGTGACTGGGATAAGTTAGCTGGTTGATGGGGTTCTCCTGAGACTCCTGGTGAATGGTTTCATGATGCACATCTGACAAAATAACTACTGAGTGTGAAGCTCTCTTTTTCATTTGTTTCTTCAATTGCTCCCTATCATGACACAAGCATAAGTCACCTCTATTAGCAAAGCTAAAGTATTTGGAAAATTTTCAAGTCAACAAAAACTTTCTCATGGCCAGGAAGAAACTTCATGATAAAGTATTTTACTAAAAACATGTGTTTGCTCCTTCTAGAGGGATGGACCGACAGGACTAAATCAAACAAGTCATCTCCAGGCTGCCAATTCACAGCAATAACTTTGCTTTTTTGCTCAGTGCCTAAGGGGGAAAGAGTGGTAACTTCCTTAAGCCCAAGAAAATAACTGGCTCTAATATGCCCATAGATTTGGTACCCTAGCATTAACTGTCAGCTTTGCAATAAAGATCTTAAAAGAAATGATTCATTTGAGTTATGATATTGGAGAATAATATTAAAAATACCATGGACTGCCAGAAGAACCAACAAATCTGTGTTGGAAGAAGTACAGTCAGAATGTTCCTTAGAAGTCAGGAAGACCAGACTTCGTCTCTCCTACTTGGGACATATTATCAGCAGGGGCCAGTCCCTGGAGAAGGGCATCATGCTTGACAAAGTTGAGGATGAACAAAAAAGAATAAGACTCCCAAGAAGATGGATTCACACAGTGACAGCAGCAACGGGTTCAAGTGTAACAACAACTGTTAGGATGGCGCAGGACTGGGCAGTGTCTCATTCTATTGTGCATAGGATCACAATGAGTTGGAGACTTTTTGCTCTTGCAAAGATTTACTGCCTCCGAAACCCTATACAGAGTCACTATGAGTTGGAACTGACTCAACAGCACTTAATAACAAACAATAGGGTTTCTGAGAGAGGCTATTAAAAATTCAAGGTACATACAATGGTTCATAAATAATGGGTGAGCAATACATGGCAGGCATTATTATTACTACTATATTATTAACATTAAAGACGTTTTAATGTATCTTGAAGTGTTTTAGTGTATCTTCCTAAATGTTTTCATACATAGAGAAGTACACTATATATTAAGACAAACATTTGATTAATTGACAATAGATCTTCCTACATACATGCAAATTCAACTACAGATAGATTTAGGAACAGAACTTATTCGTAATCTGGGGACTGCTAGTACCACATGGTGGAAGTATCCCTGATCTGTAAACCAGTGCCTCCAAATTCTCACTCCTCTTCTGGTGTTAGTCAAGACTTTCTTCAGTTCATTCCAAAAAAGGAACATGCACTAATGTCTAATGTGTCTCGGTCAGGGCACAAAACACTTAACATTCATTATATAACTTAATCTTCTCAGCAAACCTCCAGGGATAATGGTTTTGGTTTGCTTTTTTTTTTTTTTAACAGAGAAAATTGAGGCTTATAGAGATTAAGCAATGTGCCCACACCTACAGTGACTAGTCATTCTCTCTTGCATAATGGGCTCCTGCCCTCAGCTATTGAATGGGCAGTATTTGGCTAAGAGTCATGAAATTTCTTAGTTACCCTTGCCCTCCTCCCCTCACCTTACCTAAAGGGTTAGTTTGCAGGTTTTCTTGAAAAATATGGAACTACAGACATGTAGCTTTGCAAGGAATGGAATCGGGTTCTGCTATAGGCCAACTCACTACTTCAGACCAAAGATTATGGCTAAGTCTCTCCAAGTGCTGAAGCTTCCTACTATAGTCTAATGGGCTATGGTCACAGTGGTCCTCAAGATGAAGAGCCATGTATTATTACCATTTTAATAATTTATTTTATTTTTGTAGCTGTTGAGAATACACACAGCAGAACATATTATCAATTCAACAAGTTCTACAAGTACAATTCAATCACACGGTTACATTTTTCGACTTGTACAATCATTCTCACCCTCTTTTTTAAGCTGTTTCTCCCCAGCATAAATCACTGTCCCTAAGTTTCCTATATAATCTTCCAAGTTGCTATTGTCAATTTGTTTCCATATGTTGCTGTTGTTAGGTGCCATCGAGTCAGTATAGACTCATAGTGACCTTAAACAAAGCAGAAAGAAACACTTCCCGATCCTGGGCCAACCTCACTACTGTTGTCACACTGAGTCCACTGATGCTGCCACGTGGCCAATCCATCTCGTTAGGGGTCTTCCTCTTTTTTTCTGACCCTCCACCTTACCAAACATGATATCCTTCTCCAGTGACTGGTCCCTACTGACAGTATGTCTGAAGTATGAAAGACAAATTTTGGCCATCTTGGCCTCCAAGGAGCACTCGGCTGCACTTATTCCAAAACGGATCTATTGGTTCTTTTGGCAGCCCATGGCACTTTGAATATTCTCCTCCAATACCATAACTCAAAAGCATTAATTCTTCTATGGTCTTCCTTATTCACTGTCCAGCTTTTACACGCATATGAAGTTATTGAAAATACCATGGCTTTGGTCAGGTGCACCTTAATCCTCAAGCTGACATCTTTGCTCTTCAACAATTTAAAAAGGTCTTGTGCAGCAGATTTGCCTAATGCACTACATCGTTTGATTACTTGACTGCTGCTTCTGTGAGTGTTGACAGTTGATTCAAGAAGAATAAAGTCCTTGACAACTTCAATCTTTTCTCCGTTGATAAGAATGTTGTTTATTGGTCCAGTGGTGAGGATTTTTGTTTTCTTTACATTGAGATGTAATACATACTGAAGGCTGTGGTCTTTGATCTTCATCAGTAAATATTTTAAGTCCTCTTCACTTTCAGCAAGCACATCGCAGGTTGTTAATGAGTCTTCCTCCAATCCTCATGCCACATGTTTCTTCATAGAACCCAGTTTCTAGGATTATTTGCTCAGCATACAGGTTGAATAATATGGTGAAAGAATACAACCTTGTTGCACACCTTTCTTAATTTTAAACCATTCAGTGTTCCCATGCTCTGTTCAAACACCTGTCTCTTGGTCCTGGTACACATTTCTCATGAGAACAATTAAGTGTTTCGGAATACTCATACTTCGCAATACTGTCCATAGCTTGTCATGATCCACACAATCAAAAAGCCTTTGCGTAGTCCATAAAGCACAGGTAAACATCTTTCTAATATTCTCTGCTTTCAGCCAAGATACATCGGACATCAACAATGATATCCCTCGTTCCACAGCTTCTTCTGAATCCAGCTTGAACCTTTGGAAGTTCTCTGTCAATGTATGCTTGCAGCCGTTTCTGTATTACCTTTAGTAAAACTTTACTCGCATGGGATATCAAAGAGAGTGTCCGATGATTTCCATATAGGTAGATCTTAATGGTAGATTGTTTCCATATAGGTAGATCTTAAAAAAGTATAATGCTCAAGGTAGATATTCTTTACTTGTTAAGACTACTGTTTGGTTTTAGGAAGACTTCAGGAATTCAGTTCTGCATTTTCCTCTTTTGGTCAGTATTTTTCTATAGAAATTTGGTCAAAATGTTTGGCAGTGGAAGCCAGATTCTTCTGGTCTTGTGGGTAGGTAGGGGAGTAGTTGTTCATGGAGGTAATTAGCATATATTCTATTTCTTCCTCCTATTCTTGATTTTCCTTCTTTCTCTGTTGCTCCAGGCAAATAGAGACTAATTGTGTGTCTGGGATGGTTTGGAAGGCTGCTTGCAAGCTTATAAGACCTCAGGCACTATGTAACTAAATAGGACTAGAACAGAAGCACTAAACACATTATTAGGCCAATTAAGTAGGATGGCTCATGAAACCAAAACCTTAAACTTCCAAACAAGGAACCAAATTCTATGAAGTGTTTGGTTATACGTAAGCAGCCTCAGCAACCACTCTTCTTTTTTTTTGGTGGTTGTAAAAATATCATATAATTTTTGCCAGTGCAATTTTTTACAGTGCAAATTTTTACAAGTATACAATTTATTGACACCAATTACATTCATTGGCTATGAAACCCTAACCTTAACCAAAATAATAAAAAACTCCATAAGCAATGCTCCCCTCCCTACTTCCATCTTATCCTGGTAACCACTAAGCCATTCGGTCTCTATACATTTGACTTTACCTGTCTTTTTTGTGTCTGTGTGTGTGAGGACATATATCTGTCCTTTTGCAATTGACTTATTTCACTCAGAATGTCTTTAAGTTCCACTCATACTGTTGTAACATCTATCAAGACTCATTTCTCTGTTCCAGTCAAGATTTACAGCCTCCAAAAGCTTACATAGAATTCCTACAAGTCAGAACCAACTTAATGGCACTGGTTTTGATTTTTGTTCGTAGTTCTATTTTTAGTTTTTTGACAAATTCTCACACTGTTTTCCACATTTGTACCCTTTTGCATTCCCACAAGTAATGACTTGTTTTTGTTGTTGTTGCCCTGGCTCATAGCAATCTGGTATAGGGTTTCCAAGGAACAGCTGGGGAGCCTGAACCGCTGACCTTGTGGTTCAAACGAACCTTGCAGTGCAGTGCTTTATTCCATAACACCACACCAGGTCTTCAGCAATGATCAGGGGTTTTAATTTTGCCACATCCCCATCAGTATTCATTTTCTTCTGTTTTATTTATATTTATTTAATGTTTTATTGTGAATTATATGATAGTTTACATGGGAGAACATTAGTTTTACATTCATCCTATCGTATATCGTTTCATTGCCATGGTTACAATCCCCTCCATGCATCATCAAACAACCAAAGGGTATACCCTGCAAGCCTGCCCCCAGGTATTCAGCACACAGCCCCTCTCCCTCTCTGGGTCTAATGCCCCCAGTCACTCCATCTCTCCACGTCACTGTATCTGCCTATGCCTCCATCTGTGGCGTCAAGGCTTCTCTGGGTAGGGTCCTGCTCTCTGCTCTTCTCCCTTGATGGTACTAGAGATCTCCGCTTCTAGACTTCAAAGTCTATCACACCCCTCCTTTTGTTACAAAAATCGAACTTTACATTTCAAATCCTCACAATCAGTCCTGATAACAATTATTCACTATTGTATCACAAGAGACCTATGTGCATCTCCTTTCATCAGCCCCACCCAGACAGATTAGATACTACTCAGTGGAGATTCTACCTTCCTTCATGCCCTCTGGATCTAGATTCCCTCCTGAAAGCTTGTAAGCCAGTCTCTTCTTGCCTTTGTAGACCCCCCATTTTGGGTAGCCAATGTCCAAGTTGCCCATCCCTGTCTACCTCTGTGTATGGAGGAGGTGGGAATGATCCTCGCTATAAAGATTTGTTCCCTCTTTTGAGCTACCGCATCTATAGGTGTAGGTCAAGTTCATCAAATTGTATCAGATTACGCTTTTTTTCCTCTTCTTTCTTCTTCTAGTTGAGCTGTGATCATCCAGTCATTGAAGCCAGGTCAAGTGGGTATTACCTACAAGTGTGGGTGTTCTTATGCATGTGCACTTTCTTCTTATCAGCTGGATGCTTCATTCTCCATTCTAGTCCTCTGTGTCTATGTCACTGACTCTGGGCCCAAGAGTCCCCAGTTCTTGTCACACTGCTGGCCGACCAGGTCTCCACCCAGATTCACAAGTCTACTGAATGTTGTAGAGCTTAGCTCGCAGTTTCATTGCTGTTTTTCCCTCACTTCCCCTTATTGGTGACGAATGTGGTCACCAATCAGAGCATGTATTCCCATTGAGTCTTAGTCTTGGAAGGGTGTTTGCTCTGAGGAGACCCAACCATTTGCCTTGATGTCTCCTGGGCGAGCAACTTGCTTGTCCTTGTAGTAATCAGTCAGACTGCCTTTATTGTTTTGTATTTTTCCTGTCAGTCTTTCTTTCAAGAAGTATCTTCTGTTCTTTTAGCCGCTCCAGGCTGGTCTGCTTGTCCTTTCAAGTGGAAATTTCTTACCTCAGAAGATTCTGGATGCTGTTCAGGATTCCATCTATGGTCTTATGTAGTGCAGAGGCTCCACATGAAGCCTCCTTCACTGGGCACATTGTAGCCCCATTTTAGGTTTTCCAATTAATTACAGGCAGAAGATGGACTTACAAGCTTTCTATGGTGATATTTCTGGCTAATTCCTTTCTCTCCCCTCCCCCATCACCCCCCCCCCCCCAAATCCCAGTAACCAGCAAAGAATCCCTCCTCCCCTTTTAGTGTGGGTTCTTTTTCTTAGTCTTTTACTGTAGTGGTCCTATGCAGTATTTCTCCGTTTGTGACTGACTCATTTCATTCAACATAATGTCCTCAAGGTTGATTCATAATTATGCGGTTGTTAAGAATAACACTTGTTATTCTTCAAGGTAGCATAATATTCCATTGTGTGTATGTACCACAGTTTATCCATTCTTCAGGTGATGGGCACTTAGGCTGTCTCCATCTTTTTGCTATTGTAA
>NW_006408544.1:5467725-5469176 GCF_000296735.1 Chrysochloris asiatica
GACTAATTTCACTCAACATAATGTCCTCAAGGTTCATCCATGTTATGCGGTGGCTTGAAGCTTCCTTGTTATTCTTCAAGGTAGCATAAATTCCATTGTGTGTATGTACCAGTTTGTTTATCCATTCTTCAGCTGATGGTCACTTTGGCTGTCTCCATCTTTTTGCTATTGTAAATAGTGCTGCTATGAACATTGGTGTGCATATATCTACTCTTGTTGTGGCTCGTATTTCCTGTGGGAAATAACAAGTAGAGGAATTGTTGGATCATAAGGTATTTCTATTTCCACCCTTTTGAGGAAGAGCCATATTGCTTTCCAGAGAAGTTGGACCATTTTGCAATCCCACCAGCAATGCAGGAGCATCCCAGTCTCTCCACATCCCCACCAACATTTATTGTCCTCTACTTTTTTTAATCTTTGCTGTTATTGCTGGTGTGATAGATCTCATTGGTGTTTTGATTTGTATCTCTCTAATGGCTAGTTGGGTAGTGGGGGTCTTGGTGTGGCACTGTGGGTTAATGCGCCAGACTGCAAAGCCGTTTGAACTGCAAGATCAGTGGTTCAAGCTCACCAGCTTTTCCTTGGAAGCCCTGTACAGATCACTATAGGTCAGAACCAACTCAATGGCACACAACAACAACAACAATGGCTAGTGATCTTGAATATTTCTTCATATGTTTGTTGGCTGCTGGATCTCCTCCTTGGTAGTGTCTGTTCGTGTCCTGAGTCCATTTTTTAATCGGGTTATTTGTCTTTTAGTTTCCTATATATTTTAGAAATGAGTCCCTTGTCTGATGTGTCATTGCAAAAGATTTTTTCCTATTCTGTGGGTTCCCTTTTTACTCTTTTGGTGAAGTCTTTTGATGCACATAAGTTTTTAATTTTTTGTATGTCCCAATCATCTATTTTGTCTACTTCTGTTTGTGTACTTTTCGAAATGTTTGGTAGTCTGTATATTCCCTGAATTAGTGTCCTCACATTTGTCCCGATTTTTTCACTGATGGCATTCATAATTCTGGGATTCACATTTAGGTCTTTAATCCATGCTGAGTTGGTTTTTGTATAAGGCGTGAGGTGAAAGTCTTGTTTCAGTCTTTTGCATATCGCTTTCCAGTTCTGCCAGCACCATCTGTTGAAGACACTATCATCTCCCCCTGTGATATACTTAGGTACGTTGATAAAAATCAGTTGGCTGTATGTGGATGGGTTAATTTCTAGAGTCTCAATTCTGTTCCATTGATCAATGTATCTTTCATTGTGCCAGTACCAAGCTGTTTTGACCACTGTAGCCATGTAATAAATTTTGAAGTCGGGAAGTGAGAGGTTTCCAACCTTATTTTTCTTCTTAAGCAGTGCTTTGCTTATCCTAGGTCTCTTTCCTTTCCATATGAAGTTTGTAATTGTTTTTTCCATCTCTTTAAAGAATTTCATTGGAATCTGGATTGGGATTG
>NW_006408544.1:5471291-5480125 GCF_000296735.1 Chrysochloris asiatica
ACTGCCACTCCTGTTCATTTTTTATTGTAATTAGCTTGGTATATTTTTTTCCATCCTTTGATTTTTAATCTGTTTTTGTCTCCATGTGTGAGACGTGTCTCTTAAAGACAGCATATTGAAGGATCTTGTTTTCTTATCCATTCTGCCACCCTCCATCTTTTAACTGGTGCATTTAATCTGTTTATATTCAGTGTAATTATCAACAGGTATGGATTAATTGCTGCCATTATGTTTGTTTTTTTGTGGTGTTGCTGCTTTCTTTGTTCTGTGTGTCTTCCTTTGCTGAGCTAATGCTTTTTTTGTTCTTTCTTGTGAGTTTCCTCATAGTTTTAATATTTGCATGTTCTTCTTGGATTTTCATTTTCTTGGTATACTGTGAAGTCTTCATTTTCTTTGCGGCTACCTTATAGTCCATTAACTTTTCCCTCCATTTAGTGCAGTCTGTTTTATGCTGTAATCTATCTGACCTTCTTACCATCTGGATCTCTGTTCTTATGTGTTTACCTTCTTTTACATTGTAATTGTTTTGATCATAGACTGACTTCCCAGATTCTCTGAGTTTGTTCTTATCGTTTTGTTCTACTCTCAACAATCCCTTCTGTAGATATAGTTCTGGGAGGTGCTGCCATGTATGTCAATCTCTGGTTGTTGTCTGTTCTTGTTGGTTCACAGTCCACAGAACTCCCTTTAGGATATTTTGTAGCTCAGGGTTGGCTTTGGCAAAATCCCTTACCTCCTGTTTAGCCTGGAATGTTTTGATTACACTGTTGTATCTGATAAATAGCTTTGCTGGACAAAGGATTCTTGGTTGGCAGTTTTTTTCTTTTAGGATTTTATATTGCCTTCTTGCTAGCATGGTTTCTGCTGAGATTTTCTAGCTTAATCTGACTTGCATGCCTTTGTATGGAACACTTCTGTTTCTCCTAGCTGCTTTCAGGAGTGTCTCCTTATCTTTGATTTTGGAGAGCTTGATTATGATATGTCTCGGTGATTTTCTTTTGGGGTCTATCCTTCCTGGGGTTCGTTGATCTTTTTGAATGTTTATCTTTTCACTTTTCAGGATGTTAGAGAAATTTTCTTTCAGCAGATCGTCAACTATTTCCTGTGTGGACTCTTGTGATTCTTCTTGTTCTGGAATGCCGATAATTCTTAAGCTATTCCTCTTCCTGTTGTCCAACATGAATCTTAGACCTTCTTCAGATTTTTTTTATCCTTTTTTCTGTTTCCTCTTTTATCTTAGTGGTATTGAGAGATTTGTCTTCCAGCTCACTGGTTCTGTCTTCCATCTCTTCTATTCTACTTCTTTGCCCTTTCAGTGTATTGTCTATTTCTGATATTCTATTATTGATCATTTGGACCTCTTTCTGTAGATTTTGAATTGTTTCCAATGCTGTATCTATCTGATTTGATTGTTCCTGTAGTGCTTTCCTGACTTCTTCCTTATTTTTCTCAACTCCATTGTAAAGTGTTTTGAAACATTTTATAATATTTTTTCTGAATTCCTTCTCAGGCATTTCCAAGACCTGCCCTCCTTCCAGAATGGAGTCCAGGTCCACCTCTAGGTCATCTGTCTCAGACATTTTATCTTGTTTCTTGACATGTGCTAATGTGGTCATCTGTTTTTGCTTCTTGGACATGTTTAGTGTTTATCTGTGGCCTTAATACTTAATTGAGTATATGTTTTGTGCTTGCTTCCATTCCAGGTAGATGTGATCAGGATGTGGGCTTTCCTTTTCACTCTTCTTATTGGTTAACTCAGAGTAACTTTCACAGGTGAAAGGTGTCTGCCTCCCTGGTATATGGCAGTTGGTATTGGTTTCTTGCCTGAATTTTGGTGTTTTATGGAGTGTGATTGTAGCTTGGCTATATGGCAGCAGTTGCTGTCTCATTTTGGGTAATATAGGGAGAGAAAGAGTCCCCCAAATGTAGAAGGGTGAGTATAAACCAGCAAAAGCAAATAAAAAACAAGAAAAAAAGAACAAAACAAAACAACAAACAACAACAACAAAACTAGACTGGATACTGTAGTCTATAATTGTAGAAAAGGGGTAGGAGGGAGAGAAGAAAAAAAAAAATATCTGTAGCCTAATGTGAGTATCACTTTAATGTCCTCTTAGCTTCTTGCCTTCAAAGCTGCCTGAGAGATTTCAAGATGCCACTGTTGGTTGTTATGCTGTACCTAGGATTTAATTTAATTTTCAGCCGTTTTATTTTTATACTCTCTTTCCCTCTCCATGCCCCTTGTTCTGGCTTTTCCGTGTTAAAAAAAAAAAACAGTTCAGTGCTGGCTCTTGGGCTGAGAGTATCTGTGCGCATGTGTGGCAGAAGAACCCACCAGTGGTGCGGGTGGGGGGGTTGTCCACTTGTTCAGGTGCCCCCTCTAGTCACAAGAATGGAGGTGCACAAACAGTGGGGGGCCAATGAACAGATACCAAAAAAAAAAGAAAATCAGAACAAAGCAAAACCAACCAAGTCCACCTTTACTCTGAAGTTCCCACGGCATTTTTCCATGGTATGTCTGCTCCCCAACTTGGTCTTGCCATTAAGTATTGCCCAAGTTGTCGGCTCCAGGCTGCCAAGCCCAGAAGATTCAAAAGCACGTGATTTCTTATTTTTGCTACAAGTTACACTAGCTATAAGCTTTCAAACCTTTTCAACATTCCTCTCTATGTGGTTCCGAGTTTTAGAGCTCTGCCCTGAATCTGCTTTGCCTGGTATTCTGGTATTGCTGACGGAGAACCTCACTGCAGCTCTACGTTAGCCGCCATCCTTATATTTATTTTTTATCTTATCCATTCTAGTGGGAGTCAAATTGTTATTTCACTGTGGCATTTCTCGAATGGCCAATAATGTGTGTTTACCAGTCATTTGCATGTTCTTTTTGGTGAAGTCTATTCAAGTCTTTTGCCCATTTTATGATTGAATTATTTGTCTTTCTATTGTGAAGTTGTTAATGTTTTATATATTTTTTGGTAATTAGGTTTTTACTGGATTTATGATTTCCAAAGATATTCTCCCAGTTGATATTTGTCTTTCCCATTTAAATTTTATGGAACCATGTATAAATTTTTAAAAGAAATATTCAGGCATCAAATAAAGTCTAGAGAATAATATAAAGAACACCAATGCACCCACCAAAAACTCAAGAAACAAACACTACGACCTTCTGTTACTCTTCATGGATAACATTTCTCCCCTATCACCATCAGAGGTAACCACTGTCCTGAATCTGGTATTTATCATTCTTAAGTAAATTTACTACATATATTTGTAGGCAACCTATAATATTGTTTTGCATGATTTAAAATTGTACACGAATGCTTTCATTGTCTATACATGCTTCTGCAGCTTGTTTATTCCCCACTCGACATCAAATTTTTTAAATTTATGATGCATATAATGAGCCATCCATAATGTTATGTGGTGCTGTAGGATTCACACTGGACTGGTAACTACAATACTGTCGATACAAACCCACCAATCTCTCCTTGGAAACCCTATACAGGGTTGCTATGAGTCAGAACTGACTTGATGGCATTTAACATGTGCTATTGACTCGGTTCCAAGTTATAGTGATCCTAAGCACAACAGACAAAAACACTGCCTGGTCCTATATCATTCTCATAATTACTGCCACTTGTTGAGGGTCTTTCCTTTTTCGTTGACCCTCCACTTTACCAAGCATGATGTCATTCTCCAGGAACTGGTCCCTCCTGACAACATATCCAAAGTACATGAGATGAAGTCTCACCATCCTGGTTTCTAAGAAGCAGTCTGGCTATAGTACTTCAAAGACAGATTTGTAATCTTAGGCTAGCAAAGTCTTAGGCTAGGACAATTTAAGAAGGCTGCATGGAGGAGATGGAATATGCACTGGACCTTGAAAGGTGGGCAGGTAGCATTTTCCTACCTAGGAAAAGATCTCCAGAGAGAGAAAATTCAAGCAAAGTAAATGCCAGAAGTAGAAAAAGTGAAAAAGTAAAGGACTCAGTGGGGAAGGTAGTCAGTTGAGTGTAGCTTAAAGATTCTCAGGCTATCTTGTTTGTTGTGAGGGCTGTACTTGTTATCTGTAAAAGGCACAGAAACCTAGGTGAAAATCTGGTTCGCTCACATGCCTGTATATGAAGGTGCTATTCTAGACTGCTACTTGGGTAATTTGACTTGAACTAGGAAGAAATGTGACACTCATCTGTCATTTTGTCACACTGCGGTGGCTTGTGTGTTGCTGTTATGTTGGAAGCTATGCCATCGGTATTTTAAATACCAGCAGGGTGACCTTTGATAGACAGGTTTCAGCAAAGCTTCCATACTAAGACAGAGAGGAGAAAGGAGAAGAGGACTACTTCTGACCAAAATGAATGTTACAGGAGACTCTGAAACTTGTTTTCCAGTGTAATGATGCTAAGGCAAACAGAAGAAACAAGGAGGCAAAATAGCTGAACATAAAATTCCAAAGGGCAGCTTGAAAAGACAAAGTCAAATTTTATAACGAAATGTGCAAAGACCTGGAGTTAGGAACAAAATGGGAAGAACACATTCACTATCTCTTAAGAACTGAAGAAAAAATTCAAGCCTCGACTTGTAATATTGAAGGATTCTATGTATGAAATATTGAATGATGCAGAAAGCATCAAAAGAAGAGAAAAGGTATATACAGAGCCACAGTACTAAAAAGAAGCAGCCAATGTTTAACCATTTCAAGAGGTAGCATATGATAAAGAACTGATGGCACTAAAGGAAGAAGTCAAAGCTGCACTGAAGGTACTGGAGAAACAAACAGAAGGCTCCAGGAATTGACAGAACACAACTGAAATCTTTCAACAAATTGATGCAGAATTGAAGGAATTCACTCACCTATGCCAAAAAATTTGGAAGACCACTTGGCCACCCATTTGGAAGAGACCCATATTTGTATGCAAGAGACCCAACCGAATGTGGAAATCATCATATAATATCATTAATAATAACATGCAAATACAATTTTGCTGAAGATAATTAAAAAACAGTACATGGACAATGAACTGCCAGAAATTCAAGCTGGATTCAGAAGATGATATGAAACTAGGAATATCATTACTGATGTCAGATGGATCTTGGCTGAAAACAGAAAACACCAGAAAGATGTTTACTTTATTGACTATGCAAAAAAGGCTTTTGACTGTATGGATCATGACAAGCTGTAGATGATGTTGTAAAGAATGGGTACTCCACAACGCTTACTTGTGTTCATGAGGAACCTGTGCATAGACCAATAGGTTGTCATTTAAGCAGAACAAAGGGATACTAAATGGTCTAATACAAGGAAAGGTGTGCATTGGGGTTGTATTCTTTCACAATATTTAATCTGTATGCTAAGCAAATAATGGGAGAAACTAGATTATATGAGGATTCATGGCATGGGGATTGGAGGAAGACTCATTAAAAGCCTACAATATGCAGATGATACAACCTTGCATACTGAAAGCAAAGAGGACTCCAAATACTCACTGATGAAGATCAAAGACTACAGCTTTCACTATGGATTGCACCTCAATGTAAAGAAAACAAAAATCTTTTTATCTGGTCCAATAAATAACATCACGATAAATGGAAAAAAAGACTGAAGTTATCAATGACTTAATTTTGCTTGTTCCACTACCAACACTCATGGAAGCAGCAGTCAAGCAATCAAACAATGTATTGCATTAGGCAAATTTGCTTCAAAGTGTTGAAGGGCAAAGATGTCAGTTTGAGGACTAACGTGAACCTGACCCAAGCCATGGTATTTTCAATCATCTCATATATATGTGAAAGTTGGGCAACGAATACGGAAGACCATATAAGAATTGATGCATTTGAGCAATGATGTTGGAGAAGAATATTGAAAGTACCATGGATTGTCAGAAGAATGAACAAATTTGTGTTAGAAGAAGTAGAGTCAGAATGCTCTTTAGAAACCAGGAAGATGAGACTTCTCCTACTTCAGACATGTTACCAGGAGGGACCAGTTCCTGGAGAAGGACTTTATCTTTGGTAAAGTGGAGGGTGAGTGAAAAAGAGGAAGACCCCCAACAAGATGGATTGGCACAGTGGCAACAGCAATAAGCTCAAACATAGCAACAATTATAAGGATGGCACACAATTGGGCAACGTATCATTGTGATGTGCACAGTCACTCTGAGTTGGAACCAGCTCAACGGTATCTAACAACAGAAATAAATGAGGAGCCTTGGTAGGACAATGATTAAGTACTTGGCTGCCTCCTGAAAGGCTGGCAATTTAAATCCACCCAGCAGCTCTGAATCCACCCAATATGCTCCTATAAAGATTACACTAGAAAACCCTATGGGGAAGTTCTCCTCTGTTACATAAAGACAAAGGAGTAAAAAACCTGACTAGATGGCATCTAACAACAATGAGGAAATAAAGAATATCTGGTTAGAATACAGGACTGATATTCAAGCCTTGACAGTGAAGTTTTTACTAGACTTTGCATACCTGAATGTCGATGTCATATAAATTAGAAATGGCAGAAAATGAGAAAAACATTCAGGAGCCTTCTCTGCATAGTCTCGCCTACACCTTCCCCAAGGTGGTCCTATTAAGATCCCTCAATCCCTGAGGACCTTGGGCAGGTGGCCAAGCCACTGTCCAGAAAGCCTTAGCAGCCCACCACTGTTGTAGAGACAAGCATGCCATTAATATTAGAAACTCCCTTCTGGACAAATTCATGCTCCCACTCTGCCACTCAGTCCAGACTTAATAGTAGCAGGGTAATCAAGTCTCACAGAACTACAATTTAATTACCTTCCCAAATTTACGGTAAGTAATTAAAACTAAATGACCCCCAGATAATGGGGGAAAAAAGCTCATTTGGGTTGCAGGATACAGTGATCTTATCACCAAATGCTAATTTGCAGGATTGAGAAATCTCTAATGGTCTTCACAGTCATTAGCCCAGTGTGGGCTGCCTCTAGCTTTACCTCAATCTTTTAGTGGAAAAAGCAGCCACAGTGGTTAGCTGCACCTTTACTACTTACCCAGATAGAAATCTTATTAGACCATCCAGAGATGATTTATGGCTCTTCCAAAATAGAAATGGGTTCTGGGCCTTTTCTTTGAAAACTGAAAGCTACAGTTTCTGAGGAAGCCATAGTTTCCTCACCCAACCTCTTCATATCAATTCAGGATACTATCCTTGGACTCTAGGTACTGAGAACTGTTCCTTACTTTATAATCACAGGAAGGGAGGGGGAATTTATTAATTAAAGCAAATAGGAAAGATATGGTAGTATCTTTCTTGGACTGTTTGAAGCACGATGATACAGAGTGGAAGTTACAAAGCCTTATGAGCTACTTTGAATAAGGTGATCAAATGGATAAAGGCAAATGCAGTACTGGTTTTCAAAGGAGAAAGGTGACATTTGTCAGTCTGGTGTGGTAGTACAATGAGAGAGAAGTCTGGAAAGCTATAGCCTATTCATCTGTAAAAATGAAGGAGTTGAGATGGATGATTTCCTAAGGGCCCATATTACTCTTAACAAGAGGAATCTTGAAAACCACAAAATGAAGTTCAACTTTAATTCTAAAGGTAATGAGGAGCCTTCAAAGGTTTTTTGACAAGAATAGCGACATGATCAGATAGATATTCTGTAGGAAGATAACACTGGAACATGTCACTTGTGTGAAATGGAATAAAGCAGTGATAATAAGAACAACAACATAGTAGCTAGCATCTATATTCCGAGCAGCAGTCTAAGTGCTTTTTATTTATTAACTCATTCATAAACCTATGAGGTCGTTCCTGGACAGAAATTAACAAACAGCAGAACTAGAATCAATCTCAGGCTGATCTAGTCTAATAATTCTAAAAATTTGTTTTAGGAATATATCTCACATCCTGCAAGAAGGTAAGTGCCTTCCCCTACCCTTCACCATACTCAGAGTAATGCTGTTTATGCTAGATAAAAATATTGGGCTTTAGCATAAAAACTACTGATATGGTAATATCTATCCTTCCTTATTTCTAGAATCTACTGAAGTTTGCCAATGAAAACCTTATGGATAATAACATGACATTGTTGGGTACAGTGATAGGAAATGAGCCCCTCCAGTTGAAAGACACTCAAACTCAAACATAGTAACAACCATGAAGATGGCACAAGATTGTACCATGTTTGGTTCTGTTATACATAAAGTTACCATGAGTTGGAACTGACTTGATGGCAACTAACAACCACCACAACATGCTTGCATTTTGTATCTGGAAAAACCAGAGGTCCTTACAGAAGGACCTTGTTGTTGTTGTTGTTAAGTGCCGTCAAGTCAATTCCGACCCATAGCAACCCTGTACAGGGTTTCCAAGGAGCAGCTGGTGAGCTTGAACTGCCGACCCTGCAGTTCAAACGGCTTTGCAGTCTGGCGCATTAACCCACAGCACCACACCAGGACTCCTCCTTGGAAACCCTATATAGAGTTGTTATGGGTCTGAACCGACTCGACGGCACTTAACAACAACAACAACAACGACAAAATACCTCCAAATTCTCTACAACTTGTAGAGATGCTCTCCTTCAAAAACACTGCTGTTGGGTTCACTCTGACTCATAGTTGTTGCGGACCGTGTAAGACTGGTCAGAGGTTCGAGGCCCTATAGGCCCGAGTGTAACACATGAGGCCACTGGCAGTTAATGGCAAATTGCTTTCATCTTAATATTCAGTTATATATATTAAATTAATACACGGAGCCTTTGAAAATCCACAGATAAATGTGATATTTTCCTAAAGCCGAGACTAAAGGTTGCAAGGTTAAACCTTTCTCCAAAGGATTAACTAAAAATATCTTAGCTACTTCT
>NW_006408544.1:5480570-5498121 GCF_000296735.1 Chrysochloris asiatica
ACCAGTGATGTATCCACCCTGGCTTTGGGGTGCCTCATTGTCTCCCTTCTTCTGTTTGTCTGTGTATTCTTTCGCTATCCCTATCGCCGCTGGATCTCCCCTCCTCGTGAACCAAACACTCGTGAACAACACAACTATGTCGAGGCAAGACCCCGACACATAGTGACCTAAAGTATGCAACAGAATAAAATGTTACCGGGTCCTGTGCCATTTCACAAATATTAAAAACTAGTGTATGGGTCACATAGCCACTCCTCCTAGGTTTCTCTCTTCTTCAGGGATTCTCTGGGATATTGAGAAGGAGACGATAACCCTTAGGCATTTGTGCAGTACTGTTTCAGCACTGACAGTGTTAAATGCTGTGATCATCCCCATAAGGTAGAATATTAAGGTAAGAAAAGGCAGCTTCTTTCAGCTATCATCAGTATAAGGGCTTTGGAAATGCCTTCAGAGGCTATGTCACTTAGAAGGCAAAACCAAGGGCTTGCTGCTATTTCTTATTTTTTTTTCTTCCCTTTTCTCCTCCCCAAGGTGAACTAAACCCTGGGTTGGACTGGTTCCAAAACCTCCTAGGAGTACCTGAAGCATTGCCTCAAATGAGTATAAAGGAAAACATACCCTTCCTCCACGGTGACTGAGTTCATGAGAAGACAATTGGTGATAGACACTCTGTCTCTTATGACACAGGATGAGCCAATGACCGAGTGCTTAATGGATGACTTCTCTCCAACCTGTGTATCTGACCCAATGAGACTATCAACTCCAACCTGCAAATGAGAAATATAAGGCCTTGTCATTCATCTCAACCAGCTGAAAACTAACCCCCCAGATCTCTTGAACTGGAGTTTAATGTAATCTTTCCCTGGAGACACTTCAATAAACAGGACCATCAGTATTTCTCAGGGTCATAAAGAAATAACTTGTGGAAACACAGCACCTCAGAGACCAACTCAAATCTATATTAAAGCATCAGAACTCGACCAAATGAAGATAAAGATACTTGATAATATGAAAAAGTGTAAATTGCTACAATTTGATGAACTAGAACTTTACTTATGGATGAAGTTGTTCAAAATTCCAACTGAAATGGGATTATTCATATCAAGGAACAAGCTTGTTTCCTCATTGTTCTAGGTTGATAAGGATGAGCAATATAGAGACATAAGCTATAAAAAATGGGGAGCTATAAAGGCACACAGTGGCTGGCTTACAAGCTTCTATGAGTGTGCTTAGTTTCAGAATGAGGGGGGAAGGGTAGAATGTCCACTGAATAGTTTTCTTCTTTTTCAGATGGATCTGGTGAAAGGGAATGCAGGATGATGTGGATAAAAGATTTTATGATTTAATTGTGAGTAACTGTTAGCAGGATTAATTATGATAGTCACAACTGTAATTGTAGAAGATGTATACCTAAAAGGGGGGAGCAGTTAATCTTTCATTTCAGGAACAGATGATCCCAGGAAAATCAAGTAGGAAGAACATGAGTGGAGTATGAGATCCTACCTAGAAATGCAGCGACAGCAGATACGGTGGCAGAAGCGATGGCATGGAGAGATAGAGCAGCTTTGGGCTCTAGGCCCATGGACTAAGGCTGTGTAAATGTGGGGGCAGGAGGCTGGCTTGCAGAATGTGCCCTGTGGACACTTAAATGAACATATATTTTTTTCTTTTGTATGTGTACATCAAATATTTTGCTTTGTTCATTTGTGAAATATAAGATGTAAAAGGGAAATCACAGAGAGGAAGTAGGATAACTGTTGTTGCAGTTGCAGGGAGGGGATTGTAGTCATTGAGATGAAACAAAGTATATAATTTGTTGAATGTAAAGCTGATGATCTTGTCTATTAACCTTCACTCAATTCACAATAAAGAGTTAAAAAAAAATTTTGTATTGACGCATGGGTACTCCCTTGCCAACAAAATAGACATATATGTAAACATTCATGTACTTGTGTGCATGTTGTTGTTGTTGTTATGTGCCATGGAGTCGGTTCCGACTCACAGCGACTATGTAAAGGGTTTCCGAGGCTGTAAATCTTTACGGGAGCAGAAAGCCTCATCTTTCTCCCACGGAACAGCTGGTAGTTTCAAACTGCTGACTTTGAGATTAGCAGTCCGATTCGTAACCACCACGCTACCAGAGCTCCTTACTTGTGTGCATAGATGTACATAAAATCAACTGCTCTCTTGAAGACACTATTCAAACCAGGGTAAGAAGAGGGACAGACATTGACAACTCCTATATCTACATCTAGCGTAGTGGTTACAGATCAGGCTGCTAACCTCACCGTCAGCAGTATGAACTACCAGCTGTTCTGTCGGAGAAAGGTGAAGCTTTCCACTCCCGTAAAGATTTACTGCCTCAGAAACCCTGAACAGGGTCGCTATGAGTTGGCACGGCACATAACAACAACAAACAATGTATCTACAGCTCAACAGCATTTTGTACAAGCTGACTTCTTGAATACCTACCCTAGAGGGCGAAAGAACCAGAACCGAGCTGGGATTTCTCTGGGTCTTGAGAGTCCCATTTCAGCTTCTCAAGGATAAAGCAACACTCCTGAAGACTGTCCCATGCCTGCCTTGCCCTCATTAGTACTTACCAAATGTTTGTTGACAATCTGGGCTGATGAATGGACCAGTGATTCTTCTGGACAAAGAACAGGCAGCAATTTTGGTACCTGAAGGAAAGAAGGTTGGTCACTAAAGCAAGATCAAAAACATACCTGAAAGCCCTTTGGATAGAATCCAGTATCTAGTTGTCAGCCATAGGTTCTTGTCTGGGTGAGTAGGGCAGGAAGATGCAGCATTTACCATGATTATTCCAGTTTTTCCAAGTGACTTTGTCTTTACTTTCCAAGCCTAAAGCTCTCTTCCCTAAAGGTGATACCAAATCCCTCAATAAGGTCGAGGTGGGACAAGTCTCTGAGATACCCAGCCAGGCAGTCTTCTTGACTAAGGAAGCCTGATCAGGTCAAGGTGTACCCTGAGTCTAGATCACAGTCATTTAAGGTTTATGCTCACCTGTTGGACCACCGTAGCCAACTATAAGGAGAGGGTGGGAGCAATGTTTGACAAAGTCCAGGAACAGGAAAGACTCTGAAATGAGTCTCATGTACTGTGTCAGCCAAAAGAAAATGTTAAAGGGGAAGTTTACGCTCTCCAGTGAAAGAATATGGAAAATGGTAAGGGGGCTTTGGCTATTGACCCATGTACAATGTACTTAACTGTGATTCTCTAGCATAGGCAGAATGCTGGTCAAAGCACAGTGTGTGGGGACCACATTAGCTGAAGGAGGTCTTGCCAGCACGGGTACACTGACAATATGAAGGTTATTGCTCCAGTTCCAATCCCTAGGATCTCCTTTATTACACTCCAGTGAAGTTCTTCCAGTTCTTTCTGCTGTATAGCTGCTGCAGGAGAATTCACTAGCCCTATGCTATATTCAGGAGCTCTGGTAGCGTAGTGGTTACGAATTGGGCTGCGAACCTTAAGGTCAGCGGTTCAAAACTACCAGCCGCTCCGCGGGAGAAAGATGAGGCTTTCTACTCCCGTAAAGATTTACACCCTCGGAAACCCTGTACAGGGTCACTATGGGTCGGAATCGACTCGACGGCACTTAACAACAACACAACATGCTATATTCATGAACCTGCTTTCAGACTGCATAACCAACTCTAGTTATAACATTGAGAAAATAGAACTATTATGGACTGAACTGTGTCATAAATCCTAACCTCTATGCCTGTGATTACAATTCCCTTTGCAAATAGCTTGTTTTCACTATGCAAATCAGGCAGGACATCTTGAGTCAATCGCTTTTAATATATAAGAAATTACAAAAACATACTAGGAAGCAGAGATAAGGGGAAGTGAGAAGCCAGCCCATATGAATATTGTCTAGAAGCAGAAGCTTAGAAGAGACAGGGATTTTCCCACAGAGCAGACACAGACAGAATCTTCCATTAGAGTCACTACCCTGAATTCAAACTTCTAGCCTCCTCAACCAAGAGAAAATAAGTTTGTTTGTGATAAAGGCATCCAATTGTGGTATCTGTCATAGTTGTTGTTATTAGGTACCACTGAGTCAGAACTGACTCATAGTGAACCTATGTACAACAAAACACTGTCCAGTCCTGCACCAATCTCACAATTGTTGCTACATTTGAAACCACTGTGCTGCCACTGTGCCAATCCATTTCATTGGAGTCTTCCTCTTTTTCTCTGATGCTCCATTTTACCAAACATGATATCCTTCTCTAGGAATTGGTCCCTCCTGATAGTATGTTCAAAGTATGAGAGTCAATGTCTGACCATCCTAGCTTCCAAGGAGCACTCTGGCTGTACTTCTTTCAACACAGACTGGTTTGTTTTGTTGGCAGTCCACAGTACTTTTAATATTCTCATCCTACACCATAACCCAAATGTATCAATTCTTCAACAGTCTTCCTTATTCACTGTCCAACATTCACCTATATTAGTAAGATGTTATTGAAAATACTATGGCTTGGGTTAGGTGCACCTTAATTCTCTAACTGACATCTTTGCACTTCAAGACTTTAAAGAGGTCTTGTGCAGCAGATTTGCCTAATGTTAATACGTCATTTGATTTCTTGACTACTGCTTCCATGAGTGCTGATGGTTGATTGGAGCGAATGAAGTCTCTGACAACTTCAATCTTTTCTCCAATTATATGGATGTTATTTATTTGTCCATTAGTGAGGATTTTTCTTTTCTTTACAATGAGGTGTAAGCCATACCAAAGGCTGTTGTTTTTGATCTTCATCAGCAAGTATTTTAAGTCCTTTTGGCTTTCAGCAAGCGAGATTGTATCACCTACATTTCTCAGGTTGTTAATGAGTCTTCTTCCAATCCTGATGCCACATTTTTCTTCATATAATCCAGCTCCTCAGATTATTTGTTCAGCATACAAATTGAATAGGTATGGTGAAAGAATACAACCGTGGAGCACAACTTTCCTAATTTTAAACCATTCAGTGTTTTCTTGTTCTGTTAGAACAACTGCGTCTAGGTCTATGTACAGGTTCTTCATGAGCACAGTCAAGTGTTCCGGAATACTCAATTCTCCACAATGTTGTCCATAGTTCATCATGATCCACACAAATGTCAATAAAGCACAGGTAAACATTGTACTAGTATCTCTGTTTTCAGACAAGACCAATCTGACGTCCGCAATGATATCCCTCATTCCGTGCCTTCTTCTGAATCCAGCCTGAACTTCTGGAACTTCTCTGTCAATGTATGGCTGCAGTTGTTTTTTAATTATCTTAGTGAAATTTTATTTGCATGTGGTATTAATAATAATGTCCACTGATTTCCGCATTCCAATGGGTCACCTCTCTTTGGAATGGGCACAAATATGGATTTCTTCCAGTTAGTTGGTGAGGTAGCTCTCGTCCCAATTTCTTGGCCATAGATGAATTACTGCACTACAGTGCTGCATCAGTTTGTTGAAAGATTTCAATCTGTAGTCCACCAGATTCCAGAACCTTGTTCTTTGCCAGTGCCTTCCAAAGCACCTTGTATGTTGTTGGGGACCGTGATCACTGAGATGTTGAGGCCCTGTGTCATGGACGAAAATCCTACACAATGGCTCCACTCAGGATGGCTAGCCAGGGACCCTGAGGGCCCAAGGAAGTAACCTCCAGATGTCCCGGGTTCATTGGCTTTTACGAACTCACTGTTGGGCTAGCTCTGTATAATTTTCTTTAGTCCTATTATTCATTCTATGCTTCGAACTCCAGTAATTGTAGCTTCTGAGAAAATGGTTTATGTGCCTCTTTTAATGTCTCCACTGTGTTGGCAGTGCTTAAGGTTCTGGGAACAAAATCTCTCTGAGGAACAAACTCTGGCCACCTGGCAAGCATGGCAAAACTATTCTATATCAAGTTATTCAGTTATGCTTGGTATTTACTTAATACATGAGCTCTTAGTATCCATGTACAGTATTAATATTAAACCAAAAACCTCTCCTAAAGCAGAGGCTATAAAAAGTTCCAAAGGCAAATTTGCTGAGAGACTCTTGAGAAAATTCCCCGAAGGAATTCACCCAAAGTAGATTGGCAACTTCCGGGGTATTGTTCAAGAAATAATAGCGAGAGCCTTCTCAAATCATCCCCAGGTGCAAACTATTAACCTAGGCGTCCTCCTTCCTCCTGCAAGCCTCAGCCAGGTAGCTGAAACAGCTGGACTCCTTCCAGACCTTTTGAATCCTTTTCTCACTGAAGATTAGGTGCTATACGTATGTTAATTAGCCTTGAGAAACCTTGATGCCTTGGGATTTGAACCTAAAAAGTAATTTATAACAATTTGCTTGAATTTCTAGAAAATTAAGGATGTTAGATTATCAAGACAATTTGTGATGTATGTTTTAGAATTTGTTCCTATAAATCATGGTGTCCTGTTTTAAACGATTAATCACATTTCATTTCTGTACCCTGTCTTAATAATCCCCTTCTGCCTTTGTGTAAAGCCCCTCCCTGAAATAAAAAGGGGGCGCAGACTGAAGCCCACATGCATTATTACCTGCAGGGCTGGCTGTGTGTTACTGCCTGCAGGGGCCACGATGCCTGTAGTCCAGGGTCTGCCTGCCAGTTTTGCATCCACTCTAGTTTTGGGGTGTCTCTTTGTCTCTCTCGTTGCGTCTTTGTGTGTACTTTTTTTCTGTCTCTGTCGCCGCCAGATCTCCCTACTTCATGAACTGAACTCCCCTGTTGAGGCCGGTCCCCGACAGTATGTCTTTTGTCAGTATCATTGGCTCCTGATCATATGCTACATCTTGAAATGGTTGAACATCAACCATTTCTTTTTGATACAGTGACTCTGTGTAATCCTTCCATCTTCTTTTGAAGCTTTCTGCATCATTCAATATTTTATTTAATAGAATCCTTCAATATTGCAGGTTGTGGCTTGAATTTTTCCTCAGTTCCCTCAGCTTGTTAAATGCTGAGCATGTCCTTCCATTCTGGTTTTCTAACTTCAGAATTTTGCACATTTCATTATAATATTTGACTTTGTCTTCTTGAGCTGCCTTTTGAAATTTTTATTCAGGTCTTTTACTTCCTCATTTCTTCCATTTGCTTTAGCATCTCTACACTGGAAAGCAAGTTTCATAGTCCCTTCTTATATCCTTTTGATCTTGTCTTTCTTTCTTGTCTTCTTAATGACCTTTTGCTTTCTTCCTATCTGACATTCTTCATGTCATCCCACAACTCTTCTGGTCTTCAGTCTTTAGTGTTTAATGCATCAAATCTGCTCATCAGATGATGACTAAATTCAGGTGGGATATATTCAAGGTCATATTTTGACTCTTTTGGACTTGATTTAATTTTCTTCAGCTTCTGCTTGAACTTTCACATGAGCAACTGATGGTCTGTTCCAGTCTGTCAATCTGATTTCTGAGTATTCCATCATCCATGTGCCTATTTCTATGTTGTTTAAAATAGGTATTTGTAATGAAGAAGTCATTAGCCTTAGATCTCTAGCATTGTTTCTATCACCAAGGCCATATTTTCCAACTACTGATCCTTCCTCTTTGTTTCCAACCTTTGCATTCTAATCACCAATAGTTATCAATACATCATGATTACATGTTTGGTCAATTTCATACTGAAGAAGCAGGTAGAATTCTTCAGTTTCAACATCACTGACTTTAGTAGTTGGTACGTAAATCTAATTATTAGTGGTATTAACTAAGTGTTTCTTGTTGTTGTTGTTAAGTGCCGTTGAGTTGGTTCAGACCCATAGCGACCCTGTATAGGGTTTCTGAAAAGCTATTACTGAGTTTGAACTGCCAATCTTGTAATTCAAAGAGACTTTGCAGTCCAACACATTAACCCATAAAGCCACACCAGGACCCCGGTCTTCTTTGTAGGCATATGGAGATTATGCTATCACAGACAGCATTTGACTTCAAGACAGATCTTGATCTGCTGCACAGGAACTTTTTAAAGTATTGAAGAGCAGAGACGTCAGCTTGAAGACTAAGGTGCGCCTGACCCAGGCCATTGTGTTTTCAATAGCCTCATATGGATGCGAGAGCTGGACAGTGAATAAGGAGGATCGTAGAAGAATTGATGCTTTTGAATTGTGGTGTTGGAGGAGAATACTGAAAGTGCCATGGACTGCCAAAAGAACCAATAGATCTGTTTTGGAAGAAGTGCAACCAGAGTGCTCCTTGGAGGCCAGGATGGCTAAGCTTCGTCTCTCCTACTGTGGACATATTGTCCGGAGGAAACAATCGTTGGAGAAGAATGTCATGCTGGGTAGGGTGGAGGGTCAGAGAAAAAGAGGAAGACCTCTAACGAGATGGATTGGCCAGGTGGCATCATTGATGGACTCAAGTGTGGCAGCGGTAGTGAGGCTGGCCCAGGATCGGACATTGTTTCATTCTGCTGTGCATGGGGTCACTATGAGTCGGTTCCGACTAGATGGCACCTGACAACAACAACAACAACAATGAGAATTCAAAAGAAAATGATGAACATGTGACTGGACAATGGAGGAAGGGCAATACTTTTTATGCATGCGGCAAAGCACTTGTCTGAATTATGTTCAAATTTTTGGTGGAAAATAGAACTTGCAAGTAATAGAATTGGATAATTGACTGATGAGATGTTTTAGGGAGATTTTAAAGGTGGGGCCACATGGGTTTTCATTGCCATGAGAAAGAAAAGAGATGGACTTAAAAATGAACTGTGCAAAATTAAAACAGAACTTTAAGATTTGGAAAATTCTATTGCACAAACTAAGGACACATGTTCTAGGATGTTCATCAAGGATGTGGCTAAACAAGCTTTTGTTTAAAAAAAAAAAAAACTAAGCCTGTAACTGATAGATCTAACCAACTACCACAGCAGAAAACCCATCAGCTTAGACTGAAGGGGTCAGAGACAGGACAAAAGGAAAGAAAATTGTCTGCCCCTTGGTATTCTACAGGCAATAAATAGTACAAAGGAGTATTATATGTTGTTCTTCAAGGAAAAAAAAAAGGACCATCCATAGAACAGCTCAGAGATCAGCAAAACTGTTGGAAGGTGTGTAGTGTTGGAAGGTGTGTAGTGTGGGAAGCACAATTTCAGAGGGGATGGCCATAGTTCTCCTGGATCTAAAAGGTGAGGCCACAGCCTACTAGGTGTCAAAGACTCAGTTCTTCTCCAATTCAGTTCTGGAGTGTGCCAAGGGGATGGGGTGACTCCCAAAGCTGAAGGTGGTAGAAATGCCATGCCCAGGCTGTCTAGAGCTGAGGGGGTGGGGGTCACCATTCAGATAGACTAGGCCACCCAAAGTCTAAGGAAGCTTCTTAGTTGAGGCTATTTTTGTTGTTAGGTGCCATCAAGAATGAAATACTTGCGGGTCCTGTGCCATCCTCACAACTGTTACTAAGTTTGAGCCCATTGTTACAGTCACTGTGTTAACTCTCCTTGAAGCTCTTCCTCTCTTTTGCTGACCCTCTACCTAGGGCGAGTTTTATTTAAGTGGAAACCAAAGCTAGTTCCATGTTTACCAGGACCTCCTTAGATAAGCATAGGATTAGTTGTGATTTGGAGTCCTGGTGTGGCGCTGTGGGTTAATGCGCTGGTCTACAAAGGCCTTTGAACCACAAGATTGGTGGTACAAGCTCACCAGCTGCTCCTCGGAAATCCTATATAGGGTTGCTATGGGTTAGAATCGACTAGACGGTACTTAACAATAACAGTTGTGATTTATTATATATGTCCTGGCTTAGATGCCCTTGGATTTGAGGGTTTTTTTTATCCTCTGTGGGGCTAGGGCTATATCTACCATATGATGTGGATCCTGAAGATTCCTGGGCTAGAATTTTTTCCAGGGACTCTATTCCAATTTTTAAGTTCCCTGGTGGCATAATGGGTAAAGCACTTGACTGCTAATGAAAAGGTTGGTGGTATCAGTTCACCAGAAGCTCTGTGGAAGAAAGATGAGGTAGTCTCCTTCTGTTAAGATTTACAGTCTCAGAAACTCTATGGAGCAGTTCTATTCTGCTCTGTTGGGTCACTATGAGTCACAATCGACTCAATGGCATTGAGAGAAAGAGACCCCCAACTTTCAGCACATCTTCTCCCCTTCACCCCAAGCCTGCACCTGCGATGTCAGTATTCACACAGTACTAACAGAAATAATGTCAACAGCTAATCCTTTCATTATCTCATCTGTGGAATCCTTTAGTCATGTATCTCCTCATATTCTCACCTCAATCCTTTACTGCTCTGTGTTTCCTTTATCTGGTGCCATTGTCCTTCCTCACAAAACCTTCCTCTTGTGCTCACTTCACAATAAAAAGCTTCCCTAAATCCTCAGCCTCTTCACTCTCATTTTTACCCTTTGCCTTCACTAAAACCTGGCTTGCCTTTTGGGGCTGCATTCCCTGAAAATCTCTTCAATAAAAACTACTAATCACCACATTTCATAAACTTTAGGGTCAAAAAGGTTAGCAAGACTGCACTGCCTAATGCTATTTCCAGTTAATCCTTCTCTCATACAGGAGTTCTTTCCTTGCAGCTTTGCCATTTAGCTGCTCTATATGCTGTTCCTCTTTGTTGCTGTCATTACTGACCTAGTTATTCTTTCTTTGATCAAAAATGACAGATTGTACCTTTTGCTTTTTCCCCTTTTTATCCTCTCACCTCTACTTTCATAATCATATGATTACAATCATTTCTCTCCTGGATTGTTGAGACAGCCTCTTAACTAGTCTCTCTTCTTTAAAATGCTTCAAGGATCCTCCTTTAACTGTAGGATAAAATCAGTGATTCCTTAGAATGGCATACAACACTAGTTGTGATCTGGCCCACACTTATTTCTGCAGCTGCCTCTTTCCTGTCAGGCCCCTCCTCTCTGTGTTGCAGTCATCAACATTTCTTCAGTTTTCAGACTGACCCATGCTTTCTCTTTGCTCATGCAATTTTCTTTACCCAGAACATTTTTCTCCCTTCTTCGCCTGGCTAGCTCCTACTTACTCTTCAAAACTCAGTTCAATTTCACCTTCTTAGCAAAGCCTCTGTGTCTACTTACCTCATCACAGTAATGACTACACAATATTTATCTGCTTGTCTATCAAGTAAATGCTATAGATAACCCCATGTTGAGTGACACAGGAGAAAATGGCTGAACCCAGAAGCCAGTAGTTAGCATTCCTGAAGATCTAAATCTTTTCTTGAAGCCAGTGAGGCCCTGTCTTTATGGACCAGGTCCTTCACTGCTCCATTTGCTGCACAGGTCTCCCCTGATAACGCCAGAAGCCTAATTCAGTCATGAGAATGAGAGGGATTCATAACAAGGTACTGAATACTTAGTGAAGAACTAAGACAAAAGGCTCAGTCTGTTTCTGGGGCAGAAATTCCAGTGATTCCTCTTCTAAACCCCCTCTTCTCACCTGCTTGTTTGCTTCCATGTATAGTCCCAGGGTGCTCACTCGGGAGCAGAGGCCCTCTTTCATGATGTGGACATAGCAGCGCACCTGCAATCTGGACAAGTCTTCCCATCTCTTTCCTCGACAGGCATTCCAGCAGGCATCGTATGGAGCAAAGGTTGATGTATTGGTCTTTTTTATAAAACTGTAAATATCTTTAGAATAACACCCAAACCGAGAAAATGCGTTAAAGAAATGACAGAAGGTCTGTAGACTCAGTAAAGAAGAGAGTAGTCTACAACTCTCCCCTTGGAACTCATCTATGCAACATGGCTCCTGGGGAAATTCACTAACATCTGAAAGATCAAGTCAAATTAAAAAGGGGTAATGCTCTTTCCTGTATGTTTGAAGTATCATGATTTTTGTGTGTGTGTGTTTTAAAAAAGAAAAGGTCCTGAGAGCTAGTTTGACCCACAGTCATGTACCACTAGGGAAAATAAAAAAGATAACTTGTTAAATCATAAAACAAGCCGAAGTTTTAGTGACCAGCATGTTGACTTCGTGCTGCTAGGCTCTATTGTATGTCTTGTAGCTGTGCTATGACAGAGCATAGGATACTTGAGTCCTAATTTTTCAACCCTTACAACAATCCTCTGAGATCTTTTTTTCTATGATAAGAAGACTAAGTAACCTGCCTAAGGTCAGAGCTATTAAGAGGAGGAATCAGATTAGACAAACCAAGGTTTGTCAAATGCCAAAATCTGAACTCTTAACCAATGTACTATATAATACCTTTATTTATTTATTTGATAAAAAATTTTGGAAGTGGATCGGGGCTAAGTACATGTGAGCAAATAACAGACCTCCCCTTACATCCTGGAATGAGAGTTAGATTGGCTTTAGGTTGGACTATAACTATTTGCTCTTTTACTTCCGTCCCCTTCACAGAGGGGATAAATTTAATCAGGAGCGGGACTGCCTAGAGAGTGGAGAATTGACAAGTGGCAGGCAGAGTTTAAAGTCAAAATATTCTATTAAGAAACCATAGCCAATACCACCAGTGCTGTGAACTTAACAGTAGGGCTGAAGGCAAGATTAGTCTGTTCTTGAACATGGTGAAAGGATCTGCTTGACTGAGAAAGCTTACCCAGAGCCCAGGGAGTAGAGGCAGCTAGTCTCTGCCTTTTAGGCTAAACAAAGTCTGCTGCCTTGAGACAGGCATCTTGGGTTGGGCTAAGCAGCCCAGCTACCCTCTTTTTCTCTTACCATACCAACTTGAGCACTGACCTAAGGACTTCAGCTCTTTTTTCTTTAGATCTTCCTCTTTTTCCTCTTGCCCCTGTTGTGAAGAAGCTGAGTAGAACTGCTTTCTCACTAGATATGGAATCAGTTCACTCCGGATAGAAGTGATTGACCTAGGGAGAAAACGAGGCCAAATATAAGAAAAGCATCTGGTTCCTACTGGAATCAAAAGCTCTGAGCATCTAAGTAAAAGTCAAATAAATTCCTGTCCATCATGTCACCTGGGAACTGGGCAGAGATTAAAAGTGGTATGAATTTGACAGTTCTGGAGAAGTAGAGGATCCAAGCTCTCTTTATTAGCTTCAGGCTGGAATGGGAGGATAGTGTACTAAACCTGAGAACCCTTTCCTCCCGCCACCCTTACATCCCAGCACCCGGTTCTAGGCAGAAAATAGTCTTCTTCACAAAATTCTATCTATGTGGTGTGTGTATGTATGTGCACATGCAAGCATGTATTTTAATATAGTGTCTTGAGTATCCATTGGCAATAACCACATGAAAAGGTAGAAAGCTCTAGTCTTTTGAATAAAGCTGTGATTTTCTTTACTACTGTTAATGGTCTGCAATGTAAAATAAGCTAACACCTTGTGAATCCAACATGATTTAATGACATCTGTTAAACTGTTTGATCACTGTATTCTACCCATATGTTTGCTACAAATCTTTATCATTCAAATGGAACCAAATATAGTTGCTCTTAAGTGCCACTGAAAATATAGTAGTCAAGGATAAAACAATAAGATTTAACCAACTGGAATAAAATATATAGAAAGGACTTGTCAGAATTTCCTCTTCTTAGCTAAGATTAGGAGTGTCAGACCCTTTCCTAGGTGCCTGAGGTTCTATTGATGATGGAACATCAAAATCCAAAGGTTTTTGATTTTGCTGAAAACTAGAAAACAGTAAATGGCTTATTTGCTGGTCTGTGTGTTGGTGAGTAGGGAATGATGGAGGGTGACCAGCCTTGGGCCAAGAGAGGAATTAGTAGGTAGCTCTCAGGTGTCTAGAGTTGAAAGACCACTCCCCTCCCCCCACCCCACCCAGGAAAATATCTTGTTCTCTTAGCTACTTCATAATTGGAGCAAATCTGTCTTAAGACGATTTGCAGTGCAGTGACAGGGGAACACACATTATTTATCCCATTATAGAATGATTTATTTAAAGTTCACACTTTTCTTGGGGACTATTCATACTCCAATTAAGAGAATAATTATGAAGTAAATTGAAGAAAGCACATGAAAATGGAACGCAAAATGTGAACGTTAAATAGAACAGGGACAGGTGTAGGTCTCTTCTTAACTGAGTCTTTAAATATTTTTCAAATTTTATAATATTTGCTACATAAAATCATATATACAAACTAGATATTAAAATTTTTATTATTATTATGATGAGTCATGATCAAATAGACATCTGAGAACACAACATCTAACTTGTGAACTAGACCATAACCAAAATCATTAAAGTGAATTGCACATTCCACCTGGTCATTTCTCTACTTCCCTCCACTACTTTGAATTTATTATTCTCTGTTTTTAAAAGTAAGTTTAGTGCCATAATTCAACACTTTGAGGGAATGCATCATTGTTCCTGGGAGTTCAGGACCATAGTTTCAGTTAGGTCACCTGGCATAACATAATTCACAAAGACAATGTTTTACAACCTACTTTGGTGACTAGGGACTAGAGTCTTAAAAATGAGTAGCCAGCTAAGGTGCAACTATTAGTCTCTTTCCATCCAGTGGAAAGAAAAGTAATAAAAACTGAAGATGCATGGAAATAATTAGTCCAATGGACTAATGAGCCACATGAACATCCTGAGACCACAAGAAATAGATGGTGCCTAGCTACTATATCAACGTCTCTGAAAGGGATCACAATAGAAAAGTCCTGGATCAAGTCGGAGAAAAGAGTGGGACAAAATTCAACATCATAAAAAAGGCTAGACTTACTAGTTAAATGGAAACTGGTGGAACTTCTGGGACTATGGCCCTTAGTCACCCACACTTCAGGTCTGGAAATGAACTCACCCCTCATTGTTCAATTTTTAGCCAAACAATAATATTAGTGAGATACACATTCCTTAGAATAATTAACCATTGGAGATCAAAATGGCAGCATTTACTCAAGGACAAAGTTCAGACGGGTTAGGAAAGAAGGAGGAATGGAAACAGGAACATAGGGAGGAAGAAGTAGGATAAGCAATGTTACACTGTAGGAATTGTAATCAACGATATCAAACAAAATGTGTAATAACTGTTGAACGGAAAACATGATCAGCTCTATAACCCTTCATTCAATTTACAATGAAAGTAAAACAAGAAACAAACAAACATGCTGTTTGTTGTTAAAACCTAGTGAGCTTGAAAACAACTCTTGGTGACTGTATGGTGGTGGTTGGTGGCTATGTACTGTGGAGTTGAATGTGACTCATAGTGACACTGTATATGGTTTCTGAAGCTGTAAATCTTTATGGGAGCAGAAAGCCTCACCTTTTTTCTGCAGGATGGCTGATAGTTTTGAACTGCTGACCCTGAGGTTAGTTAGCAGCTCAACTCGTAACTACTAAGCTACCAGAGCTCTTTTAGTGACTCTGTATAGGGAGAAAGATGAGGCTTTCTGATCCCATAAAGATTTATAGCCTCAGAAACCCTGTTCAGGGTCGCTGTGGGTCGGAGCTGACTCTATGGCACTTAACAACAACAACATAGGGTTTGTAAATCTTCCAGGGAACAGAAAGCCTTATCTTTCTCCTATGAAGCAACTAATGGGCTTGAACCGCTGACCTTGTGGTTCGTAACCCAGTGCATATTCTACAGAGCCACCGCTCTCCAAACAAATACATTGTTTTTGTTTATGTCACGGTAAGTCGGTTCCTGACCCCATGTAGGGTTTTCGAGGAGTGGCTGGTGGGTATGAATTATCAACCTTGCGGTTATCAGTCCAGTGCTTATCCTACATTGCCACACCAGGTTATAAAATTGCATTTCAGTATTGCTTTATTTATTTTTGATTAACAATAACTGATACACTTTTCCTAATTTATCAGCCACTAAATTTTCTCTTTTATAAAATAATCACAAGTCTTTTTTGCTAATTTTTCTATTGGGATTGATTTGAAGTTCTTTATTTATCTTCATGGAGTCCTGGTATGGTGCTATAGAATAAGAACTGGACCACATGGTTGGAGGGTCAAACTTACCAGCTGCTCCTATACAGGGTTGCTATGAGTAGGAACCAACTTGTGGCACTAACAACAACATATACCTTTATACTAATCCTTTGTTAGTGTTGTAAATTTCTACTAAGTGGTTTGTGGATTACCTTTTCACTTTATGAAGTCTTTTGACAAATACAAATTCTTAAGAGTGTATTTGTTTTTTATAAAGTTTAATTTTCCAATTAAATTTTATAAAAAAATTTCTTCATTATTTAAGTTTTTAAAACATATGGGATTGTTTTTTATGTAAGGAATGAGATAGGAATAAAATTACATCTGTTTGTCTTATCATATATTTAAAAGTCCTTTTCCTCAGAGATCACTGTCATATAATAGGTTTCCTGTTGCATGTGATGTGAGTCTATTCTGGGCAACTCTGTAGTGTACTAATGGTCAATAATTCTATCTCTGCTCCAATACCAGTGTTTTAATTACTATAACCTTAAAATAGATCTTGCTTTCTATAAGGAAAGTTTTGCCAATTTATTCTTCTTTAGTAGTGCCTTGATTATCCTGGGGCCTTTGGTTTTCCATATAAATTTTATAATCAGTATATCAGAGTCTTCAAAAACTTGGTATGGGGTATCGTAGAAGACGAGGAATGACAAGGGTCACACTCTGATGACCCATGATGTGACTAACACAGGTACTTGTGGCTACACTCAGGCATGTATCATTATGACAGCATGAAGCTGGCCTCTCTCCAGAGCCAGATAAGAGCAAAAGCAACTAGGGAACACATTCAACTTACTTGGCTTCCGCCTTCAAAGAGAACCACAAAGAGAGGAATAAAATGGAGATGTTGCCTGTGAATTGCCACGTGAGTAAATTCTTGAGATTCTACTAACAGTAAAGGTATTCATGAAAAAATAACAACAACTTTGATGGGACTTTGATTGAACTCATAAATTAATTTGGTCAGTATCTATGAGTCGTTCTGTTCATGTGCCTAGTCATTTCTCCATTTATGTTCTCTTCAGTTTCTTTAAAAGCATTTCTCCATAAAGACCTGGCAAACCTATTAATTTTATGTGTCTTATATTTTTTGTTGCTATTTTAAATGGTGTTTTTTAAACAACTATTTTCTTGTTGTTGGTCTATTGAAATGTAATTTTGTGTTTTGACCATATAGCCAATTATCTAACTAAACAATCCTATTAATTCTAATAACATATCTGTAGACCCTGACAATCATGTCAACTATTTTAAAATACAGTTTTCCCATTTCAACCCCTATATCTTTTATTCTTTTTCCATTGTTTTACGGTATTGGTTAAGACCTTTAATACAATGCTGAACAGAAGCACTACAGCAACCATTCTTACTTGTTCTAGAATTTAAAGGGAATTCTTCCACTGTCTTATCATTTATAATAATGATAGTTGTAGATTTTTAAAACAGATATCTTTATAAAATGAAGAAACTTCTCAATATGACTTATGACTTTTATGAATAAATTTTAAGTCTAAGAAAAAAAGAGAGAAAAGAAACTTAGCTTCTATGGTACTACTTTCCTGATTGGATTCAAACTTTCTGCATATTTACAATCCAATATGATGACTATTATTTCATAGTCTAACCTACATTATTTCTTGTTCCACAGTCTCTTCTGAATCCAGCTTGAACCTCTGGAAGTTCTCT
>NW_006408544.1:5500263-5512102 GCF_000296735.1 Chrysochloris asiatica
TTCTGCTGTGCATGGGGTCGCTATGAGTTGGTTCCGACTCGATGGCACCTGACAACAACATATAAGAGTTGTTCTTAGGTGCCACCCAGTCAGTTCCGACTCATAGCGACCTTAAGAACAATGGAATTAAATAGTACCCTGTAATGTGTTAACCTCATAATCGTTGTTATGCTGCTGCTACTGTGTTAATCCATCTTGTTGGGAGTCTTCTTATTTTTTTTTCTGACCCTCAACTTTACCAAGTATGATGTCTTTCTTCAGGGACTGTTTCCTCCTGATAATATGTACAAAGCATGAGAGATAAAGTCTGACCATCCTGGCTTCTAAGAAGTACTCCGGCTGTACTTTGTCCAACACAGGTTTGTTTGTTCTCCTGGCAGTCCACAGTACTTTTAATATTCTTCTCCAACACCTTAACTCAAATGCATCATCTCTTCTATGATCTTCCTTATTTACATCCATACGAGGCTTGAGTCAAGTACACATTAGTTCCCAAACTGACAACTTCGCTCTTTAACACTTTAAAGAGATCATGTGCAGCAGATTTGCCTAATGTAATATGTTGTTTGATTTCTTGACTGCTGTTTCCAGTAGTGTTGACGATGGATGCAAGCAAAATGAAGTCTTTGACAACTTCAATCTTTTTTCTATTTATCATGATGTTATTAATTGCTCCAGTTGTAAGGATTTTTGTTTTCTTTACATTGAGATGCAACCCATACTAAAGACTATGTGGTCTTTGATCTTCATAATTAAAGTCCTCATTGCTTTCAGTAAGCAAGATTGTATCATCTGCATAGCGCAGGTTGTTAATGAGTCTCTATTCCTGATGCCACGTTCTTCTTCATATAATCCAGCTTCTTCCATTATTTGCTCAACATACAGGTTAAATACGTGTGGTAAAAGGTTACAATCATGCCACACATCTTTTCTGATTTTAAACCATTCACTGTCCCCTTATTCTGTTCAAATGACTGCCCCTTGGTCTACATATAGGTTCCTCATGAGCACAATAAGTGTTCAGGAATACTCATTCTTCACGATGTTGTCTATAGCTTTTCATCTCCACACATTCTGATGCCTTCACATAGTCAATAAAACACAAGTAAACATCTTTCTAGTATTCTCTGCTTTCAGCTAAACTCCATGTGTTGTCAGCAATGATATCCCTTATTCTACGTCCTCCTCTGAATCTGGGCAGAACCTCTGGCAGTTCTCTTTCAATGTACTGTTGGAGTCATTTTTGATTTATCATTAGCAAAATTTTACTGTATGTGATATTAATGATATTATCTGATGATTTCTGTATTCCCTTGGGTCACCTCGAGTGCTGCATTAGGTTGTTGAAAGATTTCAATTTATATTCCATCAATTCCTGGAGCCTTTTTCTTTGCCAAAGCCTTCAGTGCATCTTGGGGTTTTTCCTTCAGTACCACGGACTCTTGATGGTATGCTACATCTTGAAATGGCTGAATATCGACTATCTCTTTTTGGTACAGTGACTCTGTGTATCCCTTCCATCTTCTTTTGATGCTTTCTGCAGCATTCAATATTTTGTCCAGAATCCTTCAGTATTACAAGTTGAGGCTTGAAGTTTTTCTTTAGTTCTTTTAAATTGAGAAATGCTAAGCATGTTCTTCCCTTTTGTTTTTCTAACTCAGTACCTTCATTATAATATTTGACTTTTGTCTTCTTCAGCTGCCCTTGAAATTTTCTGCTCAGTACTTTTACTATCCCATTTTTCCATTTGCTTTAGCTTCTCTACACTAGAGAGCAAGTTTTAGAACCTTTTTTTATATCCATTTTGGTCTTATCCTTCTCTCTTGTCTTCTTAATGATCTTTTGCTTTCTTCCTCTAAGATGTTCTTGATGTCACGCATCAAATATGTTCTTGAGATGATCTCTAAATTTAGGTGGGGTATAGTCAAGGTTATATTTTGGCTCTAGTGGACTTGTTTTAATTTTCTTTAGCTTCAGCCTGAACTTGCATGTGAGCAATTGATGGTCTGTTCCACAGTCTGCTCCTAGCCTTGTTTTAGCTGATGATATGGAGCTTTTCCACTGGCTCTTTCCACAGATGTAGTCAATTTAATTTCTGTGTATTCCATCTGGTGAGGTCTATGTATATAGTCATCTTTTTTTCTTAATGTTTTATTGTGAATTATGCGATAGTTTACATGGGAGAACATTAGTTATACATTCATCCTATCGTATATCGTTTCATTGCCATGGTTACAATCCCATCCATGCATCATCAAACCAATCACAGGGTATACCCCGCAAGCCTGCTCCCTGGTCGTCAGCACACAGCCCCTCTCCTCTGGGTCTAGAGTCCCCATCTGCTCTATCTCTCCACGTCATCGTCTCTGCCTCAATCTCTGGCATCAATGCTTCTCTGGGTAGGGTCCCGTACACCACTCTTCACCCTTGGTCCCAGGGACCTCCGTTTCTAGACTGCAAAGTTAATCACTCCCCTCATTGCTATAAATCGTCTACCTTTACATTTCCAAGCTTCACAAACAGTCCTGATAACAATTATTCACTACTGTATCACAAGAGACCTATCCGCATTTCCTTTTGTCAGCCCCACCTAGACAGATTGGATAGGACTCAGTGGAGATTATACCTTCCTCCACACCCTCTGGATCTAGATTCCCTGTTGAAAGCTTGTAAATCAGTCACTTCTTGCCTTTGAAGCCCTCCCATTTTGAGTAGCCCATGTCCAAGTTGCCCATCCCTGTCTACTCGGTGTATGGAGGGGTTGGGAATGATACTTGCTGTAAAGATTTGTTCCCTCTTTTGAGCTCCTGCATCCATAGGTGTAGGTCAAGTTCATCAAATTATATCAGATTAGTCTTTTTTTTCCCTCTTCTTTCTTCTTCTAGTTGAGCTATCATCATCCAGTCATTGAAGCCAGGTCAAGTGGGTATTATCTGCAAGTGTGGGTGTTCTTATGCATATGCACTCTCTTCTTATCAGCTGGACACTTCACTCTCCACTCTAATCCTCTGTGGCTATGTCACTGACTCTGGACCCAAGAGTCTCCAAGTTTTGCCACACTGCTGGCCAACCAGGTCTCCACCCGGGTTCACAGGAGTCTACTGAATGTTGTAGGGCTTAGCTCACAACTTCATTGCTGTTTTTCCCTCACTTCCCCTTATCAGTGACGAATGTGGTCACCAATCAGAGCATGTATTACCATTGAGTCTTAGTCTTGGAAGGGTGTTTGCTCTGAGGGGACCCAACCACTTGCCTTGATGTCTCCTGGGTGAGCAACTTGCTTGTCCTTGTAGTCATCAGTTGGTTTGCCTATATTGTTTTGTATTTTTCCTGTCGGTCTTTCTTTTAAGAAGTATCTTCTGCTCTTCTAGCTGCTCCAGGCTGGTCTGCTTGTCTTTTTAAGTGGAAATTTCCTACCTCAGAAGATTCTGGATGCTGTTCAGCATTCCACCTATAGTCTTATGTAGTGCAGAGGCTCTGGAGGAAGCCTCCTTCACTGGGCACGTTGTATCCCCATTTTAGGTATTCCAATCAGTTATAGGCAGAAGACGGACTTACAAGCTTTCTATGGTGATAATTCTGACTATTCCTTTCTCTCCCCCTCAAGCATCTATTTTATAATGATATGCCAGGGAAACCAAGATTCATAAGACAGCCAAGCATCTTAACATTATTTCCCTGCTTTTCCCCATTCCAACCATGTCTCAATCCCTGTATCCCAGAGCCGAGTTATTCCAAGGTTGTGCATACATCATTATTTACCTCTGTCCCATTTAGCCCATGCAAACTTGCCTAATTGTTTTTCCATCTGCTTTGTTCTTTCATTCCCCTCCCCCTTCTTGTATGTTTCTCCCCTCCCTAGCACCCAAACTATCCTGTGTCTTTTCCCTGCCCTGGGCTCTACCGCCCCTCACCTCACCCCCTACATCCCAGCAGCCAGCAAAGAATCCCCTCCCCCTTTAGTATGGGTTCTTTTTCTTAGTCTTTTACAGTACTGGTCCTATGCAGTATTTTTCCTTTTGTGACTGACTAATTTCATATATGTTGTTGTTGTTAAGTTCCGTCAAGTTGGTTCCGACCCATAGCGACCCTATATAGGGTTTCCAAGGAGCGACTGGTGAGCTTGAACCACCGACCCTGTAGTTCAAACGGCTTTGCAGTCTGGTGTATTAACCCACAGCACCACACCAGGACTCCAATTTCATATATAGTTGTCTTTTATGTTGTTTAAAAAAGGTATTTTCAATGAACAAGTCATTGGTCCTACAAAGTTCTATCATGCGATCTCCAGCATTATTTCTATCACTAAGGCTGTATTTTCCAACTATGGATCCTTCTTCCTCATTTCCAACCTTTGCATTTAAATTGCCAGTAATTATCAATACATCTTAATCACAAGTTTTATCAATTTCAGACTGGAAAAGTTTGTAGAAGTCTTAAATTTCATTATCACTGGCTTTAGTGATTGGTATGCAAATTTGAGTAATAGTGGCATTAAAAGGTCTTCCTTATGGTGGTGGTGGTGGTGGTATGCCATGGAGTCGGTTCCAACTCTAGCAACCCTGTATAGGGTTTCTGAGGTTGTAAATCTTTACAGGAGCAGAAAACCTCATCTTTTTCCTGTGGAATAGCCGGTAGTTTAGAACTGCTGACCTTAAATTTAGCAGCCCAACTCATAAGCACTATGCTACCAGGTCTTCCTTATGTTGTTGTTGTTAAGTGCCATCGAGTCGGTTCTGCCCCATAGAGACCCTGTATAGGGTTTCCAAGGAGCAGCTGGTGAGCTTGAACTGCCGACCTTGCAGTTCAAACAATTTTGCGGTCCAGTGCATTAACCCACAGTGCTACACCAGGACTACGGTCTTCCTTATAGGCAGATGGATATTATCTTATCACAGACAGCATTTTGCTTTAAGATGTATCTTGAAATGTTCTTTTTTAGGATGGATGTGACACTATTCCTATTCACTTTCTTTTTCCCAGAATAGTAAATCATGTGATTGTCAGATTAAAAATGGCCAATATCAGTTCATTTCAGGTCACTAATGCCTCAAATATCAATCTTTATGCATTCCATTTCATTTTTGATAATTTCTAATTTTTCTAGGGAGTACTGGTGTGGTGTTGTGGGTTAATGCGTTGGACTGCAAAGTCAGTTTGAACAGAAATGTTGGCAGTTCAAGCTTACTAGTCACTCCTCGAATATCCTATACAGGATCATCATGGGTCAGAACCGACTCAACGCACTCAACAACAATTTATCTAGATTCATTATTTTGTACATTCCATGTTCCAATTATTAATGTATGTTTTTCATTTTAAGTGCCCCATCAGCAAATGAAGGTCCCAAAAGCTTTACTTCATTCACGTCATCAAAGTTAACTCTACTTTGAGGAGGCAGCATTTCCCCAGTCATTTTTGAGTCCCTTCTTTTGAGTGCCTGAGGATCTTATCTTCTAACACTATATCTGACAATATTCTGGTGTTGTTCATAAGATTTTCTGTGACTAACCATTCAGAAGTAGTCTGCCTCTACTTCCCAGTCTGACTTCATGTTATATATGTGACAATCTGCTTCCATAAAAATGTCAGCCTTGGAAACCTCTATGGACAGTTTTACTCTGTCCTATGGGGTTCCTATGGGTTGGAATCAACTTGATGGCAATGGGTAACTCCAGTAGCTGTGTGGAAAAAGGCTTTGTTGAAGGACAGTGAATACTGGGAGACCAAGACCGAAAGATGAGATAATAAGGACTTAGAGAAAAGTTATATATAGGCAGTTCTATAAAACTGACTGCTGATGCATACTTCTCACCTCCTCCCCCACTTCCCATGCAAAGGAGCTCTGCAAGCTGACACAAGACCACACAGATGGAGTATAGGTAGGAAGGCAAGACAGAGGCTGAGGAGGGTAAACAAAATTAATTATCAACCCTGGAGCTACACAGTTCATGGTTTTTGTCATTTTTAAAGGATCAAGTCAAACATCTTTGAAAAATTCTGTGTAAACTTGGTGCTCTCCTATTGAATTTCAATGTGATTTTTCTCCTGATCCTTTGATGGAGATTAAAAATTTCCATATGAATATAAAGAATGAAATAACACAGACTCTTAACTTTTAATGCTCCAAAGGAGTGTGGGTAGCAAATGTTCCAAGGCCCCCTCCAGTGGAACACAAGTCTGTTCCCTTTGAAGAAGTGACAAAGCATAGACAGCTGCAGGATTTCATGGTGATGATATTTACATTATGGACCAAAAAGAACTGTCTGTCACTCCAAGAGTCAAGCAAACAAGTCTTGGCACACAGTCCCATCAGTCAGGGCCTCAAGGGGATCACACAGTAATCTATAAAGAGAGAATATGAAGTAGCTTTGCCAGGTCCCACTGGCCTCTGCTGGTGCTCAATTCCCACAATGCAGCTGGCTTAATGTAGCATAATAAAGATACCATTATTTTTCCTGCTTGTAGTCAAACCAGAGGCAGCTTAAAGCTACGCCAAGAATGTGGGACAGACCACTGTGAACCTTGTGGATATTCTGACCTCGGGCCAGAGGGCCATCAGCTGGAGACAGTACCTCGAACCTGGTCAATTACCTTTTCTCTTCCCTCTTATATACATGCTTTCCAGAAACATCTGTCTCACCTCATTGAATCATAAGTTCCTCTCAAGAAATCAAAAAGAAAAATAAAGAATTGACTACTAGCAGGAGTCCTGGTGTGGTACTATAGAATAAGCAGTGGAATTCTAACCACAAGGTCAGATGGTTTAAACCCATCAGCCACTCCTCGGAAACCCTGTACAGGGTTGCTGTAAGTCTGTATCAACTTGACAATACTTAACAACAACAACAAGCTGTTAAAAAAACAAACAAATCTTATCAAATTAAATATACAACCTACACCTATGGATGCAGTAGCTCAAAAGAGGGAACAAATCCTTACAGCAAGGATCATTCCCACCCCCTCCATACACAGATTAGACAGGGATGGGCAACTTAGACATTGGCTACCTAAAATGGGGGGGCTACAAAGGCAAGAACTGACAGGCTTACAAGCTTTCAAGAGGGAACCTAGATTCAGAGGGCGTGAAGGAAGGTATAATCTCCACTGAGTAGTATCCAATCTGTCTAGGCGGGGCTGATGAAAGGAAATGCAGATAGGTCTCTTGTGATACAATAGTGAATAATTGTTATCAGGACTGATTGCTAGGGTTAGAAATGTAAAGGTAGACGTTTTATAGCAAGGAGGGGAGTGATTAACATTTCAGTCTAGGAGCGGAGGTCCCTGGGACCTTCAAGGGAGAAGAGCGGAGAGCAGGACCCTACCCAGAGAAGCAGTGATGCCAGAGATGGAGGCAGAGACCATAACATGGAGAGATGGAGCAGTTGGGGACTTTAGACACCGAGAGGGAGAGGGGCTGTGTGCTAACAACTGGGGGGCAGGCTTATAGTGTATACCCTTTGGTTGGTTAATGATGCATGGAGGGGACTGTAACCATGGCAATGAAAAGATATATGATAGGATGAATGTAAAACTAATGTTCTCCCATGTAAACTATCACATAATTCACAATAAAACATTTTAAAAAATACTATTACTACAAATCAAAGGATTAGTATCCTTAATACATAGAAATGGTGAAAACAAAACACCTATTGTCAAAGAATTAAAGAAAAGTCTCAGTACTGACAAGAGTGCTTTGAGGCAGTTAAACTCATACAAAGAGGAGAGGGTAAAAGTGTGAACCAGTAAAATCTCTTTTGCAAGATTGCTGTGACACTCTAGGGCCTAGGGCTGCTGTAACACTCTAGAATTTAAAGCTGCGGTAACAAGATTAGAAACATCAGACTGTTATCGGATTGTTACTCTCCCAAACACCTTTTTACATATAATCTCTCAAATGCACCAGTCTAACTAGCAATGTTACAAAAATAATCATTGTAAAAAATAATATTGTCTCTGATGTGTAGCAGCAGCAAGTAGGGAAGTATTACCTGGAAAATTAAACCAAGATTCCAGTATTGAATCTGCCCATATCTAATTTAATTCCTCAAAACATTAACTTCATAAAGGTGGACCTTCACAATGGACTGAGGTAGGGATGAAAGTGTCAAGTTTAAAACCAAAGCCAAACCCAGTGCCTTATTTATTTATTATTTATTTTACTGCTTGCTAAACTGCACTTTATTGAGCATGGTTATTTCCTGGATGACTTTTATTCAGAATTATACCCTGAATTTCACCTCGTGGTGCCTGAACGTCTTCCTAGGAAGAAAGATCAAGTTCCTATAATCAAAGAAATAATCCTGAGGCATCCCCAGGCCTCCAGATTTGAAAGTTTGGCTTGGCAGCCCCCAAGGACATGCTCTCAGGCCCTGTCTCATGGTTTTCTTGCTGGTCTCCTAGTTGTTGTTTTTTTAGCTCTAGGAAGGTAGGCTTGAGATCAGTTGTCAGTTCTGGTCAGGGTGGTGTCCCCAGCTCCTAGGACCATGTGCCTGGCCAGGGAGGGCTCCAGATAACAACTTCCCCATAGAGTGAATGAGTGCTTCTGTTCCCTGCACTGGGCCAGCTTGACATTGGCCTAAAAAGTCTGTCAGCTGTTCATCATCCCCTCAGCATGCAGCATGAGAGGGGCTTCAAGGTGACAAATATTGATGCAGACAAGCTGGAGCCAACTTCTGGCCCTGAATCTGTTTACAATCTTTTAAAGGGCAGAGGGGAGCTCTTGCAAATATCTGTTAGGAGCCAAGAATTTGAACTTGCTACCCTGGCTGCTACAGTTGTGTGGCTTTTTGCCCAGCAACAATGGCCAATTTGTGTCTCAAGTTGTCCCTAGTGAACACGATGCCCGTAGCCGCCACCCACAGCAGGTCTGGTCACACTGTTTGTCAGTGTCCAGTCCTGAGTGTCCCTGTCTTTCCCACCTTCCAGGGCCCCCTGCATCTCACCACTGAGGGGTGGGGGATGGTGAACTGTTGCTTATTGGTGTGGAGGCTCTGCTTTGCCCCCGGCGGCTCGACTCACTGGGCCTTTCTCTGGTGCTCCAATCTCATCAGCTATTCTTGCTAGCGAGAGATGAACAGTGGTTTGTAGATTGCTAGCTCCTCCTGTAAGGTCAAGTTTTGACAGGTCTGGGTTGTCTGGCTCTTGGGGAGCATTCTGCTGGGAGGGAGCCATGCGGGGGGGGGGGGAACCGGAGGGGGCTGGAGTGTGGTCATGTCCTCATTTTTCTGACAAGCCATTATTTTTACAACCAGGTCACAGCATGGGTCCCTTATAAGTGGAATCATTCCTCTCTCCACGCTGTCTTGACCATTTCCTGGGCCCATTGGGGATGTTCCTGCTCACAGTCCCTGAATCCTGTCAGGCACCTTCCAGTTCCAGGCTGGCTCCAAATTCTCGAAGAAGCCTCCCTCATGTTCCCAAGGCTGGGTCGGCTCCTGCTCCTTTGGGGAGCTCTTTCTGTATCTGAGTACCACTGTTGTCCTGCAGAGCTGCACACGCATCTTCCTAGGGGCAGAGAAACCCAGCCAGAGGGGCTCTGGGTCCCCGGAAGCTGTGCTGCTGACTCTCTGTGGGCCCGTAGGGGGTACTAGACTGATGGGCACCTTTTGGAGAGCAATACATAGCCAGAGCTTTAAAGATGCTCATATTATTTCAGCCTGTAATTCTTATTTTTTGTAAAAGCAATAGTTACAGTAGAATAATTATGGGTAAATATTTTCTTCTTTATATTTTTTTGAATTTTCCAAATTTTACAGTCATCACCCTCTCCATATGCCTTCTACCCTTACCCTCTACTATCTTTTCTTAATTCGGATGCCTCTTCTTTGATTCCTCTAAATATATGGTATTTTCAGGATTTTTGTTTTTTTAAATAACTGCTTTTTCTCATTCTATTTACATTGCTGAGACTGGTCACCTACTTTGTGGCTTCTACATTTATGACCCCCAAATTTAGACTTATAGCCAATAACCTATAGTTTTGTTCAGCTGCCTGATGGACCCAATATTTTGATGACCAGCATGTACCTCACTCAATATCTAAAATGGAAATAATCATCTTGGTTCTAACACCTTCCCACCACATTAATTATCTTGCTAAGTGATATGAAGAGTCATTTAGTCACCCAAGCTAGAACCTGGTAATTTCCCCTGACTCCCCTTGTTTCTTCATCCCATGTATACAACCAATCACCAAACACCATTAATTCTATGCCCTAAGTCTCTCAAAACTGTCAGGTCCTCTACATCTCCAATGCCATCAACTAGTTTTGAGCATTATTTTTTTACTAGATTCCTTTAGATGTCTCTCCCTCCAAACTTCTAAAATATAATTAGGTCATATCTCTTCTTTCTTCAATTCATCTTCTTCTTTATAAATAACTATGTATACACAGGAGTCCTGGTGTGGTACTTCAGGATAAGCACTAGACTGCAAGGTTAGTTCAAACTGAAAGGTTGGAGGTTCAAACCCACTAGTCACTTCTCAGAAACCCTATACAGGGTTGCTGAGATGGATGATTAGTGACTGGGAGGTAACATGAAAGGAGTTTTCTAAAATTTTGATAGCAGTCTACTTCTTGATTTGAACAGTAGTTTTAAGAATATGTTCACCAGAGTAGACAGGGATGGGCAACTTGGACATTGGCTACCCAAAATGGGAGGCTACAAAGGCAAGAAGTGACTGGCTTACAAGCTTTCAAGAGGGAGCCTAGATCCAGAGGGCGTGGAGGAAGGTAGAATCTCCACTGAGTTGTATCCAATCTGTCTGAATAGGGCTAATGAAAGGAGATGGGGATAGGTCCCTTATGGTACAATGGTGAATAAGTGTTATCAGGACTGACTGCGAGGGTTGGAAATGTAAAGGTGAACGTTTTGTAGCAAAAGGAGGGGAGTGATTGACTTTGCAGTCAAGGAGCAGAGGGCCCTGGAACCATCAAGGGAGAAGAGCGGAGTGCAGGACCCTACCCAGAGAAGGAGTGACGCCACAGATGGAGGCAGACACAATGGAGGGGCTGGGGACTCTAGACCCAGAGAGGGAGAGGGGCTGTGTGCTAATGACCAGGGGGAAGGCTTGCAGGGTATACCCTTTGGTTGGTTGATGATGCACTGATGATGCATAATATCATATATCATGATACAATAGGATGAATGTAAAGCTAATTTTCTCCAATGTAAACTATCACTTATTCACAATAAAACATAAAAAAAAAAAAAGTTCATTCTTTGAAAATTCATTTGTTGTTGTTACGTGCAGTTTAGTTGGCTCTGACTCATACTGATCCTATAAAAGGTTTTCTAGGAACGGCTGGTGAATGTGAACTGCCAACCTTACAGTTCAAACTGACCTTACATTCCAGTGCTTATCCTACAGAACCACAAAATCTCTCTCAAACATCGTTTCTTCAAGAGAGGGACTGAGTGCTAGCGGACAGGAGGCAGGCTTGCAGAATGTACCCTTTGGTTGTTTACATTATTATATATTCCTGAGGGGTTTTGTGTACATCTTCCCACCCTATTCCCCCACCCTTCCCTCAAAAAAAGAAAGAAAAGCAGAAGGAATGGAAGCAAATATTGTTGAATGATGAAGCACGGAGGAGATTGTAATCATTGCAATGAAACGATGATGTAAAGCCTATGTTCTCCCATGTAAACTATCACTCAGTAAACAAAACAAAATGCATTGAATAAAAGGAGACTCCCAATGAAAGTTCGAGTGTAATGGGTACAAATCACCATATTAGTATTGCCTTTCCTGAAACTAATAGCAATTAGAAGTAGAATTTATTCTAAATTCTGCATCCATTCTTTGCTGTAGTTAAAAAAAAAAAAAAAA
>NW_006408544.1:5512507-5528856 GCF_000296735.1 Chrysochloris asiatica
ATATATATATATATCATGAAACTTGTAGGTTTTTAAGCTCCCATGTTGTTGTTAAGCACCATCGAGTGGGTCCTGACCCATAGGGACCCTATATAGGGTTTCTGAGGAGCAACTGGTGAGCTTGAACCTCCAACTTTGTGGTTCAAATGACTTTGCAGTCCAGCGTATTAACCCACAGTGCCACACCAGGACTCCCAGCTCCCACAGTAAGGATAATTTACATGTACTGTTTCTGAATAGAAATCATGTGTAGAAAATTATCTCAAATTTTTAAAGCAGTTCTCATGGCGACTATTACTGTCCTTGTTCACAAGTAAATATATCAAGGCTTAAGGGTTAATTATTGTACCTAAGTTTTTATAACTAGCAGAACTGAAATTTATTCCACATTTGCCTCTAAAACCCATGGCTCTTTCCACTGACATATTTAATATTATCTTGTACTTATTTCAACCATAGCACCCTAATCAGTATTTATAGTTATCTGCTTACTATCTGTTTTCCAATATATATTCATTTATTATTTAGTCAGTGCCAAATCAATATTTACTTAAATAAATGAATGGATAAATGATTAAATGTTATCCCTCCAGGGTGGATAGTTGATAATAATTCTTGGCTATAGAATTTTGGCATGGTATATCAGAAAGTTTTCCTGATACGTCAATGTAATGAATTCTAAATACATTTCTTTATTATTAATATTGCTAGCATCAAAACCTAACATTTTTAACATTTTACGTTGGTTGTTGATCAGGTCTTCCTGTGGCCACAAGCTTCCAGAGAAGGTCTAATAGTGATATCCATAGCAAAGACACAGTTTTGGCTACTTTTGCATTCTGAGTTTTCTAAGCTAATGGAAAAAGAATTAAAATCCTCTAAATGTTTTCCAAAAATTTCCCCAAATCCATTGATATCAAGTCGATTCCAACTTACAGCTACCCTATAGCCTCATGGGATTTCCAAAGCTATAAATCTTTACAAAAGTAGACAGCCATATCTTCCTCCTGGCAGAGCTTCTAGTGGATTTAAACTGTGGACTTTCCAAATAGCAGCTGAGCTCTTTTTAATCACTGTATCACCAGGGCTCCTGTTTATTCAGACTTAGTCAATTTCTATGCCGAGCAAATGATCTAAGAATCTGGACTACAGGAAGATGAATGTAGCACAAGGGTTGGAGGAAGACTCATTAACAACTGGTGATACGTAGATGATACCATCTGGCTTGCTGAAACTGAAAAGGATTTGAAGCACTTAATGATCAACACCAAATTCCTTCAGAATGGATGGTACTTCAACATAAAGAAAAAAAAAATTCTCATAACTGGACCCATAAGCAACATCAGGATAAATGTAGAAAGATTGAAGTTGTCAAGGATTTCATTTTACTTAAACCCGTATCATGGAAGTAGCAGTCAAATCAAATGATATACTGCATTGGGCAAATCTGCTGCAAAAGACTTCTTTATTTTAAAGTGTTAAAAATCCAAGATGTTACCTTGAAGACTTAGCTATGTGTGACCCAAGCCATGGTATTTTCAATTGCCTCCGATGCATGTGAAAGTTGGAAAATGAATAAATTATACTGAAGAATTTATTCATTTTTAAATTATGGTGCTGAAGAATAATAGGGAACATACTATGGACTGCCAGAAGAATAAACAAATCTGTCTTGGAAGAAGTACAGACAGATTGCTCCTTAGAAGCAAGGATGGTGAAACTTTGTCTCAGAAGGGGCCAGTCCCAGGAGAAAGACATCTTAGTAAAGCAAAGGGTCGGCGAAAAACAGGTAGACCACCAACAGTATGGACTGTTATAGTGGCTGCAACAATAGGCTTAAATATGAAAATGACTGTGAGGATGGTATAGGACAGGGCTGTTTTTCATTCTGCTGAACACAGGGTCATCTAACAAACACAATAACAACAACAAATGTCTTCCAAGGGCCTGGTGGTGCAATAGGTAGCAATTGACTGCTAACTGAAAGGCTGGTTGTTCAAACTTACTAGTGGCTCTGAGGGAGAAAAGACCTGACAATCTCATCCCCTAAAGATTAGAGCTAGAGTCCTGGTGTGGTGTTGTAGGATAAGCACTACACTGCTAACCACAAGGTCGGCAGCTCAAACCCACCAGTCGCTCCTTGTAAACTCTATACAGGGATCGCTATGAGTTAGAATCAACTCAACAGCACTTACCAACAACAATGACATAGATTAGCATTTAGGAAACCCTATCGGGAATTTATACTCTGTCTTATGGGGTCGCTGAAAGTCAGAATTGACTGCTCAACACAAAACAACAACAATAGTCTTCCATATCAACTCAGCCTCTTGAAATATTACTTAGGAAGAAGATAGAAAATCTACATTTGTAGGACTTGGAGCAAGTCTACACAAAACTTTCTCACTATACAGACTAGCCTCTTACCTTGTTGTTGTTGTTGTCAGGTGCCATCGAGTCAGAACCGACTCATAGTGACCCCATGCACAGCAGAACGAAACAATGTCCGATCCTGGGCCAACCTCACTACCGCTGCCACACTTGACGCTGGCTGATCCATCTCGTTGGGGGTCTTCCTCTTTTTCTCTGACCCTCCACCTTACCCAGCATGACATCTTTCTCCAGCGACTGTTGTCTCTGGACAATGGGTCCAAAATAGGAGAGACGAAGCTTAGCCATCTTGGCCTCCAAGGAGCACTCTGGTTGTACTCTTCCAAAACAGATCTATTGGTTCTTTTGGCAGTCCATGGCACTTTCAGTATTCTCCTCCAACACCACAACTCAAAGGCATCAATTCTTCTACGATCTTCCTTAGTCACTGTCCAGCTTTTGCATCCATATGAGGTTATTGGCTTGGGTCAGGCGCACCTTAGTCCTCAAGCTGACATCTCTGCTCTTCAATACTTTAAAAAGTTCCTGTGCAGCAGATTTGCCTAATGCAATACGTCGTCTGATCTCCTGACCGCTGCTTCCGTGAGTGTTGACAGTTGATCCAAGAAAAATGAAGTCCTTGACAACTTCAGTCTCTTCTCCAATGATAAGAATGCTGTTTATTGGTCCAGTGGTGAGGATTTTTGTTTCCTTAACATTGAGATGTAATACATATTGAAGGCTGTGCTCTGTGATCTTCATAAGTATATGTTTCAAGTCCTCTTCACTTTCAGCAAGCAAGGTTGTATCATCAATACATCGCAGGTTGTTAATGAGTCTTCCACCAATCCTGATGCCACGTTTTTCTTCATAGAACCCAGCTTCTCGTATTATTTGCTTAGCACACAAATTAAACAAGTATGGTGAAAGAACACAACCTTGTCGCACACCTTTCCCAATTTTAAAACATTCAGTGTTCCCATGCTCTGTTCGAACAACTGCTTCTTGGTCCAGGTACAGATTTCTCAGAAGTACAATTAAGTGTTCTGGAATACTCATACTTCTCAATGTTGTCCACAGTTTGTCATGATCCACACAATCGAAAGCCTTCACGTAGTCAATAAAGCATAGGTAAACATCCTTCTGGTATTCTCTGCTTTCAGCCAAGATCCATCGGACATCCGCAATGCTATCTCTCGTTCCATGGCCTCTTCTGAATCCAGCTTGAATCTCTGGAAGTTCTCTGTCAATGTATGATTGTAGCCGTTTCTGTATTACCTTTAGCAAAACTTTACTTGCCTCTTATCTTAGCAGAGCCTGAACTGTAAAGAAAAGGCAATTTCTGAGCTATCCCCATGATTTGTTTTAGGCTTTTTTCCCTTCTCTTGCTGTGCTTTCAAACAAATTAGACATAATTTGAAATATTAAATAGGAAATTATCTTAGGTAAAAGATATTGCTCTCAAAGGTAGGTATGTGGTATATTGTATTCTGTGAGACATCTCCTGTTCCTTCTTGGTAAATTAATGAAGGCTTCTATAAGAATAAGAATACCATTTCAGTGTTGATGTATATAGTTGAGACAGAAAAACAAGTCTAGTTTTACTGGCTAAAGAGAAGGTTTAGGCTTAGGTCATGTCAATAACCATTTATTCACTCAAATTTACTTATTGTTGTTGTTAAGTGCCGTCGAGTCGATTCCGACCCATAGCGACCCTGTACAGGGTTTCCGAGGGTGTAAATCTTTACAGGAGTAGAAAGCCTCATCTTTCTCCCGCGGAGTGGCTGGTAGTTTCGAACCGCTGACCTTAAGGTTCACAGCCCGATTCGTAACCACTACGCTACCAGAACTCCTTAAATTTACTTATAGAGCACCTAAAATGTGCCAAGCACTGTTTTAAATAGTACAGATATAACAACAGTGAAACAAAATACGCACATATGAGTCCTCATAAAGTCAATAGTTTGGTTGTCTTTATATTTACTAAACATCTATTTTCCATCATTCATCTGTCATTTTGTTGTACTGTGGTGGTTTGTGATGCTAGAAGCTATACCTGTTGGTATTTAAAATTCTTGTGACATAGCTTCCAGCACACTTATGGATTGCAAGAGAACATTGTCAGAAATAATGCCAGAAGATGAGCCCTTCAGGTTGGAAGGCACTCAAAGTAAAGTTGACCATAACGATGGTGATGAAGTAAGGTATTGGGGACCTTCATTTGCTAATTGAGCACAACACAAATTGAGAAGAAACAGCTGCAAATATCCATTAATAATCAGAATGTGGAATATGCTAAGTATGAATCATCAAAAAGGAAATGGAACTTATATTGAGGTGCAAGCCATATTGAAGGTTGTGGTCTTTCATCTTCATCCTAAGTATTTAAAGTCCTCTAAGCTTTCAGCAAGCAAGGTTGTATCATCTGCACATTGCAGGTTGTTAACTAGTCTACTTCCATCTGATGCTATGTTCTTCTTCATATAAGCCAGCTTCTTGGATTATTTGCTCAGCATATTGACTGAATAAGCATGGTGAAGCATACAACCTTGGCATACACCTTTGTTCTGTTCTAAAGATGAGCAGTGTCTCCTTGTTCTGTTAGAACAACAGCCTACTGGTCTATGTACAGATTTCTCAAGAGCATAATTAAACATTTCAAAATACTCAGGAATGGGCACACATATGGATCTCTTGTAATCAATTGGCCAGGTAGCTATCTTCCAAATTTCTTGGCATAAATTAGTGAGTGCCTCCAGTGTTGCATCAGTTTGTTGAAATATTTCAGTTTGTATTCCATCAATTCCTGGAGCCTTGTTGCCAATGACTTCAGTGCACCTTGAAGTTCTTCATTCAGTGGCATTGACTTGTGATCAGATGCTACACCTCTTGAAATATTTGAACATCAACCATTTCCTTTTGGTACAGTGACTGTATTCCTTCCATCTTCTTTTGATGTTTTCTGCATCATTAAATATTTGCCCTAAGAATCTTTCAGTGTTGGCAATTTGAGGCTTGAATTTTTTCTTCAGTTCTTTCAGCTTGAGTAATGATGAATGTGTTTTTTAGTTTTCTTACTTCAATCTTTGCACATTTCATTATAAAACAATTTCATCTTCTTGAACTTCCCTCTGAAAGGTTCTGTTCAGCTCTATTATCTACTTTCTTCATTTGCTTTAGCATCTTAAGCTGGAGAACAAGTTTCAGAGTCTCTTCTGACATCCATTTTGGTCTTTTCATTCTTTTTTGTCTTCTTAATGACCTTTTGATTTCTTCCTGTATGATGTCATTACATAACTCTTTTGGTCTTTGGTCATTAGTATGTAATGCATCAAATTTGTTTTTGAGCTGATGTCTAAATACAAGTACAATATATTCAATGTCATATTTTGGCTCTTGTGGACTTTAATTTTTTTTTCTTTAGCTTCAGCCTGAACTTGTATGTTAGCAATTGATGGTCTGTTCCACAGTCTGCCCCTGGCCTTGTTTTGGCTGATGATGTGGAACTTTTTCACTGTTTCTTTCCACAGATACAGTCAATTTGATTTCTGTGTATTCTATCTGGTGAGGTCCATGTGTACAGTCATCTTTTATGTGGTATAAAAGAGGTATTTTCAATGTTCAATGAACAAGTCATTGAACTTGTTCAATGTTCAATGAACATGTCCTTGGTCCTTCAAAATTCTATCATGTGGTCTCCAGTGTCATTCCTATCACCAAGGCCATATTTTCCAACTACTAATCTTTCCTCTTTGTTTCCAACCTTAGCACTCCAATCACTAGTAATTATCAATACATGTTGATCGCATGTTTGATCAATTTCAGACAGACTGAAAAACTTTGAAGAATTCTTCAGTTTCATCATTGCTAGCTTTAGTAGTTGTGCATACATTTTAATAATAACAGTATAAACTGGTCTTGCTTGTAAGCTAATAGGCATTATCCTATCACAGACAGTATTATACTTCAAGATAGATCTTGAAATGTTTTTTTTTTGATGATGAATGTGACTCTACTCCCAGCATAGTAAATCCTATGATTGTTAGATATAAAATGGCAAATACCAGTCTATTTCAGCTCATTAATACCTAGGATATAGATCTTTATGCATTCCATCTTCCAAATTTCCTAGATTCATACTTTGTACATTCTACGTTCCAGTTATTAGTGGATATTTACAGCTCTTTCTCCTCATTTTGAATTGTGCCCCACCAGCAAATGAAGGTCCTGCAAGCTTTAATAAATTCACGGCATCTTGGTCAACCATACTTTGCAGTGGCAGCTCTTTCTAGTTGTATTTTGAGTGCCTTCCAACCTGAGGGACTCATCTTCCGGCACTATATCTGAAAGTATTCTGGTGCTGATAGTGTTCCATTACTATTCATACAGTTTTCAATAGCTAAACACTCAGAAAGAGTCCATCTTTCCTTCTTCCTAGTGTGTCTTAGTCAGGAAGTTCAGCTGAAAACTGTCCACCATGGGTAATCCTGCTGGTATTTAACATACTGGCGGCATAGCTTCCAGCATCACAGCAATACACAAGCCACCACAGTACGACAAACTGATAGACAAGTGGTGTATCCTAAAAGTAGACCAAGGCTTACTACTACCCTTAATAGTGACCCTAGTCCTAACCATAACCTTAACAAGAAACAAAGTTATAAGCCTGGCCCAGATCTAGGCATAGTCCTAACCCTGACTCCTTAATCCTACCCACTGCTACCCAACACCTTTGCCCCCCGCCTCCCACCAAAGTCATTTAAGACAGGAAAGAAAAGACCAAAATGGATGTCAGAAGAGACTCTGAAACTTGCTCTTGAATGTAGAAAGCTAAAGCAACAGAAAGAAATGAGGAAGTAAAAGAGGTGAACAGAAAATTTCAAAGGGCAGCTCAAGAAAACAAAGTAAAGTATTATAATGGAATATGCAAAGACCTGGAGTTAGAAAACCAAAGGCTACAATATGATCAGCATTTCTCAAGCTGAAAGAACTGAAGAAAAATTCAAGCCTCTGGCTGCAATATCGAAGGATTCCTTGAGGAAAATATTGAATGATTCAGAAAGAATCAAAAGAAAAAAGGAAGGAACACACAGTCATAGTACCAAAACAAATCTGTCGATAATCAATCATTTCAAGAAGTACCATATATTCAAAAACCGATGGTATTAAAGGAAGACGTCCAAGCAGTACTGAAGGCACTGGTGAAAAACAAGGCTCCAAGTATTGACAGAACACAGATTGAAATATTTCAACAATCTGGTGCAGCACTATAAGTGCTCACTCATCTATGCCAAGAAAATTGGGAAGATTGGGCAACCATTGGAAGAGATCAATATTTGTACCCATTTAAAAAAAGTGACCCAATAGAATGTGGAAACCATTACATGTCATTAACATGACATGCAAAAAAATAAAGTGGGGGGAGAATTGGAATAAGAGCCCCACAGCTGTGAGGCTAAACACCTGTGTGACTGAGTCTATGGCACATAAGCACCACCACCTATGGGTACTGGAGACAATGCAATTTTTTACATAGGAGCATTGTTCTAATCCACATACCAGGCGATGTGAGAATTCAAGTCACACTACCTTAGTAAATTACTGAGACCAGCTCAACTTATAGCTGAGGACAAAATAATTTATGATGACTAATAGAGAAGGATGAACATGGGTACCAGTGTGTCTTCAAGATCAAGTGCATTTACTGGAACTGTAAGTGATCCCAATAACCTTCTTCATCATTAATGTTTCTCCCTTACAAAATGAAGCTGATTAGAGGAGCTACTTCTGAATCGGTATGGAGAAGTGGATCTACATAGCAAAAGGGTTGGGCTGTGGCAACCGTGGAGAGATATCATTACATTCTCACTTCAAAAAATTGTCATATAACTTCTAGATGTATAGTTAGCTGACAATCTCCAACCACAGTGACTTTGAGATTCATTGCAGATTTTGAGCCAAGGTCACAATTTTCCCAAGCCACCTACAGACAAAACTAAGCATGACATGCATGGATACTGTTGTTGTGAAGTGCCGTCGAGTCGGTGCCGACCAATAGTGACCCTGTACAGGGTTTCCGAGGAGCAGCTGGTGAACTTGAACCACCGACCTTGCAGTTCAAACAGCTTTGCAGTGTGGTGCATTAACCCACAGCGCCACACCAGGACTATTAGGGTCTGGCTATTTCTTCCCAACACGAATGAGTCCTCCTATAGGCAAACATTTCGATAGAGATTTCATGAATTGGCTGAGACTCTGTCAGGTCTACATTAAAGGCTTGTCTTCCCTTCTTTCACAGGTTTTATATTTCCATTTTGGACTGAAAGTCTTTTCTGTCAAATCCTGCTTCTCCTTTCTTTGTTGGTCACAGGCATCACTCTTCACTACACTTCTTCCACTCCTAAATTCTCAGTGTTACTTCTTGAAAACCTGATTGGATGAGTCTTGGTAAAGAGTTTAATTTTATTCTAATTACAGTAGGAAGTCGCTCAGAAATTTTAAATAGGAAGTAGTATAATCTTCAATGTGTATTTAAAAAATAACTTGGCTGTTATATATATGATGTACTGCATTAGACAAAACGGCTATACAATACCTCTTTAAAGTTTTCAAGAGCAAAGATGTCACTTTGAGGACCAAAGTCCTCTTGACCCAAACCATGATATTTTCAATAGCTTCATATGCATGTGAAAGTTGGACAATGAATAGGGAAGACCATAGAAGAATCGATGTATTTGGGCAGAATATGGAAAGTACCATGGACTGCCAGAAGAACAAACAAATTTGTTTGAGAAGAAGTAGAGTAAGAATGTTCCAGTCCCTGGAGAAGGACATCATGCTTAGAAAAGTGAAGGGTCAGCAAAAAAGAGGACGATCCTCAACGAGATGGACTGACACAGTAGCAACAGTAATGGGCTCAAGTGTAACAACAGTTATAAGGATGGTACTACAGGATCAGGCAGTGTTTTGTTCTATTGTCGATAAGGACATTGAGTTGGAACTGACTTGATGGCACCTAACAACAACAAAGAAGCACCTATCGAGTGTCATCAGAGTGGTTTTCACCTCCAAGGAGTTCAAAAGAGTAGAAAAGACAGGTATATAAATATAGTCTAATATACATATAATTGAAGATTATACAAGATCAGAAAAGGGAATGATTAATTAATTATGCCTGATGATATATATAAATGTAGAAAATTATGGTAGCATAGAGCAAGTATACCTAATATAAATAGAGGTGAAAAGGAAAAAATGACATAAAATTTCCTTAAGGGATAACATCTGGGCAAGTTTTAATGGACATTTAGGAATTTTCCAGAAAAGGATGAAAGACAGAAAGGACATCACATTACACAGAAATTATTTTTAAATCCTCACTGAAATAACCACAACTATTCCTTTCTCATTCCATAAGCTTCTTCCTAGGAGCACTTTATTTGTAAATATTATGCCAGCTTGTAAGTCCTTTTTAAAAAGGTTCTCTTTCCTACCATAGTGTGGCTCATTCCTCCTCCAGTGGTACCAGCTAGTTCTCAACTAGGGAACTCATCTATATAAGTCAGCACAATGGGATGCTAGATACACATTTTTTCCCCCAGCAGCCAGTGATTTTAGGAAGTCTTAGAGATTAAAATAAACATAGCAGGAAGTTCAAAGGAAACTATTCTTAAATGAATCTTGGCAGCACCTACATCTTCAGATATCAGTATTCAGCCACCACATCACAGCCCTAATGAGAAGGCATGCAGGCTGTGTGCTCTTGGCTTAAGTTTGTTCTGTTGAGTGAAGAACATATCATACAATCTCTAGGACATTTAAGGACAGGAAATCATATACAGCCAAGTCACATGGATAGCTGAACAGAACATTAAGGAAACAACACAACTGCCTATCTCTTTGGTCTACATGATCCCTTATCTCTCTTTCTTATCTCCACTCTGCTTTTCTATGCTTACTCATGGCTTTGTAGCTATTCCATGACTTAATCTAGCATGTGGCTTTAATTACCATCCTAATTCTGACCTTGCACCATAGCTGCCTACCCCAACTCCTTCACTTTGCCAGGAAGCTCTGACTATTTCAGAGTCATGTGCATACGTTTGTGTGCCTGTAATAGAAAGACCTCTGTTATCTGAGGTAGAAGTTGCCAGCGATTAAATCATCAACAGTTAACAGATTTTATTGGGGCTCTTTATCTGGTCTTCGGAAAATGACTTTTGACCCTATTTTCTCCACTTATAGTATGAGGACAATACCTAAATAAGCAAACTGTTTTAAGGAATGAGTGAACTAATGTGTGAAAATCACCCAGAATTGTACCTAAAAGTCTCTAGGTGGTACAACAGTACTCAAATATTAACACACTGGCAGTTCAAATTCATCCACAGACACCTCAGTCTTCAGTATGGATTCCCTGTCAATGTAAAGAAAACAAAAACCCTCAAAACTGGACCAATATATAACATCATGATAAATGGAGAAAAGACTAAAGTAGACAAATACTTCGTTTTGCTTAGATCCACAATCAACACTTAGGAAAGCAGACAAAAGATAAATTACATATTCCGTATAAGAATTGATGCTTTTGAGTTATGGTGTTGGAGGAGAATATTGAAAGTGCCGTGGGCTGCCATAAGAACCAATCAATCCGTTTTGGAAGAAGTGAGAAGTCAGAGTGCTCCTTGGAGGCCAAGATGGCCAAACTTCGACTCTCATACTTCGGACATATTGTCAGGAGGGACCAGTCGCTGGAGAAGGATATGATGTTTGGTAAGGTGGAGGGTCAGAGAAAAAGAGGAAGACCCCCCAATGAGATGGATTGGCCAAGTGGCAGCATCAATGGACTCAAGCGTGGCAACAGTAGCGAGGTTGGTCCAGGATCGGGCAGTGTTTTATTCTGCTGTGCATAGGATTGCTATGAGTAGGTACCGACTCGATGGCACCTAACAACAACAACAATTATGCTAGGCAAATCTGGTGCACAAGACCTCTTTAAAATGTTAAAGGGGGGAAGAAGGTAGAATAACAAGGTAGATAGGGGAGCACTGAGACAGGATTGCACGGGGTATATAGGACAGATGTAAGTAATGATGCATGTTCAACCTTAGGACAACAGGGCTCTGAGATACAAGGATCAAGGAATTAATTAACTAAAATGCTTGAATGCCTTATGTATATTGGTTTCCCTTGTCTACTACTGTAAAATGGACACTTGAGTTGGATAGAAAGGAATGTTGACAAACACTATTACACAAAACTTATAAGCCCATCTTCAGCCTATAACTGATTGGAATACCTAAAAGGGGTTCTAGAATGTGCCCAGTGAAATAGGCCTCCTGCGGAGACTTTGCAGGGTACAGGACCTTAAGTGGAATCCTGAGTCCAATCCAGAACCTTCTGAGGTGAGACATTCCTACTAGAAAGGAAAAGCAGACCAGCCTGGAACAGCTAGGGTGACAGAAGATACCTCTCCAAGGAAAGGTCATCAGGAAAAACCCAAAACAAAAAAGGCAGTATAACTGGCTACTACAAGACTAAGCAAGTTGTTTGCCAGGAAGCCATCAAGGCAAACAATCAAGTTTCTTCAGGATAAAAACCCCCGTTTAAGACTGAAACTCAAAGGGAACACACAAATAAGCATGTAAGCTTGCTGACAATCACATTGGTGTACCGGTAAGTGGAAGAAGGGGAAAGGTAGCAATGAAGAAACAGGCTGAGTTCAACCACGGTCCACTGACTCCTGTTGACCTGGAGATGAGAGAGAGAAGAGGAAGGGCTGGGGACACCTGAGCCTGCGGACAAGGACATAGCCACAGAGGGCTATAACTCAGAGTGAAGCATCCAGTTGATATGAAGTGAGAGGAGGTGCACAAGAACACCCAAAGTTGCAGACAGTACCCATTTGACCTAGCCTCAATGGCTTGATAATCAGAACTCGACTAGAGGAAGATGGAAAAAAAAGAACAAAACAATTTTTGATAAAGGAAACAAAGGTAAATTGCTACAATTTGATGAACTTGACCTATACTCATAGAGGTAGTAACTCTAAATATCAACAGAAAGGGAAGGAGTCTTCACATCAAGTATCAATGCTATCCCCTTTGTACATAGAGTAGATAGGGATGGGCAACTTAGACACTGGCTACTTAACATGAGGGGGCGATAAAGGCAAGAAGTGGCTGGCTTACAAGGTTTCAAGGGGGAGCTTAGTTTAATAGTGTGTGGGGGAAAAAAAACTGAATAGTTTTCATCTTGTCTAGATGGGTCTGGTTAAAAGAGATGGGGATAAGATTCTTATGATTCAACTGTGAGTAATGTTATCATGACTAATTGCGACTGTCACAATTGTAAAGGTAGAAGTTTTGTATCAAAAATGGGGAAGTAATTAATCTTACAGTCTAGAAACAAAGGATCCTAGGACCATCAAGGGAGAAGAGCACAAATGGAATGCGAGACCTTATCCAGAGAAGCAGCAAAACCAGAGATGGAGGCAGAGATGGGGACATGGAGAGAGGGAGCAGCTGAGAACTCTAGATTCATGGGAAGAGAGAGACTAAGAGCTGGCGACCAGGAGGCCGACTTGCAGAATGTGCCATTTGGTGGTGTAAATTATTATGGTTGTTTTTTTTTTTTTTAAAAAAAAGAGCTACATTTCCCTGGCATACAGCTATAGAATAGACACTGGAGGGGAGAGAAAGAAAGAGCCAGAAATACTACCATAGAAAGCTTGTAAGTCCATCTTCTGTCTAAAACTGACTGGAATACCTAAAAGGGGGATACAACGTGTCCAGTGAAGGAGGCTTCCTGCGGAGCCCTTGCATTACACAAGACCACAGATGGAATCCTGAACAGCATCCAGAATCTTCTGAGGGGAAAGTTCCACTTGAAAGGACAAGCAGACCAGCCTGGATGGGCAGAAGAACAGAAGATATGTCCTAAAAGAAAGACTGACAGGAAAAACACAAAACAATATAGGCAAGCCAACTGATTACTACAAGAACAAACAAGTGGCTTGCCCAGGAGACATCAAAGCAAGTGGTCGGGTCCCCCTCAAGGCAAACCCCCTTCTAAGACTAAGGCTCAACGGGAATGCATGCTCTGATTGGTGATCACTTTTGTCACCAACAAGGGGAAGTGAGGGAAAAACAGCAATGAAGCTATGAACTAAGCCCTACAACACTCAATAGACTCCTGTGAACCCAGATGGAGACTTGGTTGGCCAGCAGTGTGCCAAGTCCAGGGGACTCTTGGACCCAGAGACAGTGACATGGCCACAGAGGACTAGAGTGAAGAATGAAGCATCCAGCTGATAAGAAGAGAGGACATAAGTACATCCACACTTGCAGATAATACCCACTTGAACTGGCCACAACGGCTGGCTGATCAGAGCTCAAAAAGAAGACGAAAGAAGGGGGAAAAAAGAGAAGAATCTGACACAATTTGATGAACTTGACACACACCTGTGGAAGCAATAGCCCAAAAGAGTGAACAAATCTTCACAGCGAGGATCATTCCCACCTCCACCAAACACAGAGAGGACAGGGATGGACAACTTGGACATTGGCTACACAGAATGGGGGGTGGGTGGGCTACAGAGGCAAGAAGTGACTGGCATACAAGCTTTCAAGAGGGAATCTAGATTCAGAGGGCGTGGAGCAACGTGGAATGTCCACTGAGTGATATCCATTCTGCCTAGTTAGGGCTGATAAAAGGAGATGCAGATAGGTTCCTTGCGATATAATAGCAAATAATTGTTATCAGGACTGATTGTTAGGGCTGGAAATGTAAAGGTGGACATTTTGGGGCATAGGGAGGGGAGTGATTAACCTTACTGTCTAGGAACGGAGGTCCCTGGGACCATCGAAGGAGAAGAGCAGAGAGTGGAATCCTACCCAGAGAAGCAGTGATACCAGGGATGGAGGCAGAGACGATGACATGGGGAGATGGAGCAGCTGGAGACTTTGGATCTGGAGAGGCAGAGGTGCAGTGTGCGGACGAAAGGGGTCAGGCTTGCAGGGTGTACCCTTTGGTTGTTTGATGATGCATGGAGGGGATTATGACCATGGCAAGGAAATGATGTGTGACGGAATCAATGTGAAGCTGATGTCCTCCCATGTGAATTATCATATAATTCACAATAAAGTATTAAAAAAAAAAAGAAAAAAAGAGCTGCAGTGAATAGAGAGAAACACTGTTAACTGATGGTACATGGAGGGGATTATTAAAAAAAAAAAAAAGTTAAAGAGCAAGGCATCCATTTGAGGACTAAGGTACACCTGATTCAAGCCATGGTATTTTTAATAGCCTTGTATGCATGTGAAGTTTGACAATGAATACAGAAAGTCATAGAAAACTTGATGTATTTTAGTCATGGTGTTGGAGACAAGTATTCAAAGTACCATGGGGGGCAAGAAGAACAAATAAATCTGTGTTGGATAAAGTACAGTCAGAGCTCCTTAGAAGCCAGGATGGCAAGACGTCATCTCTCATAGTTCGGACATGTTATCAGGAGGGACCAGTCCCATATCATGGTTAGGAAATTGAAGGTCATTGAAAAAGAGGAAGATCCCCAACAAGATGGACTGGCACAGTAGAAGCACCAATGTGCTCAAGCACAATGACTGTGAGAATGGTGCAGGACAAGGCAGTATTTTGTTTTGTTATTCATAGGGTTGCTGTGAATAGAAGCTGACTCAATGGAGCTGACTCGATGGCACCTAATAATAACAACAAGGATGATTTCAACATATCATTAAACTCAGGTCCTCAAACTCCCTTCCTCCAGCTGGTTTGAGGGAGTTTGCTATTGCAGTACTTTGCCTGTCTAATTTCTCATCCACCAGTACTATTCAATGCAGGAACTTAGTAGTCATCAAGGGAGAAAAGCTGTTCTTCTCTTAACCATGGAATTTAAAAATTTTTCCTACCTGTTCCCTTTAGTTTTCTGGTTGTATCTATCTCCTGTTAAAAATCCTTGAGACCAACTGCCAATGGAAGCTTCCCCTCTGGAAACCTAAGGCCTATGATCAGTTTTTGAGACTTATTTAAGGCCAACAACTCTGTTCTTGAAGCAAAATCAGAAAAAAATATCAAACTTTGTGTCTTCATTCATGAATAGACTTGCTCCTTTTTTCCACTTCTGTCTCTTACTCTTTGCTGGGAGGGTCCATCTACAGGATAATTAATTAGGGTTAGGACAGCTGCTTAGAGATGACAATAAGACAAGAGTGGAGGAGCTTAATTTACAGGGGGAGGAAAAAGAGCCTGGAAATGTACAGAAAGAGGCATCATGGGTTACTATTAGTTTTATAAAAGTATTTTGCCTGGCTTATAAAATTAGTGACATGCAGTTGATCCTTACTCATAGTGACCCTATATAGAGTTTCTGAGACCATAAATCTTTATGGAAACAGACAGCATCATCTTTCTCCCTCAGAGCACCTGATGGGTTTGAACCACCGAACTTGAGGTTAGCAGCCCAATGCCTAACCCACAATGGCACCAGGGCTTATTACAGCAAGTAGGCCCCCAAAATTGAAGGAAGAAGTTTTGTAGTACATACAATAATCACAATATGCTGAAACATGATTTCATTTTTTAAATAAAGGTGATAACAAGTGTGCTTATTTATATAGACTGATTAGCACTGTTGCTAAGCATTGAAAGTTTGGATCTACCTCCCTCTTTCTTACTTATTTTCCATTAGGAAATCCACGACATATTTTTTCAAGCAGTAGAGGTGTGCGTCCACAAGGCCTGTGTGGAAACGTATTCTAGGGTGCCTGCAAAAGAGAATAAGAAAGGGCTTACAATCAGGTAACATGGATTCTATCCTATTACAGGTACTTCTAGTTGCTAAGTGCTACTAAGTCAGTTCTAACTCACAGCAACCCTGAATAGGGTTTTTTTGTTTTTTTTTTAAGGTTTTTATTGTGGATTGAGCGAAAGTTTACAGGGCACATCATCAGTTTCACATT
>NW_006408544.1:5529571-5534291 GCF_000296735.1 Chrysochloris asiatica
GCATGTAGCTGATGAATATCCACAGACAAGTGGATATTATTCCACAACCTCCTAAAATGCTGTTGAATTAAGTTCCAATCAAGTTCTGGATTACTGAAAAATAACACAAATCTACTTATATCATGAACAACCTTAGCTGGGAGTGTAAACTGGCTGACTAGGGTTTTTGAGGAGCAGTTCCAACTGACCTTGTGGTGTCCAGTACTTATCCTACAGCACCACACCAGGACTCCCTATCAGGTACTGTTTTTGTTGTTAAGTGCCATTGAGTCAGTCCCGACTCACAGCAATGCTGTATAGAGTTTCCGAGGAACAGCTGGTGAGCTTGAACCTCCAACGTGTGGTTCAAACCAATCTTGCAGTCCAACACATTAACCCACAACGCCACACCACAACTCCATCAGGTATTAGGTAATAGGAAATTAATAAGAGTCAAACCAATGGTGCCTCTATCCCACTATGGAAAGAGTAGAATCTAGAATTCCAGACATCAGTTTTGATGAAAGTCTTCTCTCTAGAAACTCTTATCTCACACTCTATAAGTACTTTAGGTATCCAAAGATATTAAATCAAAAAGATTTAAATATAAATTGAAAAATTTATATTACATCAATTGTTAATTGACAATTTCTTCAATGCACCTTGGACTTCTTCCTTCAGTATCAATGGCTCTTGATCATATGCTACCTCTTGAAATGGTTGAACATTAACCATTTCCTTTTGGTACAGTGACTCTGTGTATTCCATCTTCTTTTTTTTTTTTCCATTGACGCACACACTAAAGTGTGCTGATCTTTATAATTATATATAAGACAATCCAACTATTTTTTTTCCTTTAAGTTTTTATTGTGGATTGAGTGAAAGTTTACATGGCAGATCATGTTTTATATTCATCAAATCATACAACATGTTTCATCACAATGATTACATTCCCCTCCATGTACCATCAGTTAACAGTATTTCTCTCTATTCATTTTAGCTCTTTTTTAAAAAAAAAAAACACTCAGGCACATATAAAAATTTGTATCACCAAAGGGCACATTCTGCATGTCTACCTCATGGCCACCATCTCTTAGTCCCTCTCTTCTAATGAATCTAGAGTCCTCAGCCGCTTCCCCTCTCCATGTTTCCATCTCTGCTTCCATCTCTGGTGTCGCTGCTTCTTTAGATACGGTCCCACATTCCACTTGTGCTCTTCTCCCTTGATGGTCCTTTCTGGACTGTAGGATTAACCACTCTCCTGTTTTTATTACAAAACTTTTACCTTTATAATTGTGACAGTCGCAGTTAGTCATGATAACAATTACTCACTATTGAATCATAAGAATCTTATCCCCATCTCTTTTAACCAGACCTATCTAGACAAGAGTGAGCTCTGGTAGTATAGTGGTTACACATCGGGCTGTGAACCTTAAGGTCAGCAGTTCGAAACTACCAGCTGTTCCACAGGAGTAAGATGAGACTTTCTGTTCCCGTAAAGATTTACAGCCTCAGAAACCCTGTATAGGGTCGCTATGAATCGGAACCGACTCCACGGCACATAACCACCACCACCATCTAGACAAGATGACAACTATTCAGTGGGGACTCTTTCTTCCCCAACCACCCCCGACTCTTAAATTAAACTCCCTTTGGAAACCTTGTAAGCCAGTCACTTCTTGCCTTTATTGTCCCCTCATTTTAGGTAGCTAATGACTAAGTTGCCCGTCCCTCTATTGCCTGTGTACAAAGGGATAACATTGATACTTGATGTGAAGACTCCTTCCCTCTCTGTTGGTATTTAGAGTTACTACCTCCATGAGTATAGGTCAAGTTCATAAAATTGTAGCAATTTACCCTTGTTTCCTTTATCAAAAAAAAGATTTCTTTAAATCTTCCTCTAGTTGAGTTCTAATTATCAAGTCATCGAGGCTAGCTGCAAATTTGGGTGTTCTTGTGCCTCTCCCCTCACTTCATATCAGCTGGATATTTCACTCTTGAATTTAGCTCTCTGTGGTTATATCCTTGACCATGGGCTCAGATGTCCCCAGGTCTCACCACACTTTGGACCAACCAGCCCTTCCTCTTCTCGCTCTCACCTCCAGGTCAATGGAAGTTTGTGGAACATGGTTGAACCCAGCCCATTTCTTCATTGCTGCCTTTCTCCCTCTTCCACTCACCAGTAGACCAATGTAGTCATCAGCAAGTTTACATGCCTGCTCATGTGTTCCCTTTAGAAGTTTCATTCCTAGAGGGAGGTTTGTCCTTAAAGAACTTGATTGCTTGCCTTGATGGCTTCCCAGCGAACAGCTTGCTTAGTCTTGTAGTAGCCAGTTATACTAACATTTTTGTTTTGGGTTTTTCCTGATGATCTTTCTTTGAAGATGTATCATCTGTTGCTCTAGTTGTTCCAGGCTAGTCTGCTTTTCCTTTCCAGTGGGGATGTCCCTCCTCGGAAGGTTCTGGATGGGACTCAGGATTCTACCTAAGGTCCTATACTCTGCAAAGGCTCTGCAGGAGGCTTATTTCACTAGGCAAGTTCTAGAACCCCTTTTAAGTATTCCAATCAGTTATTCAATGGTAATTGTAAACAAGTGGGATCAAAATGATTTTTTGATGATTTTGATTATCACAATTCTTTCTTGGAAGAATTTTAACAGGAGAGGAAATACAGCTTTACCAGTATGATTCTAAAGACAAAATACAGTTAAAGCAATGGCAACACTCATGGAAGCAGCAGTCAAGAAATCAAATGAAGTATCGCATTAGGCAAATCTGCTGTACAAGACCTTTTTAAAGTATTGAAGAGCAAAGATGTCAGTTTAAGGACTAAGGTGCACCTGACTCAAGCCATGGTGTTTTCAATAACCTCATATGCATGTGAAAACTGCACAGTGAATGAGGAAGACTGTAGAAGAATTGATGCATTTGAGTTATGGTGTTGGAGGAGAATACTGAAAGGACCATGGACTGCCAAAAGAACAAATAAATCTGTGTTGGATGAAGTATAGCCAGCGTGCTCCTTGGAAGCCAGAATGGCCAAACTTCGTCCTCATACTTCGGACATATTGTCAGGAGGGGCCAGTCCCTTAAGAAGAATATCATTTTTGGAAAAGTAGAGGGTCAGAGAAAAAGAGGAAGACCCCCAGTGAGATGGAATGGCATAGTGGCAGCATCAATGGGCTCAAGTGTAGCAACTATTGTGAGGTTAGTCCAGAACGGGGCAGTGTTCTTTGTCCTGTTGCGCCTAGGGTCACTATGAGTCAGTACCGACGTGATGACACCTAGCAACAACAACAAAGAGGTAGCAGCAGTCCAGTCAAAGGAGAAGAGGATTGGTCAAGAGCAAAGGTCATGGTAATAGGTTTTTTTTTTTGTTTTTTTGTTTTTTTTTAAGATAGTCAAGGCATTTTGCTTGCTGACTCTTTGTCAGGCCAAAGAACAATAACATGCTTATTACGATTGTGTTTTGAGAAAGCTGGCTAAACTTTAACAGAAAGCTTCACCTAAGTCCTTCATCACTACAGTGCTCTGCTCATTTCTCTTAAGGGCAATTTTGTGAGTGTTTTGATGAGAGATCATTAGGCATCTGTCTGAGTTCTTTTTGTTTCCTAATCTTAAAAAGCAGTCCTGGTGTGGCACTGTGAGTTAATGTGCTGGACTTGCAAAGTCAGTTTGAACTGCAAGGTGATAGTTTCAAGCTCATCAGTCATTCCTTAGAAACCCTATACAGGGTCACTATGAGTTGGAACCAACTTGACAGCACTTAACAACAACAATAATCTTAAAAAATCTTTACAGGGCACCCTGTTTTCTTCAGTTAATAATGTAAAAAAATTAAAAAAAAAACCACTCCATTGACTCTATGGCACCTAACAACAACAGCAGCTAAAGTTGATCAATATTATTAATTTTTCAAAGAATTAAACTTTTATTTCGTTGGTTTGATTGCTTTTGTTTTCTATGTCATTGATTTTCACTCTAATCTTTACCATTTCCGTCCTTCTGAAACTTCTGAGTTTAATCTGCTCTTTCCCCACCTAATATTTTAAGTGGAGTCCTGATGTGGTGCTGTGGGTTAATACACTGGACTGCAAAGCCAATCTGAACCGCAATGTCGGCAGTTCAAGCTCACCAACCTCTCCTGGAAGACAATATACACAGCACTTGACTTGACGGCACTAAACAATAACAGTCTTAAGGTGGAAACTTAGGCTACTGATTTGAGAATGTTCTTCATTTCTAATACAGACATTTAAAGCTATATATTTTCCTCTAAGTAGTGTTTTAATTGCTCTCATAAATTACGACATGTTATGTGTTTGCTTGTATTCATTGCTTTCTACTTTCTCTTGTCATTTATTTTTTTGACCTATGTGTTATCAGAGACCAATTGTAAAGGCAAATTCTTTCAGTGGGCAGAACTGAACCGTGTACTTGGTTATTCATTTTGTATGGAAAGAAGGATTCTCAGAGATACATTTATGTTAACTTGTAGCTAGAGGCTAATAGTTTTCTGGATGTCATGGACTTGATAAAAAAAAAATATAAAAAAGAGATCTGTTGAAGAGGTATGTAGATAAACCTCTCTGCATGGGAACAGAGTGTGAGGATATTTGGGCACAGCAAGTCTTATAGAATGCTCACCAAAGAGTAACCTTAACTTTTCTGCCTCTGCGGCCGACATGGTACCTGTGAGAAAACTTATGGCAAAAGAAGGCAACAAAAAGAAGCAGGTTCT
>NW_006408544.1:5534391-5535936 GCF_000296735.1 Chrysochloris asiatica
CTCCTGGTGAGGTGCTGTGGGATAATGTGCTGGACTGCAAAGCTGGTTTGAACCACAAGGTCAGTGGTACAAGCTCACCAGCTGCTCCTTGGAAATCCTATACAGGGTTGCTATGGGTCTGAATCTAGTGAATGGCACTTAACAACTACAATGGCTAATGAGGATTCCTGGTATGGCACTGTAGGATCAGCACTGGACTGTGAACCATGAGGTCAACAGTTTAAACCCACTAGCTGCTCCTAGAAACCCTATAAAGGGTCACTATGAGTTGAGTTGGAACTCATTCGATGGCACTTAACAACAATAGCTAATGATCATAAACATTTCTTCATATGTTTATTGGCTGTCTATATTTGTTTATGCCTTCTTTGGTAAAGTGTCTGTTTATGTACCCTACCCATTTTTTAATCTGGTTGTTTGTCTTTTTCTTGTAGAGGTGTTATAGTTTACTATAAATTTTAGAGATTAGTCCATATTCTGATAAGTCACTGCAAAAAGATTTTTCCTACTGGCCCTTCTTTATTTCCAACTTTCACATCACAAGCACCAGTAACAGTCACATCTTGAATACACATTTGATCAATTTCAGATGGCAGACATAAGTATAAATCTACAATTTTTACATCGCTGGTATTAGTGGTTAATGATTTTAACAAGTCATTAACTGGACATCTTTGTAGGTATATGGTTATTATTCTATCACTTGACAGAACTGTACTTCAGAATTGATCTTGAAATACTCTGACAGTGAATGTGATGTTGTTCCTCTACAAACTGTCATTCCTGCCATAGTAGACCACATGACTTGCCAATTCTAAATGCCCCACACTAGTCCATTTCAGCTTACTAATGACTAGGTTATTTATTTTTTAGCATTCCATTCCATTTGTGACTACTTCCAATTTGCTAGATTCATACTCATAAATTCCACATTCCAATCATGAATGAATGTTTTCAACTGTTTCTTCTCATTCTGAATCATGACAAATCAACAAATGAAAGTCCTGCAAGTTTTACTCCATTCACTCTATTAAGTAGGCAGTTTTTCCTACTCATATTTTGAGTGCGAGCCAACCTAAGAATTTCATCTTCTGGTACGATATCAGATAATGTTCCACTATTTATAAGGTTTTCTCTAGCCAATTTTTCAAGAAGAAGATATCCAGGTCTTTTTTTCCTAATCACTGTGCTTCTCCAAACTTCAGCTTCTCCAGTTGAAGAATAAGGGGTTCTTTAAAGACCACTCTTTCTCCTTTAAAATTTCCTATTTCATATCTATCAGACATGTTAGTCTAGAAGTTCCACTAAAACCAGTCCACTATGGGTGACCCTTCAGGTATTTTAAATACTGGTGACTTGTTTCCAGCATCACAGCAAACACAAAGGCCATCAAAGCAGGACAAAAGACTTTCCATACCATCAGGGAAATAATCAAGAATACAAACCCATTTTTTACCATCATGAGAAATATAGAACTGGTCATGATCTTGTTGTTGTTGTCGTCAGGTGCCATCGAGTCGGAACCGACTCATAGCGACCCCATGC
>NW_006408544.1:5536036-5542572 GCF_000296735.1 Chrysochloris asiatica
ATCTAGATTCAGAGGGAATGGAGGAAGGTAGAATCTCCACTGAGTAGTATCCAGTATGTCTAGGCAGAGCTGATGAAAGGAAATACGGATAGGTCTCTTGTGATACAGTAGTGAATAATTGCTAGCAGGACTGCTTGTGAGGGTTGGACATGTAAAGGTAGATGTTTTGTAGCAAAAGGAGGGGAGTGGTTGGCTTTGCAGTCCAGGAGCAGAGGTCCCTGGGATCATCAAGGGCGAAGATCAGAATGCGGAACCCTACCCAGAGAAGCAGTGATGCCAGAGATGGAGACAGACAATGACATGGAGAGGGGAAACGGCTGGGGACTCTAGACCCAGAGAGGGAGGGGGGTTGTATGCTTGAAGGGTATACCATTTTGTTGACTGATGATGCATGGAGGGGATTGTAACCATGGCAATGAAACAATATACTATAGGATGAATGTAAAACTAACGTTCTCCCATGTAAATTATCACATAATTCACAAAAAAAACATTTTTAAAAAAAGGTAATGGAATTAATTGAAAAATAATTCAAAAGAAAAGACTGAGGAAAACAAGACAATATAGAAAAGAAACTTTAAAGAACAAAAAACAAAACAAAAAGAAGCAGGTTCTGAAGTTCACCCTTGATTGCAACCATGCTACAGATTATGGAATTATGGATGCTGCCAATTTTGAGCAGTTTTTTCAAGAAATAATTGAAGTTAATGGGAAAGATGATAATATTAGTAAAGGGATTAAAATCACAGAAAGAAATAAGAGCAAAGTTACTGTAACCTTCCAGGTGTCTTTTTCCAAGGTATTTGAAATAGCTCACCAAAAATTATTTGAAGAAGAATAATTTACGTGATTGGTTGCACGTATTTGCTAACAGCAAGGGAGGTTATAAATTATATTACTTAAAAAGGTAGAAGATGAGGATTAAAACTCACTTATCTGGCAAATTTTGTATTTGTTGTTGTTGTTGTTAGGTACCATTGACTTAGTACTGACTCATAGTGACCCTATGCATAACAGAATGAAACACTGCCCAGTTGTGGGCCAACCTCACAATTGTTGCTATGCCTGAGCCCATTTCTGCCGTCACTGTGCCAATCTATCTTATTGGGGTCTTCCTCTTCTTCTCTGACCCTCTGCTTTACCAAACACAGTATCCTTCTCCAATGACTTCTAACATTATGTCCAAAATATGAGAAACTAAGTCTGCCTATCCTGGCTTCCAAGGAGCACTCTGGATGCACTTCTTCCAACACAGATCTGTTTTGCTTTTGACAGTTTATGATACTTTCAATATTCTCCTCTAACACCATAACTCAGATAAATCAATTCTTCTATGATCTTCCTTATTCACTGTCCAACTTTTGCATGCCTATGAGGTTTATGAAAATACCATGGCTTGGGTCAGGTGCACCTTAGTCCCCAAAATGACATCTTTGCTCATCAACACTTTAAAGAGGTCTTGTGCAGCAGATCTGTCTAATATAATATGCTGTTTGACTTCTTGACTGCTGATTCCATGAGTGTTGATGGTCCATCCAAGCAAAATGAAGACTTTGACAACTTCCATCTTTTCTCCATTGATATGGATTTTATTTATTGGTCCAGTGGTGAGGAATTTTGTTTTCTTTACATTGAGGTGCAACCAAGACCAAAGGCTGTAGTGTTTGACTTTCATCTGTAGGTACTTTAAAGTACTTATACTTTTAGCAAGTAAGGTTGTATTAGCTGTATATCACAGGTTGTTAACAAGTCTTCCTCCAATCCTGACACCACATTGTTTTTCATAAAATCCAGCTTCTTGGATTATTTGCTCAGCATCCAGATTGAATACATATGGTGAAAGAATACAACCCTGATGCACACCTTTCCTAATTTTAAACCATTTGGTATTCTCTTGTTCTCTTCAAACAACTGTCCCTTGGTCTATGTACAAGTTCCTCATGAGCACAATTAAGTGTTCCAGAAACTCATACTTCGCAATGTTGTCCACAGTTTCAATAGAAAGCATTTGGATCGTCAATAAAGCACAGGTAAACATCTTTCTGATATTCTGTGCTTTCAGTCAAGATCCATCTGACGGCAGTGATGATATCCTTTGTTCCACACTTCCTCTTCTGAGTCTAGCTTGAACCTCTGCAAGTTCTCTGCCAATATATGGTTGCATCCATTTTTGTATTACCTTTAGTAAAACTTGACTCGCATGGGATATCAACGATATTGCCTGATGATTTTCACATTCCGTTGGATTACCTTTCTTTGGAATGGCCACAAATACGTATTGCTTCCAGTCAGTTGACCAGGTAGTTATCTTCCAAATTTCTTGGCATAGATGAGTGAGTGTCTCCAGTGCTGCATCAGTTTGTTGAAAGATTTCAATTTGTTTTCTATCAATTCTCCATGCCTTTATCTTTGCCAATGACTTCAATGCACCTTGGACTTCTTCATTGACTCTTGATCATAAACTGCGTCTTGAAATGGTTGAACACTGACCATTTCTTTGTGGCACATTGACTCTTTGTATTCCATCCATCTTCCTGTGATCCTTTCAGCATCATTTAATATTTTGCCCATAGAATCTTTCAATACTGCAAATTGAGGTTTGAATTTTTTCATCAGTTTCTCCAGCTTGCGAAATGCTGAGCAAAGTGTTCTTTCCTTTTGGCTTTCTAACACATTTTGTTATGATATTTGACTTTGTCTTCTTGAGCTGACCTTTCAAATTTTCTGTTCAGCTCTTGTATCTCCTCACTTCTTCCACTTGCTTTAGCATCTCTATGCTGAAGAACAAGTTTTAGTCTCTTCTGACACTCATTTTGGTCTTCTCCTTCTTTCTTGTCTTCTTAATGACCTTTTGCTTTCTTCCTGTATGATGTTCTTGATGTCATCCCACAAATCTTCCCTCCTGATAACATGTCCAAAGTATATAAGACAAAGTCTCACCATCCTTGCTTCTAAGGAGCATTCTGGCAGTACTTCTTCTAAAATAATTTACTTGTTCTTCTGGCTATAGTTGTTAAGTGCCGTTGAGATGGTTCTGACTCATAGTGACCCTGTAATAGTCTGACCCTGGTGGGTCTGAACTATAGATCTTGTGGCAGTTTTTCTGGCAGTCCACATATTCAATATTCTTCACTAACTCCAGAATTCAAATGCACTGATTTTTCTCTAGTTTTCCTTATTCATTGCCCAGCTTTCACAACAGGATTTCAAATGGAATGTGTGGCTCAGCTAGAAAAGGAATGAGCATCACTCAAAGATACATAAAGTAGTTTACAGATGCATAATGTTAGCCAGAAGCAAAATTTGCTAATGTCTCTTATTTTAAAGCTAAGTATAGTTGAAGGGGGTATATATGGATGCTAAGTTAAGAGGTGGTCCATGAGACCTTTGTATTATGTAGATTTATTCAAGCTGTAATTAGGCTTCCCTGAATTCCCTTCTCTCTTTGGTTTCTAATTAGCACTGACTACAAAATAATTTGGAAGATGGAAGTAATGCAGCATTCATGTTTCTTATACTCTGAAGGTCATTGCAGAGACCCACGTACACTGTGTTAGCTTGTGTACACTATTACTGTTCTGCTCATTCATCTAGTTGGCACGGGGCACACCTGAATGAGTAGTTGAGCCCTGGGCCAACCACAGGTGCAGTTCCATGGTGAAGGATGCCAGCTTCTTCTGAAAGTCATCCACAACACTGAAGCTGGAGGAGGTCAGTGACAGATATGGTTTCAATTTGTCCTTGCAAGCTTCAGTTGTCTTCATTGGTCCCACTATGTCCTTTCTTTTATCCATAATTCAGCTTTACAGCTACCAGACAGGTTGATTTATTGTGGACTTACACTCAACACTAGAGGTTGATGGAACAGCATGCATAGACTGCTCCTCCAGCTTCTAGAATTGTGTAAGTTCTAACATCTGAAATAAATCCCTTATTTTATATCACTATCAGCAGCTGTGATCAAACTCTGACTGTTACACATCATAGCATATTCAAAAGGTACTAAAGGCAATATATTAAAGCATAAAACTTCCTCTAATTCTTGTCAAACAACCACCTAGTTACCCTACTTGGAGGCAAACATCGTTACTAGAATCTTACCTGTCTTTTGGTGATATTTTATATGTATATACGCTGCTGTTGTCAGCTGCCATCAAGTTCATTCTGACTCGGAGTGACCCTGTATAGGGTTTCCGAGGAATGATTGGTGGGTTTAAACCACTGACCTTAGCACTAGCAATCCAGTGCTTATCCTACAGCACCACATCAGGACCCCATATGTACATAATATGAAACACCAGGGTAAGTAAAAAAGTATTGCTGCCAGGGTTCAAACTCATACACACATAGGTTTATTGTAAACAAATTGTGTTTAAACATGTCTCTGCAATCAGTAGATGGATGCAGACAAGCTCTTAGTTGCACTGGGGTGCCTTCCAAAAAAGGTCCAATCAAAACAGTGGCTTCTGAGGATATCTATTAAGCCAGTCAACTTTAAGGCAGAGAAGTCAAATTAGGAGGCTATGGTAGACTGTTTTTTAGGATTTCAAAGGGCTAATCTCTTCTCAAAGGACAAAGGACAATTATAGGGCCTATTATGAAGAAATTTTAAAACTAAAATCTGCATTAATGAGAAAAAGGACAAGAAAGTTGCACAGAAGAAGTGTTTTTCCATCACCACTACACTGTCCTGGTGTGGCGCTGTGGGTTAATGCGCCGGACTGCAAAGCTGTTTGAACTGCAAGGTTGGCAGTTCAAGTTCACCAGCTGCTCCTTGGAAACCCTGTAGAGGGTCGACATGGGTCGGCACCTACTCGATGGCACTTCACAACAACACTACCACACTGTACCCATTCATTCTATGAGGGTAGCAAGGAATGCCCTATAAGAATTTATTTGGGAAATCTTACCCCATCCACCCTTCAGCCCGGTTCATACCTCCTTTAGACTTCTTTCTATTCAAAAAACATTGAAAAGGAGTAAAATTTGACTTCCTCAAGGACTCCAAAACTGCTGTTTTATTGTGCTGTAAATTCTAGAGCACAGAATTCTTCAGGGAAGGGTTTGAGAAATGGAAACACTGCCTTCAGAAATCTATAGACCAAGGTGGAGAATATGTTGAGAAACAATATCTTCCGACTCACAGAGAACCTGTATAGGGTTTTGGTGGTGTTCTTGTTGGGAGCCTTCGAGTCTGTTCCAACTCATAGCGACCCTATGAATAACAAACATTGCCTGGTCCTGCACCATCCTCACAATTTTTATTAGTTAGTCCATTGCTACTGCCACTATGACAATCTATCTCATTGGGACCTTCCTCTTTTTTGCTGATCCTCTACTTTGGTATTTTTGTTTAATAAAGATTACTATGATTCCATAGCATTACTTTTTGACTTAGCTTTGTATACATATATATTAAAAACCTATAAAAGGCAGCATATTATAAAGATAATTTTGTATCTTCTTTCTTTACACAGTATTTTTGAGATAATTTTATATTAGCTCATATAGAGCTGCCTAATCCTTTTAATTTTGAAGATTTTTTAAAGCAACATTTTGACAATATACTTTCATTCTGTTGTGCAAAAGGATGCTATGAGTCGATACTGACTCGACAGTACCTGACAACAACAAAATCTTAACATTAATACATGTTCATATAAAAATATTTCTTAAAAAGTAAAAAAGCAAGTAAGTCAACATGAAATCCTATTACTATTAACATTTTCACGGATTCTTTGCCTCATTTGCTTCTGCTTTTCTGTATGTATGTATATTGTTGTTGTTGCTGTTAAATGCTGTTAAGCCAGTTCTGACTCATAGTGACGCTATTTAGAAATTCCAAGAAGTGGCTGGTGGGTTTGAACTGCACCAACCGTGTGGTTGAGTGCTTATCCTACAGTGCCACAATGTTGTTGTTGTTGTTTTTGTTATGTGCCGTGGAGTTGGTTCTGACTCATAGCAACCCTGCACAGGGTTTCCAAGGCTGTAAATCTTTACAGGAGCAGAAAACCTCATCTTTCTCCTGTGGAACAGCTGGTAGTTTTGAACTGCTGACTGTGAGATTAGCAGCCTGATTCATAACCACTACGCTACCAGAGCCACAATGTTAGGTGTTATTAAGTCAATTTTTAAATCATAGCAAGCCCATGTAACAGAGTAAAACTGCCCCACAGGGTTTGCAAATCACCAGGTTTTCAACTATGGAAGCATGGTGGGCTTGAACCAAAAGCTTTTTAGTTAGCAGCTGAGTGTTAAGGGTTTAAAAAACAATATTGAGGTTTTACACATACATACACACAAAAGCACACAAAATAAACGTGTAAGGACAAAGCACTCATCATCTGCTGAATTTATATATGGGAAAGATCAAATAATGAATAGCTTTCATGTAAGTGTTGGAAAAAATTTTTTTGAAAAAAATTTAACTAGTGACAGGCAAAAACTAAAGTATTAAGAAAAAAAGGACTTGACCCATACCTATGGATGCAGTAGCTCAAAAGAGGGAACAAATCCTTACAGCAAGGATCATTCCC
>NW_006408544.1:5546402-5553136 GCF_000296735.1 Chrysochloris asiatica
TAAATGTTTCAAGTCCTCTTCACTTTCAGAAAGCAAGGTTGTATCATCTGCATATCGCAGGTTGTTAATGAGTCTTCCTCCAATCCTGATGCCACCTTTTTCTTCATAGAACCCAGCTTCTCGTATTATTTGCTCAGCATACAGGTTGAATAAGTATGGAGAAAGAGTACAACCCTGTCTCACACCTTTCCCAATTTAAAAACATTCAGTGTTCCCATGTTCTGTTCGAACAACTGCTTCTTAGTCATGATCTTAGAGTTTGCCTTAAGTGTTTGTCTCTCCAGATAAATGTTTAAACCTTCCAAGATGAATCTGTAAACATTTTATTGTATTTTAAAAGATTTCCTTTAGAAGCCTCAATATTTTTATTACCCTTCCAGTTTAAAAAAAAAAAACAAAAAAAAAACTTGACTAGTATTCAAAAGAAAATAATACAACATTGGGGAAAAACGGCATGATTTTCTTATTAATATTTGGCACAAAGACCTTTTACTTATGAATTATGAAAAACACATGTCTGATAGATATGAAACAGGAAATTTTAAGGCGGAAAGAGGAGTATTTAAAGAACAACTAAGCCAACCCCCTTATTTTTCAACTGGAGAAGCTGAGGTCTAGAGAAGCAAAGTGATTTGCTAAAGATTATAAGACTGGTTTATAACATTCTCAGGACCTGAAACCAATTTCTCTGTATTAAACTTCTGGCACAATGCTCTTTCTACCAGCAATACTCTTTCCAGTATGCATAATGTCTCTCCAAGTGAGAAAATGCATCAATTCATCTTGAGAGGGTATTCATTCTGGGTTCACTACTAAAAGAGGCTAAAATTAGATGAAGCAAAAGAATAAACATCTGAGAGTTTACAATGATTTAATAACTTAGCACCTTAAAAATAATAACAAAGCTTTTTCTTTAGACTTAAGGGTGAGAGTAGAATGTAAGAAATAAATCACAAACTGTTTTATCTTCAGGGATAAGGAAACAAAGGTCCAAGAAATTACTGATTGACCAAGGCACAGATTATCAGCAGATAGAGCAACCACAAGAACCCATGCATCTAGGGTATGTGTACACAAGATGACTTAGAGGAGGGGGAAGAGGAACCTGTACAAGAAGTTAAAACTTAAAATAAAATAAAATAAAATAACCATAAAAGGAAATAGGTGACGTCCAGGAAGATTGTTCATTCCATAGTACTCAGCCAATGAGGAACCAGTGGAGGGACTCTTGAGCTAGGGAATAAGATGCTTGTGAAATGACTAGGCGGGGTGTCTGCCTGTCTTATCTTTTGAGTTTGGCACCTGATTTTGCAAAATCAACTAATAAAGTCTCACTCTCACTAAAATGGGTATAGATTGGATTTCTTGAGCGTTCATCGGTAAATATTTCTGATAACTCATAGGTGATCTCATACGGGATAAGGCAGTCTGCCACAGTTCTCCCTCTGAAGACCCATGGGGTAAAGTCCTAGTCGGGGGTCTAAACCAACCCGCCAGTTACCAAGAGGAATCTAGGCAGTATTCAGGCTATCGACAATGTTTCTCACAAGGATGCCTAGGAAGTTATACTACCTTTCAATGGTTTGAAGGTAGTATAAATTATTGATACCAAAAGACTCTATGTCATTACCAAGCAGCCCAACTCTGATAAAGTATACAAAAGAGTTTAGAAGTCAAAGGCTGAAAAAAGAAGAAGGTAACAGCCCATCTGAAACATAAGGAAAGAACTGCAATTTAAGTCTCTTCCAGGAGCCTTTCAATTCCTATGAGAAAAACTCTTGGTTTAAACCATGAACATGTGACTGATAAAGAGAACAAATGAATGCCTGGGAGTTCCTGCAAAGAGGCATCTGTGTCTGAAAAGATCGTGGTTGTTTTTATTATTAAGTGAGGTCATCTCTAGAACCTCTACTCCTAGATAATGACCCTTGGCTTATATCTGACCCATAGAAAGGATCAAAACTGTTTAGAATATGGTAGTATACCTCACATGCCTAATGTCCATGCCTTGCAACTTCCTAAGTAGTAGTCACTGTAATTACTTGCTCATTTGTTCTCAATACCAGGTCCTGAAGATCTCAAGAGAGAAATACAACAAAGCACTTTTATAGTTGTGAGGCTTTTGAGCTATGATCTAGAAGATAATGAAGTAGCAGAGGCACTATGCTAATAAGCATCTTAAAATAAACCTATTTATGAACTACTATATTCTAGGGCAATGCTGCCAAAGGAACCTTTTCAGTGATTCTTGATAGCTCTTGGGGTACCTTACTCAAGCACATCTCTAGCCTAAACAACTGTAGAAGTACATGATCTTAATGGCCCTGTTCCATTGAAACATTGCTATTTCTACTTACATGGACACCACTCACATTCTTTGCCTACTTTAATCCTTGCTGTTGTTGTTAAGTGTTGCCGTGTTGGTTCCGACTCATAGCAATCCTATATAGGGTTTCTAAGGTGTGGCTGGTGAGCTTAAACCGTTGACCTTTCGGTTCAAACAGACCTTGCAGTCCAGTGCACTAACCCACAGTGCCACAACAGGGCTTCATGGAGAATAATAAATTGACTCTTAATTTTCCTACCTTCCTTCACCTACAGGACAGTGTTGTGCTTTGTCTAAATCCAGTGAATTCATGAAAATCGGGACCCAATGGAGTAAAGTTCTGAGTGTTGCCTGATGACCTGCTGGAAAGACTGCCTCTTACCCGACCATGGGTTTGGCAGGACTCCTGCTCTAATAAGTTATTTTACACCATCTTACCCCCGGGGACCAAATATGCCCAAGTCCAACTCAAACAGAACATTCCCTGTAATTTAGGAAATTCTTTATCCTTTCTCCCAAAAAGGAAGAAAACAATGAGATGTATATCCCATCTTGTCCTTTTTCCTCTCAAAACTCAAAGCAGACTCACTGCCATTGAGTCTATTCCAACTTGTAGAGACCCTGTAGAGGTTTCTAAGGCTGTTAATCTTTATGGAAACAGAAAGATTCATCTTTCACCCATGGAGCTGCTGCTAGGTTTGAACTGCCAGCCTTGCAGTTAGCAGTCCAGTGGCCCTACAATTCCACCAGAGCTCCAGTGTCACCCCCAGCCCCCCAAAACCATTTGCTGTTGTTGTTGTTAAGTGTCACAGAGTCGGTTCTGACCTATAGCAACCCTGTACAGGGTTTTCGAGGAGCGGCTGGTGAGCTTGAACCACCCACTTTGCAGTTCAAAGTGACTTTACAGTCCAGTGCATTAACCCACAGCACCACACCAGGATTCCCTATAACCATCAAAAGTAAGAAAATGTTAAAACAAAGGATTTCTAGTTCTCCCAGCTAACAATGGCTAATAGGTTGTAATTCCCATTTTTAGAAATTCAGTTAAAAAAAAAAAAGATAGGAAGCATTGTATTCTGATATGTAAAAAGCTTTTGAAAAATCTGAATCCAATTAGCTTTTACCCACCATCTCACTGAGGCCAGGAGAAGCACAATGCCCCAGAGGGTCATAGGAATGGAGGAAGAATATTTTCACTGCTCATTTTCCCGTCCAGCTGCCTATTACAACTACACACCAAAGATCCTGAATCACTGGGGTGTGGATTACAGTTAAACAAATGAAAGGGGAAAAAAAAAATCTGCTAACAACAACAACAAAAAGCAATTTAGTCTTAGAAGATCTGGTCCCAATGTGCCCCAATGTTCATCCAAGGCTCAGAGCTCAACTTCCGTAAGGAAAAAATGACATCCTAGCAACCTCACCTCTAGCTATGCTTATCTTTTTTGCTCAAGCCTAACTCTCTTTTGCAGAGATCATTAGGACTAAGGCACTGACTAACAATCTACCACACAGAATACTAGCTAGTTCCTAGCTCCACCGCCATTGAGTTAAATTCTGACTCAAAACAGAGACAGAAGAGAACTGTTTCACAGAGTTCCCAAGGTTGTAAGTCTTTACAGAATCAACTGTCACATCTTTTTTCTTGGAGAGGCTGGTAGGTTTGAACCACTGATCTTTTGGTTACCAGCCAAGGGTTTACCACTGCACCACAAGGCTCCTTAGCTAGTTCCTGGGGAGATTAAAAAGAAAGAAGACAGTTTCTATTCCCTGTTGGTATGTAATTGCTGTTGTTTTAAGTGTCGTTGAGTCAGTTCTAACTCAGAGTGACCCTGTATAGGGTTTCCAAGGAACATCTGGTGAGTTTAAAGCATAGAACTTAACAGTCCAGCGCATTATCCTACAGCACCACGCCAGGAACTCCTTGTTTTATGGTTATTACTCAATGTTCTTAGACAGACAACTCTAATGTAAACCAAAGCATATAAATATCAGTACTTGAAAGAAGCACAAATGAGTCAGGTTCTGCAGTATAAAGAATTGAACTTTATCCACAATCATGTGTTCTTGCCCAGTTTTTTGTGATATAACTCTAAACCCTTGGAATTTCCTGAGTAATTGAAGTGCCTCTGTTAATCTAAACAACTCCTGAGGATTTGTGCACATGACTGGGGGTGGAGAGGAGAGGGTTGGCCTAACCAGAAAGACCACCCTGTAGCCAGATATCAGCTGACCTCATGGAGAGAGGGGGGAACATGAGTCAGTCAATCATGCCTACATAATGAAGCCAATGAAGACTCTGGATACAGAAGCCACAAGAGATTCCTGGTAAGTCAAAAACATTATATATGTGTGGGGCGGGGTGGGGGAGGGGGGGGTGGAGTAGCTCACCCTTTGTGGATAAGGAAACTTTTAAAATGCAAAGAAACCGCCACAGTTTTCTACATTTTGATAGATGCATTTAGAAAACAAACAAATCCATGTCAAGATCCCTTATGTCTAGGTTTATAGAAAGAACCCAGACCCAGCCAGTTACATTATGATTGCTGTAAGAAACAGCTGTGTTAACCTGGTTCTATCATCCTGGTGTGGTGCTGTAGGATAAAAGTACTCAACAAAACCTAAAATATTTATTATCTAGCCCTTTACAGAAAATGCTTGCCAACCCTTGCACTATATCCCAATATCCATCACAACGTGCCAAAGCCCTGCATTACAGATCCCTAATAAAACTCACCAGCCACTCTTTGGAAACGCCATTCAGGAAACCATGTGAGTTGGAACGGCCTTGATGCACTTAACAATCATGACTAGTCATTAAGTGATTTTATTTAACAAACATTTACTAGGAATTTTGTATTCCCAACTGAATCCTCATTCAGTTTTTGCACACGCAAAAAACGCATAATAGTAATATATACTTGAGTGGTGGTGTGGCACTATAGGATAAGCACTGGACAGCTAGCCTTAAGTTTAGAGGTTCAAACCCACTAGCTGCTCCTCAGAAACCCTATATAGGGTTGCTAGGGGTCAGACCAACTTAACTGCATAAAACAACAATAACAAGTTATTGTAAGGATTGGACATTCCCACTAGAAAGGACAAGCAGACCAGCCTGGAACAGCTAGAGCAACAGAAGATACTTCTTGAAAGAAAGATCAGCAGGAAAAAAAACACAACAAAAATGGCAGTATAGTTGGCTACTATAAGAACAAGCAAGTTGTTTGCCAGGGAGCCATCAAGGCAAGCTATCAAGTCTATTCAGGACAAACCCCCCTCCAAGACTGAAACTCAAAGGGAATACATGAGCAGGCATGTAAGCTTGCTGGCGACCATGTTGAGGAAAGGCAGCAATGAAGAAATGGGCTAAGTTCAAACATGCTCCATAGACTCCTGATGACCTGGAGATGAGAGAGAGAAGAGGAAGGGCTGGTTGGTCCAAAGTGTGGTGAGACCTGGGGACTCCTGAGTCCATGGACAAGAACATAGCCACGGAGGGCTAGATATGAGAGTGAAGCATCTAGCTGACATAAAGTGAGGAGAGACGCACAAGAATGCCCAAACTTGTAGATAGTACCCAATTGACCTAACCTCGATGGCTTGATAATCAGAACTCCACTAGAGGAAGACAAAAAACAATTTTGATAAAGGAAACAAGTATAAATTGTTACAATTTGATGAACTTGACCTATAATTATGGTAGCACAAAATACCAACTGAGAGGAAAGGAGTATTCACATCAAGTATCAATCCTATCCCCTCTGTATACAGGGTAGATAGGGATGGGCAACTTAGACATTGGCTACTTAAAATGAGGTGGCAATAAAAGCATGAAGTGACTGGCTTACAAGTTTTCTAGAGGGAGTTTAGTTTCAGAATGTTAAGGGGAAAGTAGAGTTCCCACTGAATAGTTTTTATCTTGTCTAGCTGGGTCTGGTAAAAAGAGATAAGGATAAGATTCTTATGATTCACCTGAACCGCATCCAGAATCTTCAGAGGTGGGAAATTTACACTTGAAAGGACAGGCAGACCAGCCTGGAGTGGTTAGAAGAACAGAAGATACTTCTTGAAAGAAAGACCGACAGGAAAAATACCAAACAATATAGACAGACCAGCTGATTAGTACAAGAACAAGCAAGTTGCTCTCCCAGGAGACATGTAGGCAAGTGGTTGGGTCCCCTCAGAGCAAACCCACTTACAAGACTAAGAATCAATGGGAATACATGCTCTGATTGGTGACCACGTTCATCACCATTAACGGGAAGTGAAGCTGCAAGCTAAGCCCTACAACATTCAATAGACTACTGTGAACCTGGGTGGAGATCTGGTTGTCCAGTAGTGTGGCAAGACCTGGGGACTCTTGGGCCCAGAGTCAGTGACATAGCCACAGAGGACTAGAGTGGAGCAT
>NW_006408544.1:5553236-5554696 GCF_000296735.1 Chrysochloris asiatica
GTAACCACAGCAATGAAACTATATACAACAGGATGAATGGAAAACTAATGTTCTCCCATGTAAACTATCACATAATTCACAATAAAACATTAAAAAAACAAAAAACAGCAGAGTGGTTAATCTTACAGTCCAGAAACAGAGAACCCTAGGATCATCAAGGGAGAAGCACACAAGCAGAAAGCAGGACCTTATCCAGAGAAGCGGCGAAGCCAGAGATGGAGGCAGGGATGGGGGCATGAAGAGGGGGAGTGGCTGAGGACTCTAGAATCATGGGAAGAGAGGGACTAAAAGCTGGTGGCCAGGAGGCAGATTTGCAGAATGTGCCCTTTGGAGATGTAAATTATTATACATGACTGAGTGGGGTTTTGTTGTTGTTGTTGTTTAAAGCTAAAGTAGACAGAGAAATACTGTTAACTGATGGTTCATGAAGGGGATAATAATCATTGTAATGAAACAAGGTGTATGATTTGTTGAATGTAAAACTGATGATCTACCCTGTAAACTTTCCCTCAATCCACAATGAAAATTCAAGTTTGATTTGAAATATTGAAGAATACTACAGGTAAACTGGTAGCGTAGTGGTTACGAGTCGGGCTGCTAACCTCAAGGTCAGCAGTTCAAAACTACCAGCAGTTCTGCGGGAGAAAGATGAGGTGTTCTGCTCCTGTAAAGATTTACAGCCTTGGAAACCCTGTGCAGGGTCACTATGAGTTGGAATCGACTCCACAGTACTTAACATACGTAAAATATTGAATAATTGCTGACCCTTCACATTACAAAGTATGATGCCTTTCTCCAGGAAATATTCTCTCCTTAGTAAACATAAAAGAACGTTTCTTTACTGTGAAGACCTTTTCTTGAGTTTTTACAATCATGGTCTCATACAATATTTGTCCTTTTGTGATTGACTAATTTCACTCAACATAATATCCTCCAGGTTCACTCATATTATGAAGTTTTTCACAAATTCAATTCTTTAGCATTGCATAGTATTCCATCATATGTACATACCAAAGTTTGTTTATCCGTTCTGCCAGTGATGGGCATTTAGGTTGTCTCCATCTTTTGCTATTGTAAATCAGTGCTGCAACCAAAATGGGTGTGCATAAATCTACTTGTGTCATGACCCTTATTTCTTGGGGATATATACCAAGTAGAGGGATTGTTGAATCATATGGTATTTCTATTTCTAATGTTTTGAGGAAGCACCATGTTTTCCACAGTGGCTGCACCATTTTATAGTCCCATCAGCAATGTAGGAAGGTACCCGTCTCTCCACACCCTTGCCAGCCTTTGTTTCCTATTTTTGAACTTTGCTATTGATGCTAGCTTAAGAAGATATCTCATTGTTGTTTTTATTTGCATCTCCTGGTGAGGTGCTGTGGGATAATGTGCTGGACTGCAAAGCTGGTTTGAACCACAAGGTCAGTGGTACAAGCTCACCAGCTGCTCCTTGGAAA
>NW_006408544.1:5566061-5576707 GCF_000296735.1 Chrysochloris asiatica
TGGAGCAGATGGAGCACTTAGACCCAGACAGGGAGAGGGGCTGTGTGCTGACGACCCGGGAAGCGGGGGGCAGGCTTGCAGGGTATACCCTTTGGTTGATTGATGATGCATAGAGGGAATTATGGCAATGGAACCATGGCAATGAAACTATACATAATAGGATGAATGTAAAACTAATGCTCTCCCATGTAAACTATCACATAATTCACAATAAAACATAAAAAAAAAAAAGATTCTTATGATTCAATAGTAACTGTTATTGTGACTAATTGCAACTGTCACAACTATAAAGGTAGAAGCTTTGTAACAAAAACGGGGGAATAGTTAATATTACAGTCCAGAAACAGAGGATCCTAGGACCATCAAGGGAAAAGAGCATGAGTGGAATGTAGGACCGTATTCACAGAAGCAGCAACGCTAGAGATGGAGGCAGAGATGAGGACATGGAGAGAGAGAGCAGCTGAGGACTCTAGACTCTTGGAAAGAGAAAGACTTTGTGCTGGCAGCCAAGAGGCAGGCTTGCAGAATGTGCCCTTTGGTTGTTCAAATGATTATTTATTCCTGAGTGCTTTTGTGCATGCCAGCCCCCCCACCACCCCCAAACAAGGGAATAGAAGTAAATACTGTTGAATAAGTCACAGAGGAGATTGTAATCACTGCAATGAAACAATGGTATAAAACTGATGTTCTCCCATGTAAACTTATCACTCAATTCACAATAAAAACTTGAAAGAAAAAAAAAAAAGTTATTGTAAGGATGACTTAAAACACCTATAACAGAGTGAGTGCCTGGCACAAAATTTTAAAAATGATAGCTAGATAAGCACTGGACTGTGAGCCATACGATCCGAAGTTTGAGCCCAACAGGAGAAAGGAGGCTTTCTGCTCCATCAAAGATTTAAAGCCTAAGAAACCCTATATGGGGTCCCTGTGAGTCAGAAGCAACATGCCAGCACTTAACAACAAAATCATTCGTATCATCTTCATTGTCATTGCCATCATTCTTTCCTAAAGTTCTATGAAAAGTAGGCTCCCTCTGGAGGTCACAAGCACTGAAGTTAGAGGAGGGAACCCTAGCACACTGAGGCTTCACTTTGTGTTGAGAGTTTTATTTTTACAACACTCACAGGAGCTCAGACAACAAGAAGAACAGGGGAATGTTTTTTTGTTATGAAATGGCACTTAACAATAGTCCTCTGAAACCAGAAGTATCAAGAACTCAATCTTTCCAGAGCTTATCAGAAAGCTCTGATTTAAATTTATGAACACCTTATATGAGAACTTGGATCTCTCTTACAGCCCCAAACTTGGCAGCAACATTAAGACACAATGTGAAATTAAATTATTCTACTGACTTATCACTAACTCCTTGTGGTGAAGTGGGTTCCTTTTGTCTTGGTTCTTTGGAAAAACAGATTTCTTCAAAGAACTGAGAAGCTATTTTTGCCTTAGTTTTCGAACCCAGAAGTTTTTATCCAGGTTGAATAACATTTGCTGGGGAAGCTGCAAACAACTTGGTTTTGGTACTTCTTATCTGGTCCTGGGTTGCAGTGTACCCTGACATGCACCTTACAGGGATTACTCAAAAGACTATGCAAATCAGGTGAGTTGTAGCTTACTATGCAAATGAATTGTCTGTGGCCTACTGAAAGGGGATTGGTCAGTTCATGGCCTTGGTGAAAGTGCCATGCCTTGAATTGACAAGGATTTTTATTGTGTATTTAAGAAACCAACCTCACAGAGGTGTCTGAGACAGAAAGAAGCTGGTCACTTCCTTAATAAACCACTTAATTTTAAGTAAACTCTGTGAGTGTCTGTATAAGGTTTCGGAGGCTATGAATCTTTATGGGAGCAGAAAGCCTCATCTTTCTTCTGAGGAGTGGCTGGTAGATTTGAACTGCTGGCCTTGTAATTAGCAGCCCGACATGTAATCCGCTATACTACCAGGGCTCCTTAGACAATAGGTATACAGGGGGGGACAAAAACACTAGTGAAGTATATATACCATATAATGGCCAACCATTTGAGATTAAAAGGGCAGCGTTTACCTAAGTTCAAAATTCAGGAAGATTGGGAAAAAGGAAGAATAGAGACAAGAAATATAGGGAGGAAGTACAGTAAGTGATGTTACATTGAGGGAATTACAACCACGGAGTTGAAACGAAGTGCATGATTTGTGAAATGCAAAACTGATGATCTCCTTTATAAACTTTCACTCAATTCACAATAAAAAGCTTTTTAAAAAAAGGAAGTTCTATAACACTGTCTTACAAAGTTCTCTCCACAGCTGCTTTGCACCACTCCTATGCAGGATTTGATACTACGTTGGAAAAAAAAGCTGTGCCTCTACAGTGAGGAAAAACCTCCATCTCCATCATGGCTCATGGGAAAACATTCACATACTTTTGTCAATTTCACACAGTATAATTTAGTTTTCATCCCTCTTTCCCATCCACTGGGTGGTTTTATTTTGTTTTAAAACAAGGAGAATTGCCAAAAAGAAAAACCCTAGGGCTTACTTCTGTAGGATGGATCCCTTAATGACCAGCTCTTCATCCAAGTCTGCTTCATTAGCCATGAAGAGCAGCCTCTTTCCTGTGCTGTCCACGCCAACGAAGTCACGTTGCTCCACTGAATCACACAAAAGAAGGAAAATCAAACAAAGCTACTTGCCCCACCTGTATAACAAAGTCAGAGGGCAAGGCACCTGGTTCATACTACTCTTGGAATTAAATACAGGAATTCGTATAGAAGAGAAGCCAGAATGTTATATAGCAACATAAGGTGCTGAGGGAGAATGCACTGGACTGCAGGTTGGTTTGAACTGCAAGGTTGGCGGTTCAAATTCTCCAACTGCTCCTTGGGAACCCTATATAGGGTCACTATGAGACAGAACCAACTTGTAGGCACTTAACAACCACCACCACCAGAATGTGGTACTCAGAGGTTTTTTGTATTGTTCTAAAGGACTATTAAGGTTCATAAGTTTGAATAAGGTCTGTAGATTAGAAAAAAGATTTATACTAATTAAGTTTTTCCTGTTTTGATCCTTTTACTGTGGTTTTATAAAAAAATAGCCTTTTCTTGAGAATTTTTCTTATTTTTTAAGTATACAATTTAAAGATATACATTGATCTATTTAGAGACAAATGGGAATCATGTGTGCAACTGCTTCTTAAATAGCTCAGAAAAATAATAAAGATGTAATATCTTATGTATGCATATTACATACACTGAGTAAATATATTTAAAGAAAGTGAGAATAACAACGCAAATGTTAACATTTGGGGAATCTGGATAAAGGATATACAAGTTCTTTGTACTATTCTTACAACCACTTTGTAAATCTGAAATTACTTCAAAAAATAGTTTTGTTTTGTTTTCAGAAAGGGGACAACTAAACTACTGTTCAGTCAAATGAACTGGATGCCCCTAAGACCTCTGTATAGCACAGAAAGAAAGTACAAGAAATTCTGTGAAATAACTTAGACTTGCTCACCATGAAAATGGGAATGATACTCTTTAAGGTGATCAACCTTTAACTAAAGTTAACTACATGGCCTTGGTGGGAGTACCATGCCTTGAAATTGACAAGGATTTGTTTGTGTATTTAAGAAATCAACCTCACAGAGGTTATCAAGACAGAAAGAAGCTGGTTACTTCCTTAATAAGCCTCTTAATTTTAAGTTCTGTGAGTTCTGTATAGTCATTAGAATGGAAGAGAAGTAGAGTGTCTGTATGCACTAGATTTATGTTCATGTACAAGGCATTCACAATCAAGTGTCTAGGTATGGAGAGTTCTCTGGTTGACAATAATCTTACAGGCTGACATATTGTTGCTGTTTTCTGTTTTGTTTCTTTTGTCCAACCAGATGATAAGCTCTTCAAAGGCAGACTTATGATTCTTTTATCTTTCTCATAACATCTAGCACAGTGTTGAACACTTAATAGAATATGCTACTCATATCTGTACAGACTTTATAGCTCACAAAGCATTTTCACACAGAGGCAGCACAGCATCATGATTAAAAACAGAGCTTCTAAAGCCAGACCATCTGGGTCTGAATCCTAGCTCAGTCACTCACTAGGTGTGCATCTTTGAGCAAGTTACTAATGTCTTTATTCTTCAATTTCCTCTGTAAAATGGGGATAACAGCGTCTACATCATAGGTTTGATATGAGGATTAAATAAGCTAATATTTGTAGAGTTCTAATAATAGTGCTATTAACTAAAACACTCAATAAAATATTTAAGTTAAAAAAGCAAAATACATGCTCTCATTTGATTCTCACAAGATCTTTACAACAATCAAATAAAGCTCTGTTTTAATACCTGTTTATAAAGGAGTATCAAAGGAAAAACAGAAGGCTTAGCTTTGGAAAACAGATTTTTAGATAAAGATGATGTTGCTTTCTATTGACAAACAATGGCAACTATACAACTGAACATGCTTCACTGTTGGCCATAGCTGCTTGCATACTTAGAGCCAAATGCATTACACAAATGTGTAATATGTTTAATTCAGGCAATTGAAAGCATTCATTCCTTCAAATGACCTCTGGTATTTAAATCTGAAAAGAGAGAAACAACTATAAAGCATATATTATATGCTCTTTTTTTTTTTTTTTAAATACCAAATTTAGTGAACTCCAAAGAAGGAATAGTAAATACTGCCAATTTCAAGCTAAATTTTGCAAAGACTTTTACATGACACACACAATTCAGACATCAATCAACTCATCCATTACATGAAAACGTGAGAATATAACAAAATCTGCAAAGATCAGATTATGAGTCAGCCATTTTAAAGAGTTGTTGTTTTGGGGATGTAATTTGGAGGGCTTATCCTACCCAGGTCCTTAGGCTTACAAAAACCTTGTATCACTGAAAGTTCTGGAAGCAATAATTTCCAGCAAGTCAATTTCTCAGCTGTTTTACTTCAGTCCCATTTCCTTCCCTCTTTTGTATTTCCTTCTATGCAGCTAAAGCCTCAGAATATGACATAAAATTATCAAAAATTTAATAAAGTGTCTTTCTATTTTGCTTTACCAAAGTAAATTCCACTTTGGGAGTGGAGCAAGTAACTTTAGAATGCTGATATTGAGAAGGTTATTGTTGTTAAGTGCCACTTAGTTCCTACTCATAGTGACCTTGTATAGGGTTTCCAAGGCTGTAAATCTTTTTAGGAGTAGAAAACCTCATCTTTTTTGTGGTTCACAGTCCAGTGCTTATCCTACAGAGCCACCTTGTTTCCATACTAAGAAAGGTAGGCTACATAAATAAGATTAAGAAAGCAGTAAAACTATGAACTTTCAATATTTTTACTCTGTAATACACTATGCATATAAAAGCTGGACAGTGAATAAGGAAGACCATAGAATAATTGACGCTTTTGAGTTATGGTGTTAGAGGAAAATATTGAAAGTGTCATGGGCTGCCAAAAAAACCAATAGATCCTTTTTGGAAGAAGTGCATCCAGAGTACTCCCTGGAGGCCAAGATGGCCAAACTTCGTTTCTCATACTTCGGACATATTGTCAGGAGGGACCAGTTGCCAGAGAAAGTTATCATGTTTGGTAAGGTGGAGGGTCAGAGAAAAAGAGGAAGACCCCCAATGAGATGAATACAGATTGAATATATATGGTGAAAGAATACAACCCTGGTACACACCTTTCCTAATTATAAACCATTCAGTGTTCCCTTGTTCTGTTTGAACAACTACCTCTTTATGTACAGGTTCCTCATGAGCACAAACAAGTGTTCTAGAATACTCATTCTCTGCAATGCTGTCTATAGTTTGTCATGATCCACACAATCAAAGTCTTTGCATAGTCATAAGGCACAGATAAACATCTTTCTAATGTCTCTGCTTTCAGCCAAGATCCATCTGATGTCAGCAATGATATCCCTCATTCCACATCCTCTTCTGAAACCTCTTGAAGTTCTTTGTCAATATGGTTGCAGCTGTTTTTAAATTATCTTTAGCAAAATTTTGCTTGCATGAGATATTAATGATATTGGCATTAGTAGTTGGTCAGTAAATTTGAGTAACAGGTATAAACTGGTCTTCCTTGTGGGTGTATGTATATTATCTTATCACTGTCAACACTGTACTTCAGAATTTCTTTTTTACTATGAATGAAACACCAATCCGCTTCAAGTTGTCATTCTGGCTTAGTAGACCATATGACTATGTAATTCAAAATGGCCAATGCCAGTCCATTTCAGCTCAATAAAGCCTAGGGTATCAATTTTTATACATTCCATTTTATTTCTGACAACTTACAATTTTCCTAGAGTTATACTCAGTATTCCATGTTCTGATCAGGAAGCAATGTTTGCAGCTGTTTCTTCTTATTTTGAGTTATGCCTCGTCACATTAGAAAACGAAAGTCTCAAAAACTTTACTCCATTCATGTCAAATCTATTTTGAAGCAGTAGCTCTTCCCCAGTTGTATTTTAGTTTCCAATTTGAAGGGCTCATCTTCTGGCACTATATCAGACAATGGTCCTCTGCTATTCATAAGGTTTTCACTGGCCAATTTTTCAGAAGTAGACTATCAGGTCCTTCTTTCTCATCTGTCTTAGTCTGGAAATTCTGTTGAAACCTATATACTGTGGGTAACCCGGCTGGTATGTGAATACCAGTGGAAAAACTTCCAGCATCACAGTAACATGCAAGCCACAGCAGTACAACAAATTGACAAACAAGTAGTGGATAGTATATGCATCATATTAAAAGGTTCAAAATTATTTGCAGCTCCTCTTATTAAGACGTGGCTCCTATTCCCTTATCCTCTGAATTGTGGCTAGCCTTGGAATAACTCTGACTAACAGAATGGAACAGAAGTGACACTGTATAATTTCTGAGTGTAGGCCTTAAGAGGCCTTGCTGATTCTGTTCACACTCTTTCTTAGATCCTGTTGCTGCTGCCCTATGAAGAAGACTGGGCTAGTCTCCTGGATGATAAGAAAATACATGGAAAGAAAAACTCATGTGTTATGGCTGAGGCCCTAGACCCACTGGTGACTCTAGTTGTGCCTTACAAACTTAAAAATAGCCCTCATTGATAACCTCTTCTTGTACATCTTTGTGTATCTCCTCCCCTTGGGTGTGCACTTGACTAGCTTCTAAGCAGCAGAATGTGTTTTCACTTCTGTGACTAGGTTACATAAGATTGTGACGGCTACCTCAGTAGCAGATTTTTCTCTTTGTTGGTTCAAGCAAACTGCCATGTTAGAGACGCTCAAATGATAATGTTGTCTGGCCAACAGCTAGCTAGGAACTGAGGCTCTTAGTGCAACAGACTTTATGAAATTGAAATTCTGCTAACATGCAAACAAATCCTTCCCCAGTTGAATCTTCCATGTGAGGTCACAATCCTGATTAATACCTAGATTGCAACTTTGTAAAAAGACTTTGTAGCAGAGCAACTAGCTAAACTATGCCTGGATTTCTGATTTACAGTGTTAATCTCTTTTTTTTTTAAGGTTTTTATTATGGATTGAATTCAAGTTTACAGGGCAGATCATCAGTTTTACATTCACCAAAGCATACACCTTGTTTCATTACAATGATTATAATCCCCTCCATGTACCATCAGTTAACAGTATTTCTATCCACTTTAGCGCCTTAAAAAAAAACTAACCACTCAGGCGAATATAATAATTAACATCTCCAAAGGGCACATTCTGCAAGTCTGCCTCCTGGCCACCAGCTCTTAGTTCCTCTCTTCCCATAAATCTAAAGTCCTCAGCAGCCACTCCTCATCTCCATGACCCCATCTCTGCCTCCGTCTCTGGTGTTGCTGCTTCTCTGGATAAGGTCCTACATTCTGCTTGTGTGCTTCTCCCTTGATGGTCCTAGGGTTCTCTGTTTCTAGACTGTAAGATTAACCACTCTCCTGTTTTTGTTACAAAAATTCTACCTTTACAATTGTGACATTCACAATTAGTCATGATAACAATTATTCACTATTGAATCATACGAATCTTATCCCCATCTCTTTTCACCAGATTAACCACTCCCCATTTTTGTTACAAAACTTCTACATTTACAATTTTGACAGTCACAATTAGTCATGATAACAATTATTTACTATCGAATCTTACGAATCTTATCCCCCATCTCTTTTCACCAGACCCATCTAGACAAGATGATATCTATTGAGTAGGGACTCTTTCTTTCCCTCCATACTCTTAAACTAAACTCCCTCTTGAAACCCTGTAAGCCAGTCACTTCGTGCCTTTATCACCCCCTCATTTTAGGTAGCCAATGTCTAAGTTGCCCGTCCCTATCTACCCTGTATACAGAGCAGATAGCATTGATACTTAATGTGAAGATTCCTTCCCTCTCTGTTGGTATTTAGAGTAACTACCTCTCTGAGTATAGGTCAGGTTCATCAAACTGAAGCAATTTACCCTTGTTTCCTTTATCCAAAAAAAAAGTTTTTGTTTTTTTTTTTGGTAATCTTCCTCTAGTTGAGTTCTGATTATCTAGCCATCGAGGCTAGGTCAATAGGGTACTGTATGTAAGTTTGGGTGTTCTTGTGCATCTCCCCTCACTTCATATCAGCTGGAAGCTTCATTCTCAGCTCTAGCCCTCTCTAGCTAAGCCCTTGTCCATGGGCTCAAGTGTCGTCAGGTCTCACCACACTTTGGACCAAACAGCCCTTCCTCTTCTCGCTCTCATCTCCAAGTCAACGGGATTCATTGGACGGGGGTGGAACTCAGCCCATTTCTTCATTGTTGCCTTCCCCCCTTCCACTCACAATAGACCAATGTGGTTGCCAGCAAGCTTACATGCTTGTTTGTGTGTTCTCTTTGAATTTCAATCTTAGAGGGGAAGTACAGTGTTATCTTAAGATGTTAAATGATAGTATGTTATGAAGCAAAATATAAGCAATATACTAAGCTGATACACTTGAGGAGATGAGCCATCACATCTATACCCAGGCCAAACTGCTAACCCATAAACTCAAGAGCAAATAAATTACTGTTGTTTAAACCCACTAAATTTTGTTACACAATAAAAAGTAACTGGTACAATACAAAAAGATAATACAACATGGTCAAGTTGGTTTTATCCTAGACATGAATATTCAAATAATATTAGAAACCCCATATGTGTAATTCACCACTCTATTAGGGTAAAAGATAAAAATCACATGACCATTTGAATAGGGGCAGAAAAGGAATTTGATAAAACAAATATACTTATGGAGTCCTGGTGTGTGGCACTGTAGGATTAGCACTAGACTGCTAACCACAAGGTTAGTAGTTCAAGCCCATCAGCAACTCCTTGGAAACCAAACACAGGATTGCTATGAGTCAGAACTGACTCAATGGCACTTAACAACAACAACAATATACTTAAGAAAAAAATCATAATAAATCAAGACTAGAAAGAGACTTCCTTAACCTCATGACAAGTACCTATAAAACCATCATTTAAATGGGGGAAATGTCAAAAACACTCCTTTAAAAAAAGAAATGAGAGAAGAATGCCATCTAGCTTACTTCCATCTAAAACTACACTGGAGGTCCTGGTCAACACAGTAAGATTAAAATTAGAAACATAAAACCTGGAAAGGTAGAAATAAAACTGTTTTTATTTTAAGATTTGGATGTTTACATAGACAAACCCAAAGACTCTATAAATAAGTTATCAGAACAATAGCAGAGTTTGGAAGGTGGCAGGTTATATATAACAGTAAATAAATTTAAACCAAATTTAAAAGTAAACACCCTTTTCAGTAGTTTTAGAGACTATCAAGTACCTAGAAGTAAATGAAACTAAAGGGTATGAAACATCTCTCAGCAAAAATTTTTTTTTAATTTTTCTAAGAAATCAAAGATGACGTAAATAAATGGAAAAATATATGATATTAATGGATAGAAAGACTTTATAATGTAAATTCCTTCCAACTCTATGGAATCTATGCCATTGTTAGCTACTGTTGAGCTGGTCCCTGGCTCATGATGTCTCCATGCACAGCAGAACTAAATGCTGGCCAGTCCTGTGCTATCCCCAGGATCAGTTGCAGACTGGACCACTGTGACCCATAGGGTTTTCATTGGCTGAGTTTTGGAATTGGATCGTCAGACTTTTCTTTTTAGTGTGTCTTAGTCTGGAAGCTCCACTGAAACCTGCTCAACATTACGTTGTTGTTAAGTGCTGTTGAGTCAGTTTTGACTCATAATGAATATTTATAGGGTTATCAAGGAGCAGCTGGTGAGTTTGGACCACACACCTTGTGGTTTGAACCAACATTGCAGCCCAGTGCTTTATCCCACAGCACCACACCAGGACTCCTTCAGCATTATAACCACATGTAAAACACCACTGATAGGCAGGAGTAGGTGTGCATGAGGTGCACTGGCCAGGAATCAAACCTGGGTTCCTGCAGGGAAGGTAAGAACTCTACTAATGAACCAATGATTAATGCAATCTAATATATCTTAATAAATTATCCATGAAATTTGATTAGTTGATTCTAAATATTTATATTCCGACCCATAGCGACCCTGTATAGGGTTTCCGAGGGTATAAATCTTTACGGGAGTAGAAAGCCTCATCTTTCTCCCGCGGAGCAGCTGGTAGTTTCGAACCGCTGACCTTAAGGTTCGCAGCCCGATTCGTAACC
>NW_006408544.1:5576887-5578493 GCF_000296735.1 Chrysochloris asiatica
CAGCTGGTAGTTTTGAACTGCCGACCTTGAGGTTAGCAGCCCAATTCATAACCATTACGCTACCAGAGATCCTTATATGGAACGGTACAGGGCCCAAAATAGCAAGGACACTTCTAGAAAAAAAAAAGAGCATGAAAAGTCTTCCTTAACTGATACTGGGACTTAAAAATAGATTTTTTATTAATTATGATTACTTTAATATTGGCACAGGGGTAAACTAATTGGCTAATAGAATAAAATAGAATCCAGAAATAGGTCCAAACATGTATGTAACTTGGGAATGTGGCAAAGTTGATGTGTCATACCAGTAAAGAAAGGAAGATCTAATTCAGTAAACGGAAAAAAGGAGCAAAAGAAAAATCCGTATGGAAGAATAATTAATGCTATCCTCACACTATATATAAAACACAACTCCAGATGGATCAAGGACTTATAGGACATGGGGGAGTAGTTAATCTTACAATCCAGGAACAGAGAACCCTAGGACCATAAATGGAGACGAGCACAAGCAGAATGTGGGACCCTATCCAGGGAAGCAGTGACACCAGAGATGGATGCAGAGATGAGACATGGAGAAAGGGAACAGTGAGGACTCTAGACTCATGGAAAGAGGACGACTGAGTGCTGGCGGCCAGGGAGGTAGGCTTGCAGAATGTGCCCTTTGGTCGTTTAAATGATTATATATTACTGAGAGTTTTTGTGTATTCCCCCCGTCCCACCTCTCAAAAAGAAACCCAGAAGGAACAGAAGCAAATACTGTTGGATGATGATGCACAGATGATGATGCATCATTACAATAAAATGATGGTGTAAAACCGATGTTCTCCACAATTGTAAAAGTAGAAGTTCTGTAACAATAACAGAGGAGTGGTTAATCTTACAGTCCAGAAACACAGGACCCTAGGACCATCAAGGGAGAAGAGCACAAGCAGAATGCAGGACCTTATCCAAAGAAGCAGCGACACCAGAGACAGAGGCAGGCCATGATGGGGACATGGAGATGAGGAATGGCTGAGGACTCTAGATTCATGGGAAGAGAGGGATTAAGACCTGGTGGCCAGGAGGCAGAGTTTCAGAATAAGCTCTTTGAAGGTGTAAATTATTATATATGCCTGAGCATTAAAAAAACAAAAACCAAAAAACAACAACGCAAGAGACATCAAGGCAAGTGGTTGGGTCCCCTCAGGGCAAACCCTCTTCCAAGCCTAAGACTCAATGGGAATACACAAGCAGACATGTGCTCTGACTGGTGACCACATTGGTCACTGGTAAGGGGAAGTGAGGGAAAAACAGCACTTAAGGAGAAACCTAAGCTCTACCACCTTCAATAGACTCCTATGAACCTGGGTGGAGACCTGGTTGGCCAGCAGTGTGGCAAGATCTGGGGACTTCTAGGCCCAGCATCAGTAACATAGCCACAGAGAACTAGAGTGGAGAGTGAAGTGTCCAACGGATAAGAAGTGAGGTCATATGCACAAAAACACCCACACTTGCAGATAATACCTACTTGACCTGGCATCAATGGCTGGATGAACAGAGCTCAACTAGAAGACGAAAGAAGAGGAAAAAACGAGTAATCTGATACAATTTGATGAACTTGGCCTAC
>NW_006408544.1:5579893-5581651 GCF_000296735.1 Chrysochloris asiatica
AAATATATCTATAAGTTTGTGTGCAATGTTTCCAATCCTCAAAGAGAATGGATTTATACTGGTAATAAATGCAATAATAATGGAAAATAAATAAATAAATAAAAATAAATAATGGAGGTTTCACTAATGTCAGAACTAACATGACAGACTATCAGAATGGAACCCCACTGTAAGCCAGGGACTACTTGTGACTACTATGGAAAAGAGTAAAACAATTTAAAATTAGCCCCCAAATTAAGGATTCATACGTCCTTTTGATTTTTTTTTGTTGATGATGTTAAGTGCCATCAAGTTGGATTCCAAAGCATAGTGACCCTGTATAGGGTTTCCAAGGAGCTACTGGTGAACTTGAACCACAGACCTCCCAGTTCAAAGTGGACTTTGCAGTCCAGCGCATTAACCAACAGCACAACACCAGGACTCCTCATACATCCTACAACCCAGCAATTCAACTAAGTGTATGCTCATAATGTAGTATAGAATTTAATGTTGCTCAAAAAGTGGTCTGGCTTCTGTAAGGTAATCTCTAAGCCCTTGGGATGTCATGTCTGATAGGAACATCTGTGCTTACTTGGGGGCCCTGAGTTATGATGGATAGTTTAACAATATGAATTAAATAGTGGAACTTGCAACACCAGATAGTATTCAGGGCTGGGGCTGACTATGCCAGAAAAACCAACAATGTGATGTAGGGTGGGTGTCATGGGTTAATTAGTTGACCTTAGGAGGGGCTGAAGGCTAAGATCAGTTATATGGATAATCAATCATGCCTACAGAATAAGGCCTCAATAAAAACTTTGGACACTGAGGCTAAGTTGAGCTTCTCTGGCTGTCAATACTCTCTGTATATTGTCTTATAACAAGACTTGGGGAGTAACACTGATCTGACTTCTCAGGAAGAGGACAGCAGACGCTCTCTCTTTAGTACTCCTCCTAGACATTCCATACGTACTTCTTCACTTGGTTCATTTTTAAATTGTATTTTTTTTCCCTCTAATAAACCATAACCATAAGTACAACAGCTTTCAGTAAGTTCTGTGAGTCTTTTTAGCAAATTATAGAACTTGTGGGTAGTTTGATAACTTGCTATTTATCATAATATGACTTGGATCATTTTATAATTCTTAAAGTGATGTGCATAAAAAGTTAGATAATAAAAATCAAATTCAGAAAAAGAAAGGAAGGAAGGAAGCAGGCAAGTAAGCAAGCATGCAAGCACCACTATGGAATCAGAAAAACAGGTTCAAATTCTGGTTCTACCATTTACCACTATGATCTTGAGCAACTATCCACAAAATACTATCGAGTCATAAATTGTTGCTGTTGTTGAATGCTGTCAAGCTGATTCCAACTCACAGTAACTCTGTATAGGGTTTCCAAGGAACACCTGATGAGGCTGACTTGTGGTTTAAACCAACATTGTGGTTGAGTACTTATCCTATAGCACCACAGGAGGCCATAAATGGACATGAAAATTTGGTAAACAACAAAACTGGAGTATTCAAAAGAACATTATAAACTAAATTTGTAATAGCAATTTAAATCATTGAAAGGTTATCCAATTCTATTTGTAATCAAAGTTTAAATATATTTTAAAATTTGATTTAAAATATATGCATTCAGTCATTTGTGCCTTAAATACAATGCAAATAATTCTGCATGCTCCTCTTCATTACAAGTCTCTTGGACATTATGCTGTTGTTGTTGTTAAGTGCCCTTGAGTCGGTTCCAACTAATAGTGACCCTGTACAAGGTTTC
>NW_006408544.1:5585056-5588371 GCF_000296735.1 Chrysochloris asiatica
TCCTTTGCTTTGCTATAGGACTAGGAAATAACATAATATATCTGAGGGGGTTTCAAAGCATTAATTTTAATTCCATTTTCCACAAACTTTTTGAGCATCCTCATATACTATAATATTCCACCTTTTAGGAATTCTGTCCAGATGGAAAACAATTACAATCCAACATCAGTTATGTACAAAGCAATCATTTCATCTTTATAATAATCCTATAAGATTTACGTACTATTATTAATAACATCAGTTTCCTTTTTTTATAGAAGGGAAAAGGCAAGTCTAGCTACAGCAGTGCCTGGCATATTTTGCTGTTGTTGCTATGCACCGCTGAGTTAGTTCTGACCCAAAGCGATCCTGTATAGGGTTTCCAAGGAGCGGCTGGTGAGCTTGATCCACTAACCTTGCAGTTCAATCCAACTTTGCAGTCCAGTGCATTAATCCACAACGCCACACCAGGATGCCGATTATTATACAAGTCCAGAACAGCACAGAGAAAATTTTGGAAGTGCTATTGGAAGAAAGCTTTCGTAACATCATGAAAGATAAAGATGAGAAGATAAGCATACAAGAAGCTGAACGAACCCCCAACAGGATAGATTGCAAAAAAGCAAACTTTCAAAAATCAAAGCCAAGGTAAGAGTCCTGAGAGCAGTTTGGGAAAAACTAAAAGTTACATAAAAAGGAAGGAGCTCTGGTAGCGTAGTGGTTACAAATCAGGCTGCAAGCCGCAAGGTCGGCAGTTCAAAACTACCAGCTGTTCCTGGGAGAAACATGAGGACTTCTGCTCCCATAAAGATTTACAACCTTGGAAACCCTAGGCAGGGTCACTATGAGTCAGAACCGACTCCACGGCACATTATAACAACAACCTAAAAAGGAGAATCAGTAAGACTTGCAGAAACCATGCAGGCAAGAAGGCAATGGAATGACATATACAAAATTCTGAAAGAAAGATTTACAACTAGAAATCAATAACCTAGCAAAGTGGTCCCTCGAATACAACTGCGTAATTCATACATTTCCTGATAAGCAGAAATTAAAGGAATTTGTAATGACCAGACCAACTTTATGAAAAATGCTAAAGGGTGTTCTTTGGACTGAGAAACAACAGCAGCAGACAACAACCTGAGATTACCATACATGACACCACCACCCAGAACTCATCTACATACAGAACGATTTAAAGTAAAGCAAAGTTATAGCCTAATAATAGGGAGTCAGAGATATCAATGGATACTGAAGCCAACTACAAAGCAAAAAGAGGTAATAATGTAAATACAGAACTTTCAAGTGGCAAGGAATTAAGCAGATTTCAAGATAAAACAGACTGTTTTAAGCAGGGGGAAAAATAATAAATTATAAGGTTACCTCAAAGAAAAATAATACATCTACACATCAAAATAAAAAAAGATCAGAAAGATTTAATGAACATTAACACAACAGAAATTAAAATGACAAGAAAACCCAGACACAAAATGAATTCAGCATAGAAAATTATGTGGAACAAAGAATCCAGCAGCACCACACACACACACACACACACACACACACACACACACACACAAAATATACAGAAAATTTACAATAATTAATTAATACCTATAGATAATTACACTGAGTGTAAACGGATTAAATATATCAGTCAAGAGACATAAAGATCAGAATGCATAAGAAAACAGGATGCTTCAATATTCTATCTACAAGAGACATAACAAAAATGCCTAAATGCCCATCAAGAGAAGAATGGTTAAATAAACTTTGGTACATACACACAATGGAATACTACAAAATGTTGAATAATAATGATGAATCTGTGAAATATCTCACAAGATGGCTGACCTTGGAAGCCATTATCCTGAGTGGAAATTAGTAAATCACAAAAGGACAAACACTGCATGACATCAATGCTGTAAAAAGTTAAAAGAAAAGGTTTTCTTGATAAAAGAAACAATCTGTGATAGTTATAGGGGGGTGGGTGTAGGGAAAATTATTCATGGGTTAAAGGGTAGACACATGTTAACATGGATGATAGGGCAGGCAATATACAGCAAGAGGGAAGTTAGCAGAGGAAAAATAAAGGTAGCGGAAGAAACAGGGAACAATGCAATAGGTAAAGTGAATAGAGGAGGTAAATACTGTTAACTGTTGGTATATGGAGGGGATTAGCAACCATGTAAGGAGCAAAGTATATGATTTGTTAAATATAAAATTGATGATATACTCTGCAAACCTTCACTCAATTCACAATAAAAACTGAAAAAAAAAAAAACCAGAAACATAGTTTCACTTGAAGACCCATTGAAGTGAGGTTATGGTTCACAGTATGTACCAGATAGACTATATTTAGAGTATTATATCCAGCTGGAATATCATATTTTAGAGTAATCTGGATAAATTAAAAAGTAATCAAGATGGTGAGAACACTGGAAACTATGACAGCTGAAAGAACAGGGTATATTTACTAGGGAAAGGAAAGCTACGTGTGTGGAGAAGAACAATATGCAAGGCAAGAAAGGGATCGTTGTGATGTGTTGTGGCTTCAGTTCCAACTCATAGCGACTCTGTACAGGGTTTCCAAGGCTGTAAATCTTTACGAGAGTAAAAGGCCTAATCTTTCTCCCACGGAACAGCTGGTAGTTTCAAACTCCTGACCTTAAGGTTCGCAGGCCGATTCGTAACCACTACACTACCACAGCTCCTTAAGAAATAGATGTTAGGATTAAAAAAAAAAAAGGAAGGTAATAGCACTCCACAAGTACTTGACAGTCTGAATAGAGAACCAAATTTTATCTGTAGTCCAAAAGAAAAACTAAGAATGATATGGAAAACATGCATGGAAGAGGGTACTATGAGTCAGTATTAACTCAATGACAGAGTTTGTTTCTTTGGTTATATTAACTTCTATCAAAAAAACTATTCAAAAAGAATAATTCTGTAACAGAATGAATTCTCTATCACTAGAAGTGCTCTAGCAGAAACTGGATTATCACTTGCAATTATTTGTTTATTGAGTACAGTTTCAGTTCCTAGGGCGGAACTTGGAGGAAACCTGAATTAGAAAGTATAAGTGGGAGCAGTTAAGCAAAGCTACTCAATATATTTTTAACAAATTTCTATTTAAACATTCTGTCATGTTTTTGTTTTTGTTTTTTTAAAATATTTTATTGTGAATTATGTGATAGTTTACATGGGAGAACATTAGTTTTACATTCATCCTATCGTGTATCGTTTTCATTGTCATGGTTACAATCCCCTCATCATCAACCAACCAAAGGGTAAACCCTGCAAGCCTGCCCACCCCTCCCCAAGATGGTCAGCACA
>NW_006408544.1:5588833-5597760 GCF_000296735.1 Chrysochloris asiatica
GGGTGGGAATGATCCTTGCTGTAAAGATTTGTTCCCTCTTTTGAGCTACTGCATCCATAGGTGTAGGTCAAGTTCATCAAATTGTATCAGATTACTTTTTTTCCTCTTCTGTCTTCTTCTAGTTGAACTTGTCATCATGTTTTTGTTTTTTTAATTGTGGCACGGCAGGATAAGCATTGGATTGCTAACTGCAAAGTCTGTTCAAACCTACCAGTCATTCCTTGGAAACCCTATACAGGGATGCTGAGTCAGAATTGACTCAATGGTACTGAACAGCAAAAACCAAAATTTATAAATCATAAAAGTTAACCATTTTAATCATTTGTAAGTGTACAATTCAGTTGTTGTTGTTAGGTGCCATCAAGTATGTTCTGACTCATAGAGACCCCTCTGTACAACAGATAAGACAAAACCAGTTCCTGTGCAATCCTCACAATTGTTATATCTGAGCCCATTGTTGCTACCACTGTGTCAGTTCATCTTGTTTGGGGTACTCCTCTTTTCCATTGACCTTCCACTCTACCAGGTATGATGTCCTTCTCCAGGGACTGATCTATTCTGACAATATGTCCTTAGAATGAGATAAAGTAACCATCCTCACATCTAAGGAGTATTCTGCTGTACTTCTTTCAAGACATATTTGTTTGTTCTTCTGGCTGTTGTTTTTAAGTACCGCTGAGTCGGTTCCAACTCATGGCAACCCAGTATAGGATTTCTGAGGAATGGCTGTTGGGTTTGAACTGCAAAACTTGAGGTTCAAATCGACCTTACGGTCCAATTATCCTGCACAGGTATATTCAATATTCTTCCTTCTAAACACCATAATTAAAATACCTCAATCCTTCTACTTTTTTCTGATTCACTGTCCAACTTTCAAATGCGTATAAGGCTATTGAAAATACCATGGCCTAGGGCAGGCACTCCTTAGTCCTCAAACTGACATCTTTACTCTTCAATACTTTAAAAACATCTTGAGCAGCAGATTTGCCTAATGCAATAACTAAATCACTTGTTTTCTTGACTGCTGCTTCCAAGAGAGATGATAGTGGTGCAAGTAAATGAAGTCTCTGACAACTTCAATCTTTTTTTCCATTTATGATGATGTTATTTATTGGTCCAGTGGTGAAGATTTTTGTATTATTTATATTGAGGCGCAACCCATACTGTAGGATGATCATGTCTTTGATCTTCATCATGTATTTTAAGTCCTCTTTGCTTTCAGTAAGCAAGGTTGCATTATCTACATATCACAGGTTGTTACTGAATCTTCCTCGATTTCGGATGCAATATTCTTCATTCAGTTTCTCAGATTATTTGCTTAGTATACAGATTGAATAAGTACATTGAGAGGATACAACCCTGATGCACACCTTTCTTGATTATAAACGATTCAGTATCCCCTTCTGTTCAAATGACTGCCTCTTTGTCCAATTACAGGTTCCTCATAAGCACGATGCAGTTTTCTGGAATTCTCTTTCCTCACAATGTTATCCATAATTTGCTATGATAAACACAGTCAAATGTCTTTGCATAGTCAATAAAGCACAAGTAAATACCTTTTTGGTATTCTCTGCTTTCAGCCAAGATCCATCTGACATCAGCAATCACATCCCTTGTCTTTTTCTGAATCTGACTTGAATTTCTGGCAGCATCCTGTCATTGTACTGCTTTAACCGTTTCTTAATTATCTAGCAAAATTTTACTAGCATGTGATATTAATGATATTGTTCAATGATTTTCACATTCTGTTGGGTTATCACTCTTTGGAATGGGCACAAATATGGATTTCTTCTAATTGGTTGACCAGGTAGCTGTCTTCCAAAGTTTATGGTTTAGACACTAGTGAGTGCTGTGTCCGTTTTCTGAGACATTTCAATTTGTATTTCTTCAATTCCTAGATCCTTGTTTTTGGCCAATGCCTTCAATACAGCTTGGACTTTTTTCAATACCACTGGTTCTTGATTTTATGCAACCTCTTAAAATGGTTGAATGTCAACTAATTATTTTTGGTACAATGACTGTGCATTTCTTTCATCTTCTTTTGATGCTTCCTAAGTGTTGTTCATTATTTTGCCCATAGAATCCTTTAATATTACAATTTAAAGTTTGAATTTTTTCTTCCGTTCTTTCAGTTTGACAAATGCGAAGGAGTTCTTCCCTTTTGAATTTCTAACTCCAGGTATTTTTGTGTATCTCATTATAATATGCACTCTTGAGCTACCCTTTGACCTTTTACCGTCTCATTTCCTTTAGTTGCTTTAGCTTCTCTATCTCAAGAGCAAATTTCAGAGTTTCTTCTGATATCCATTTTTGTCTTTTCTTTCTTGTCTTCTTAATAAGCTTTTGCTTTCTTCATGTATGATGTTTCTGATACTATCCCATAACTCTTCTGGTTTTCAGTCCTTAGTGTATAATGTATGAAATTAGCAACATTAATTATGTCCACAATGCTGTGACCATCAAAACTATCTATTTCAAAAACATTAAAAAAAATTTTTTTTCTTGTGAATTGAGTGAAGATTTACAGAGTAGATTTGTAAATTGTACACATTTTGTTTGTCATTGATTGTAATTGTCTCAGTGAAACATCACTTACCCTACTTCTGCCATTATATTTTATCATAAAATGCAGAGAGGGGTAAAACAATCAAATAGAAAATATATTCCTTAAACATAATTTCAAACCAATGTTCTCCAGCAGTATACCTACAACCTCCCACAGGTGCCTCAATAGAAAAAGCCTGTTTCCCTACTATCCTTCCTGAGTCAACCAATGTAACTCCTCTTAAATTAATTTTATTTTCTAGGCTTCTGTATACATTTTTGGTTAGAAAAAAAGTGTTCTATTACTTTACAAAAGTATCCTAGGTTCATAAATAAGGTTAATAATCTAAATGGAAATTTACATAAATGGTTCCAACTTTCCTAAGATTTCATTAAAATCAAGATTCCAGCTTGGGTGGGTAAATTGATTTCAACTCACATTCTACTGAAGAAAAGATTCATGTTCACTCAGAAAATGAGATTTCTGAAAGCCTCATTTTACTGCCTGAAATCTGACTGTAAAATCTGTACCATCATATCTTTTTCTAGGTATGACTCGTAATCTGTAATCTAAACAATTCCTTGTAAGGGGCATTTAAGGTTAAGATGTTCAAATTTGGATTTTCTTTACTCCTCTGTTTAAGGCTCACATAATTCCTTCTCGATCTTAACTCTGAGTTAAAAAAAAAAAAATTCTATAAATATCTTCTTTTTAGGAAAAAATTCCTAAACCTGCAATCCATTATCCAGGAACCGCCAAACACTAACTAATCAACCCACATACAGGCAAGCTAAGGAAGAAACAGTCTGCAGAAACACAGGGGATATCTGGCCATTACTAAAGACTTCCATACAATTGTCACTAAAGCAGTATAAAAGTTGTTACATTTCATTATAATGAAAAAGACAGTTTGCTGAAGAAAAATCACCTTTGTATTTTTCTAAGTTTCTCTAATATGATGACTGATTTTGTAAGGTGAATTTTCTACATAAATTGAATTACTAAGTATCCTCCAAAGTAAAGACAATGATGCCAATGCTTCTGAAATAGTGACAATGTTATCTTGAAAAATAAAAGCTATTATCATTTAATGTCTGCAAAAGTGTTTAAATCTGTCAGTATAGTGAATGCCTAACAAGTCCTGCATAGTTGTGAATAGGCTGCAGACTTATTTTTCTCTTTGAGATGACTTTTAGCTAAACTGAATGCAAAATCCCCAAGGAGCACAAGGAACACACCCTTTCCCCCCCAATGTCTGGTTGCCATCTGTTCTCAGTATGAAAAGATAAGCTTAGGTCTGAAAGAGCAGAGCCCAGGATACAGATGGAGATGCTGTTCCATCAACTCTCCTGCCTCTTGTTCCAGAAAATGCACCATGTAAGATTCACAGTGACCAAACAAATTCCCACTTCCAAAGCAAAGTCTTTGCTGTCTGATCAATATACATGGTTTTCAAAATTAGAAATCCTAAAAGGTGAAACCAAAGCCTGAAAGAAAAATAAATTATCCTTACACCTTCAAAATACTATTTTAATTTTTATAAAAGCTACAATAAAAACAAAATAAATGATCACTGCTTCAGTTTTTATTCTAAAAATGTAAAGCCCAGTCTAGTAGTGTTCTTCTACTAACTAGAATTAGAGCCCAAATGCAGAAATGGAAAAACTGATTAATAGCCAGAAAGGTATTTTTAATCATGTGTGGCTACAAGACATGAATAAAAATGGGCTGTTTGGACTGTGAAGCAGTTCTGTAGTTGAAATGCAATCAGTCTGAAAGCTCATGATCTCAGCAATCCTCAGTCACCTATGATTCATGGTACCAGTTCTGTTCTAAATATTAACAATATGTCTTTCCCACAGAGACCAACTGGAATCTCCAAAGACCTCCCTACGCACTGTTCTAACATTCCTCAGTATACTTCATCCTGCTGTGGTGCTGTGGGTTAATATGCTAGACTGCAAATTCAGTTTGAACTTCAAGGCCAGCATTTCAAGCTCACCAATCGCTCCTCAGAAACCCGATATAGGGACGCTATGGGTGGGAACGAACTCAGAGACATACAACAACATGCTTCATCCCAACACTGTTCTTAGAAGCGCCCAGACAATGCCTAGGGCAAAAAGCACAGCTATGAAGGACAGCAAATATGTGCATTGTTGGTAAAGTGGAAACATACAAGGTCCCCAAGGGAAAGCAGCATTTTGATGCTTGGGGAGAAATGAATACACCGGAAATTTAAAATTCAGACTACTATCAGTCAGTCTTGGCTAAAGCAAACACATTGTTAAAAAAAAAATACAATTACTAAATCATGGTAAAGCCTAGAAATTTCTCATTATAAGAACATTTTCAATAAAGTCAAAACTACTAAGGAAAACCAAAGTAAAAACTAAAGATAGACAACTGGATGTATGTGAGTGTGATGGAGACGGTGGGGTGGGAGGCTGTGAACTACTGATAACATGCTCATTTCTTTTCTGGTAGCTGTTCCATGACAGATTGTTACAAATAACACACTCTGGCAAACAATTTCCTATGCAAACAGAAAGAAAAACACACTCAGTCCTCTGGAAAAAAACTGCCAGGGCAAGGTAACTACCATTTTTTACCTACCCAGCACTTTCCCAAACACTGGCTATGGTACAAATCACCACCTTGCACTCCACCCCTGCACATATGGAACTAATGAATTCAGCTACTTGATGTGACAAACAATGGTCACAATTTACATTTCCTGATGTGGTCAAATCCCCAAACATTTCCCAAGAGTAGTTTGTGCTTTAATAAACATCAATGGCTATGTACAAAGGAGATGTCACTAGGCTTAAATTTGGTTGAAAGCACGTGGAAAAGACTCCCAGTCTGTAGTCCCCAAAGTGCACAGCACATTCAGAGACTACCTACCACTTGTTTTTACAGGGCAGGAAGGAGCAACCAAGTCAGTCTGTAAGTAAGAAAACTGATAATGCTTAGGCTTCTTCCTGTGTTCCTTAGCTCAATTACCATTTCACCATCATCCAGGATCTGAAGTCAGAAATCTGTTCATAGTCCTGGGATCCTCCCTCTCCTTTGCAGCCCCTTTATTCCAGTCTTTCACTGGTCTCAAGTCCTCCTCTAATCTATATTTAGCTCAAACCTCACAAATTTTTTAACTAGTCTTTTAATTGTTCTCTTTTGCTTTAGCTTTTTTCCCTGTTCTAGTACATCTTAATATTTCTACTACTTATGTCACACCCTAAATTAGTGATCTTCAGACAAAAACACTTATTTTACTCTTAACATTTAAGATACATGAATCACTATAATATAAAATACACTCATTTAAAAATCTATGTAAAAAGATACTTTAAGTGAGGTGGGGCTTGATGGTGGATAGGGTAGAAGTGCAGTGAGGCTCTCCGGCAGCAGTAACACAGAATACTGGATGAAGCAGGTTCAGGGGACAGTCCAGAAATCTGAACCACATATATAGGAATATTTAGAAGGTTTAAAGGCTTTCAGCCAGTGGAATTTGTAGCAGAAGCAAGAAAGCTCAGGTTTTCACGTTCGCTGGGGAGCCAGAGCCACCATCGACGGAACCTCAGAGAGATAAAGGTGTGGACATTCTTTCTTTCTTTTCTTTTTTAATCTGTTCATTGGCCTCTCACTATCTGTGCACCTCCACCCTGGTGACTACAGGAGGTGCCTGATCGACACACCTCCCCCACCCCAGAGGGTTCTACTACGCAGGCGCATATACCTCCTCAAGATTTTAAAGGAACAGTTTCCACTTAAACCAAATGGCAGCATAAAACGGCCACAGCCGGCCTTTAACTAGGAAAAAGGCTAGAATGGAAGTTCTTGAGCAAGAGAGGCATGGACTGAAAAAAAACAGGTCAAAAATTAAATCCTGAGTTACATCATACCACCAACAGCGACATCTTGAAATTTCTCAAGCGGCCTAGAAGGCAAGAAGATGAAAGAGGAAATTAAAATCATACACTGAAGAAAAATTCAAGCCTCGACTTTCCTTATTGAAAGATTCTCTGGGCAAATTACTGAATGATGTAGAAAGCATCAAGAGAAGATGGAAGGAATACACAGAGTCACTGTACCAAAAGGAAATGATTAATGTTCAGCCATTTCAAGAGGTAGCATATGATCAAGAACCAATGATACTTAGGGAGGAAATCCAAGGTGCATTGAAGGAATTGGCAAAGAACAAGGCACCAGGAATTGATGGAATAAAAATTGAAATTTTTCAAGAAAGTAAGGTGGCACAAGAGGCACTCACTCATCACTGCCAAGAAATTTGGAAGACAACTATCTGGCTGACTGATTGGAAGAGATCCATATTTGTGCCCATTCCAAGGAGAAGTGACCAAACAGAATACGGAAATCATGGGAAAACCTCTTTGATATCTCATGCGAGTAAAGTTTTGCTAAAGGTAATACAGAAACAGCTACAATCAAACATTAACAGAGAACTTCCAGAGGTTCAAGTTGGATTCAGAAGAGGCTATGGAACGAGATATCATTGCTGATGTCCGATGGATCTTAGCTGAAAGCAGAGAATATCAGAAAGATGTTAACCTGTGCTTTATTGACTATGCAAAGGCTTTTGATTGTGTGGATCATGACAATCTATGGACGACATTGCAAAGTATGAGTATTCCGGAACACTTAACTGTGCTCAAGAGGAATCTGTACCTGGACCAAGAGGCAGTTGTTCGAACAGAACAGGGAAACACTGAATGGTTTAAAATTAAGAAAGGTGTACGACAAGGTTGCACTCTTTTACCATACTTATTCAACCTGTACGCTGAGCAAATAATACGAGAAGCTGGGTTCTATGAAGGAAAATGTGGCATCAGGAGTGGAGGAAGACTCATTAACAACCTGCGATATGCAGATGATACAACCTTGCTTGCTGAAAGTGAAGAGGACTTAACACATTTACTGATGAAGATCAAAGAACACAGTCTTTGGTATGGATTACATCTGAATGTAAAGAAAACAAAAATCCTCACCACTGGACCAATAAACATTATTTTTTTGTGTATGTGTGGAAAATTCCATTATCGTTTTTTTTTTTTTTTTTAATTTCAGGTGTTTATTGTGGAATGAGTGAAAGTTTACAGGGCATATCATCAGTTTTACATTTAACAAATCATACACCTTATTTCATTACAATGATTATAATCCCCTCCATATACCATCAGTTAACAGTATTTCTCTCCACTTGAGCTTTTTAACAAACAAACAAAAAACCCACTCAGGCATATATAGTAATTTACATCTCCAAAGGGCAGATACTGCAAGTCTGCCTCCTGGCCACCAGCTCTTAGTCCCTCTCTTCTTAGTCCATGAATCTAGAGTCCTCAGCCACTCCCCTCTCCATGCCCCCATCTCTGTCTCCATCTCTGGCGCTGCTGCTTCTCTGGATAAGGTCCCGCATTCTGCTTGTACGCTTCTCTCTGATGGTCCTAGCATCCTCTGTTTCTGGACTCTAAAATTAACCACTCCCCTTTTTTTGTTACAAAACTTCTACCTTTACAATTGTGACAGTCGCAATTAGTCATGATAACAATTATTTACTATTGAATCTTACGAATCGTATTCCCATCTCTTTTCACCACACCCATCTTGACAAGATGACAGCTATTCAGTGGGGACTCTTTCCCCCCATACTCTTAAACTAAACTCACTTGAAACCTTGTAAGCCAGTCACTTCGTGCCTGTATTGTCTCCTCATTTTAGGTAGTCAATGTCTAGGTTGCCCATCCCTATCTACCATGTGTACAGAGGGGATAGCATTGATACTTGATGTGAAGACTCTTTCCCTCTCTGTTGGTATTTAGAGCAATTACCGCTCTGACTACATGTTAGGTTCATCAAATTGAAGCAATTTACCCTTGTTTCCTTTAAACAAACAAACAAAAAAAAATTTTTTTTTTCTTTTTTGCAATCTTCCTCTAGTCAAGTTCTGATTATCGAGTCATTGAGGCTAGGTCAAAAGGGTATCTGCAAGTTTGGGTGTTCTTGTGCATCTCCCCTCACTTCATATCAGCTGGATGCTTCACTCTCAGCTCTAGCCCTCTGTGGCTAAATCATTGTCCATGGGCTCAAGTGTCCTGAGGTCTCACCACACTTTGACCAACCAGCCCTTCCTCTTCTCTCTCTCATATCTCCAGGTCAACGAGAGTCAATGGACGGGGGCTGAACTCAGCCCATTTCTTCATTGATGGCTTTCTACCTCTTGCACTCACCAGTACACCAATGTGGTCACCAGCAAGCTTACATGCTTGTTTGCATATTCCCTTTGAGTTTCAGTCTTAGAGGGGAGTTTGTCCTGAAGGAACTTGATTGCTTGCCTTTATGTCTTCCTGGTGAACAGCTT
>NW_006408544.1:5598566-5611861 GCF_000296735.1 Chrysochloris asiatica
ATCGGGCAGTGTTTCATTCTGCTGTGCATAAGGTCGCTATGAGTTAGGACCGACTCAATGGCACCTAACAACAACAATAATCCAATTATTTGGAGACCTGGTGTGACACTGTGGGTTAATGCACTGGACTGCAAAGTCACTTTGAACTGTAAGGTCAGTGGTTCAAGCTCATCTGCTGTTCCTCGGAAACGCTATAGAGGGTTCCTAATGGTCAGAATCAACTTCACGGCTCTTAACAACAACAACATCCAATTATTTGGTGGGAATTAAGAAGACTTCAGCTGGACACTGAATAAGGAAGATCATAGAAGAATTGATGCTTTTGAGTTATGGTGTTGGAGGAGAATACTGAAAGTGCCACGGGCTGCCAAAAGAACCAACAGATCTGTTTTGGAAGAAGTGCAGCCAGAGTGCTCCTTGGAGGCCAAGATGGCCAAACTTCGTCTCTCATATTTCAGATATATTGTCAGGAGGGACCATTGCTAGAGAAGGATATCATGTTTGGTAAGGTGGATGGTCAGAGAAAAAGAGGAAGATCCCGAACGAGATGGATTAGCCAAGTGGCAGTATCGATGGTCTCAAGCGTGGCAACAGTAGTGAGGTTGGCCCAGGATCAGGCAGTGTTTCGTTCTGCTGTGCATAAGATCGCTATGGGTTGGTACTGACTGGATGGCACCTAACAACAACAACATGGATTTTTTTTATTAGTCCAGTGGTAAGGACTTTTGTTTTCTTTACATTGAGCTGCAACCCACACCAAAGGCTGTGGTCTTTGATCATAAAGAAATTCCTGAAGTTCCCCTGAGAGATCAACACAACTTGAGAAAAGCGTAACAATGAAGAAGTTTCTGAAAGCCCTCCTACCTCCACCCTATGCCCCTGCTGCTGCTGGTATGTGACCTTGAGTCTGGTCCAACTCATAGAGACACTTGTATAAGGTAGCTGAGGGTGTCAATCTTTATAGGAGCAGAAAGCCTCATCTTTCTCCTGATGATCAACTGGTGGATTCAAAGTACAGAACTTACAGTTAGCTGCACAACAAGTAACAGTAGCATTTGGCCCAACTCTCATTCCCTCTTCCATTCATTTTCCTGGCTCAGTTTCCACAATACCATAATGTCTTAATTTTTCTTTTTCTTTGTGTAGCCATATCTTCCTAATTACTTTTGCTCTTCCTTTGCTTTTTGATCTCTAAATACTGGACTTAATCTTGCACCTTTTGTCTACTTTTGCTACACACATTCCCTAGATGGCTTTGTTGTTAGGTGCCATAGAGTCGGTTCTGACCCATAATGCCCTTATGCACAACAAAATGAAACATTGCCCCAACCTGTGCCAATCTCACAAACATTGTTACACTTGAGTCCATTGCTGCTGCCACTGTGCAGATAACATCTCATTGGGGGTCTCCCTCTTTTGCTAACCCTACACTTTATACCACGTCCTTCTCCAGGGATTGGTCCTTCCTAATATGCCTTTAAATACCATTTGTTGTTGGTATCCAGATTTGAATTTCTAACTCTGATGTCTCCTTTGAAATTCAGAATTATCAATTCAACTACCTATTTGATGTTTTAACTCAGAAATCTAATACCTAATGATTCAAATTTAATGTCCAAAAATAATCTTAATTCCCAACTTGCTTCTCTCCCAGTAAATATTACCATTCCTCCAGCTGTTCAAGACAAAAAAAAAACAAAAACAGACGTCATCATTGGTTTTACTCTTTTCCTCATTCCATACAACTAATCTATAATATTAGGTTCGTTGTTGTTGTTAGGTGCCATATCAACTCATAGAACTCAGAGGTGCCAGTATCAACTCATAGCAACCCTATGAACAACAAAAGGAAACACTGCCCAATTCTGGGCCAACTTCACAATGCTACATTTGAGCCCACTGATGCTGCCACTGTGCCAATCCATCTTATTTGGAGTCTTCCTTTTTTTCTCCAATCCTTCACTTTACCAAACACAATGTCCTTCTCAGGAACTGGTCCCTCCTGACAATATATTTGAAGTATAAAAGATGAAGCCTAGCTTTCAAGGAGCATTCTGGCTGTACTTCTTCCAACATAGATCTATTTGTTCTTTTGGCAGTCCACAGTACTTTCAATATTCTCCTCCAAAACCATAACTCAAATGCATCAATTTCTACAGTCTTCCTTATTCACTATCCAACTTTCACATGCATATGAGGGTATTGAAAATACCATGGTTTGCATCAGGCATGTCTGACACAAGATGAGGTTAAGCATATTTAGTGAGGAAAGAGGTGTCCTGCTGTGGCACTATGGGGTAATGTGCTGGACTGCAAGGTTGGTATGAACCATAGGCCAGAGGCTCAAGTTCACCAATTGCTCCTCAGAAACCCCATACAGGGTTGCTATGAGTAAGAACCAACTCAATGGCACTTAACAACAACAATCTCTAAGAAGTCCTATCAGTTCTACCTTCAAATATGTTTTAAGTCAATGACCTCTATAACTATTGTTCTTTCTAGTCACAGTCAGTATTACCTTTTACCTAGATGACTGAAATCATTTCCTAATGGGGTTGCCTGTTATGCCTTGTCCTGTTGTCAGTTTTAACTCACAGCAACCATATATGCAACAGAACAAAAATACAGCTAGGTTCTGTGACATCCTCACAACTGTTCTTACGTTTGAGCCTATTGTAGCTGCCACTTTCTCAGTCTATTTTATTTGGGTCTTCCTCGTTTTTGCTGATTCATCAGGACTGATCCATTCTGATCACATGTCCAAAGTATGAGAGACAAGTCTCGTCATCCTTCTTTCTAAGGAGTATCCTAGCTGTACTGCTTCAAACACGGATTTGTTATTCCATCAGTTCCAGGAACTTACAATACTCTTCTCCAACACCATAATTCAAATGCACTAATTATTCTTAATCTTACCTATTCATTGTTGCACTTTCATATGTATATGAGGTAACTGAAAATACTACAGCTTGCATCAGGCATACTTATTCCTCAAACTGACATCTTTGTTCTTTTAACAATCTGAAAAGGTTTTATACAACAGATTTGCTTAACGTAATAAATTTCATTTATTGACTACTGCTGTGTATTCCATCAATTCCTGGAGCCTTGTTCTTGCCAATGCCTGCAGTGCAGCTTGGACTACTTACTTACTTCCCTCAATAGCATCAGTTCCTGATTATATGATACCTCTTGCAATGGTTTAACATCAAACAATTGTTTTTGGTATAGTGACTCGGTATACTCCTTTCACCTTCTTTTATTTTATTTTACCGCAAATTGAGTGAAGGTTTACAGAACAGATCATCCATTTTACATTCAACAAACCATACACTTTGTTTCATCTCAACTACTGCAATCCCATCCACATAACCATAGTTAACCCACTTCCTCCCAAACCTTCTCAACTTTGTTCTTAGGTAAATGTTGTGCTTTTGATCTTGAATAGTTAACCATTCCAAGGTGAGCATAGTTCATTAATGTTGTTGTCCTCCCTCTATACCTAGATACCACTTGGCTAAAAATTGGACCATATATAGAGGGTGAATTCCATTCCAGACCTGAAGGATGGTTGAGGGCCATAGTCACAGGTCCTCCACTCTCTTTCTGACCAATAAGCCCAGTCTTTTATTTATTTATTTTACTTTTTATTGTGAATTGAGTAGTTTACAGACAAGATCATCAGGTTCACATTCAACAAACAATATACTTTGTTTCATCTTAATGATTGTAATCTCCTCTTTGTAGCAACAGTTAATCCCTTTCTCCCTATAGCTCCTATTTCCCTTCCACCCGCCTTCCCATCCCTTCTTGCCATTGTCCCTAGGTACACATTACCGTTTGACTTTTTTTTTTTTTTTTTTTTAAAAAGCTTTTATTGTGAATTGAGTGATTGTTTACATAGCAGAACATTACTTTTGCACTCAACCAATTGTATTTTGTTTCACTGCAATGATTACACATTACAATCCCCTCCATGCTCCATCGGTTAACAGTATTTTCCTTTATTCCATTTTTTTTTTTTTTAATACACAAAACCCACAGAAAATATATAATCATTTAAAGGACTAAAGGGCATATTTTGCAAGCCAGCCTCCTGCCTGCCAGCACACAGCCTTTCTCTTCCCATGGATTAAGTCCAGTCTTTAAAAAAATTTTAAGTTTTGTTTCACATTTTCTCCTACTATGTCCAGGATCTTCTAATGTCATTCCTTTCCTAGCAGTTCCATTTTTTTTTTTTTATGCTTTCTGCATCACTGAATCTTTTGCACATAGAATTCAATATTGTAACCTGAGGTTTGAATTTTTCAGTTTCTCAACTTGAGAAATATCGAGTGTGTTTTTCTTTTTTTTCTAACTCCAGGTCTATGCATGTTTCATTGTAATACTTTAGTCTTCTCAAGATGCCCTCTGAAGTTTTCTGTTCAGCCCATTTACTTCATCATTTCTTCCAATTGCTTTAACTTCTCTACATTCAAGAGGCAGTCTGAGTCTCTTCTGATACCCATTTTGGTCTTTTATTTTCAATCTTTTTAATGACCTTTTGATTTCTTCATGTATGATGTTCCTAATGTTACCCAAAACTCCTCTGGTCTTTGGTCATTAGTGTGCAATGCATCAAATCTGTTCTTGAGATGGTCTCTAAATTCAGGTGGGATGTGGCACTGTGGGTTAATGCACCACATTGCAAAGCCATTTGAACTATAAGGTCGGCGTTTCAAGCTCACCAGCTACTCCTTGGAAACCCTATATAGGGTCGTTATGGGTCAGAACCGACTCAACAGCACTTAACAACAAAATGTTCAAGATTAAATTATTTCTTGTGGACTTTAATTTTTTTTCTTCCACTTCAGCTTGAACTTGAATATGAGCAACTGATGGCTTGTTCCACAGTCTGCCCATGGCCTTGTTCTGGCTGATGATACTGAATTTTCCATTATCTCTTTCCACAGATGTAGTTAATTTGATTTCTGAGTATTCCATTCTGTTGAGATCCATGAGTACAGTTTCCTTTTATGCTTTTAAAAAGGTATTTCCAGTGAATGCATCATTGGTCTTGCAAAATTCTATCATGCGATCTTCAGTATCATTTCTATCACCAAGGCCATATTTTAAACTACTGATCCTTCCTCTTTGTTCCCAGCATTTGTATTCCAATCATCAGTAATTATCAATACATCTTGATGACATGTTTGATTGATTTCAGATTATAGAAATTGGCATAATTCTTCAATTCCTTTATCACTGACTTTTGTGGTTGATGCCTAAATTTGACCAACAGTTGTATTAACTGTCTTCATTGTAGTTGTTAAGTGTCATCGTGTCTGTTCCAACTCATAGTGACCCTGTACAGGGTTTCCAAGGAGCAACTGGTGGGTTTGAACTGCTGATGTTGTGGTTCACAGTCCAGTGCTAATCCTACAGTGCCACACCAGGAGTCCTTGTAGATATATGGATATTATCTATTACAGACAGCACTGTACTTCAAGACAGATCCTGAAATGCTCTTTGTGATGATTAATGTGATATCACTCCTCTTCAATTTGTTTTTCTTGGCATAATAAACCATATGATCGTCCTATTCAAAATGACCAATACCAGTCAATTTCAGCTCATGCCTAGGATATTGATTTTGATGTTTTTCACTATGTTATTCGTAAGGTTTTTTAGTGGTGTAGTGCTGCAGGATAATACATTGGCTCATAAGGTCGATGGTTCAAACTTACTAGTTGCTCCTGGGAAACCCTAACAGAGTCACTATGAGTCAGAACTGACTCAACAGTACTTAACAACAACCCTTCAGAAGTGATCAACCTCTCTTTTTTCCTAGTCTGTCTTAGTCTGGAAGCTCTGCTGAAACCTGTCCACCATAGGCGACCCTCATGGCATTTAAAATACTGGTGGCATAGCTTCCAGCATCACAGTAACACAAAGCCACCATAGTACGACAAATTGATAGACTTGGTAGCCTTCTTGTCTAATTTTCCCATACAGCAGTTAGAGTGATTTTTTTTTAAAGTATAAATTAGACGACTGTTATTCAATACCTTCTAAAAGACTCTCAATAAAAAAAAAGAAATCCTTAACTCCAAATTCTTACTAATGTATACAAGCTCCTTTATGATCCAGTCCTCCCCTGACTCTCAGGCTTTGTTTATTTCCATTCTACTACTCAATACCATGTTCCAGTCACAGCAGTAGGATTCTTGCTGTTTTTCAAACATACCAAATTCATTCCTACCTCAGTATCTCTGCATTTACTATTCTCTCTACAAGAAAATATTTTCTCCCATATCTTCTTATGGCTCATTAACCTGTATCATTAGGACTTCCTCTCAAATGTTATCTCCTATTTAAGAGAGTTTTCCAGCCTCCATTACTCTATATCCCCCTTATCTTGCTTTATTTTTGCTCTTAATATTCTGAGTATCTTAAATTATTTATTATTTATCTATGGTACTGTAGGATAGCAATGGACTGTGAGTAACAAAGTCAGCAGTTGAAACCCACCAGCTGCTCCTCGGAAACCCTGTACAGAGTTGCTGACTCAGTACTGACTTGAAAGCAATTAAAAACTTAGCATGTATTTATTAATTATATCTCCTTACAGAGTAGTTCCAGGAAATATACTTCTAGCATCTAGAACAGTGCTTGGCATGCAGTAGATGTTCAGTACATACAAGGGAGCTTCAAAAGTCCCTAGAAGATCGAGACAATCTGAATGGGTAAAGGAAGGGAAAATGATATTAAGGTGCTTGACTGTCTTGTGGATATTGGTTTCCCCTGCCTGCTATTATAAATGAGACATTTAAGTGGGATAGAAAGGAATATTGGGAATTATGATTACAGAATGTTTGTAAGCCTGTCTTCAGCCTATAATTGACTGGATTAGCTAAAAAGGGTACTAATATTTGCCCAGGGAAATAGGCTTCTTATTAATAAGCCTTTGTGGAGTATGGGGCTTTAGATGGAATCCTGAGCCCCACCCAGAACCTTCTGAGGTGGGGACATTCCCACTTGAAAGGAAATGCAGACCAACCCAAAGAAGTTAGAGGAACCGAAGATATTTCTTGAAAGAAAGACCAGCATGGGGGAAAAAATAAAAAAGGCAGACTGTTGAGCTGTTATAAGATCAGCCAAGCTGTTCACCTTGGAGCCATCATGTTAAGAAAAGTCAGCCCATCAGGGTAAACCCCTTCCAAGACTGAAACTCAAAGGGAACACGTGAGCAGATTTGTAAACCTGCTGGTCTACTTGTAAGTGGAAGTGGGGGAAATGCAGCAATAAAGACACAAGCTGAATTTGGCAAGTTCCACAGACACCTGCCAACCTTGAGATGAGAGAGAGAAGAGGAAGGGCTGGCTGGTATAGTTCAGGGAGATTTGTGAACTCTTGAGCCCATGGACACTGAGCTAACCACTGAGGGCTAAAATTGAGAGTGAAGGGGCCAGCTAGTCTGAAGTGGGAGGAGGTATGTGAGAGCACCCAAACTTGCAGATGATATTCATTTGACCTAGCTTCAACTCGACCACCTGAAGATAAAGAAGTTTGTAAATGTAAATTGCTACAATTTGATGAATGGAACTTTGCTTATGGATTTTGTTGCTCAAAATTCCACCCAAAAGGGATGGATTCTTCATATTAAGGATCAAGTCTGTCCCCTCAGTACACAGGGTTGACAGGGATAGGTAACTTTGACATTAGCTACCAAAAATGGCGGGCTATAAAGGCACAAAAGGAGCTCTGGTAGTGTAGTGATTATGAGTCAGCCTAGTAAACTAAAGGTCAGCAGTTCAAAACTACCAGGCATTCCACGGGAAAAAGAAGCTTTCTGCTCCCATAGGATTTAAAGCCTCGGAAACCATAGGCAGGATCGCTATGAGTCGGAACGGACTCTATACCACCAACACCAGCATCACCATACAGGCACGAAGTGGCTGGCTTACAAGCTTTCAAGAGTATGCTTACTTTCAAAATGAGAGGAGTAAAGTAGAATCCCCACTGAACAGTTTTCCTCTTGTCCAGATGGATCTGGTAAAAGGGGATGGAAGAGGATGGGAATAGGATTATTTTGATTCAACAGTGAGCAATTGTTATCATGATTAATTGTGATTGTCACAACTGTAAATGTAGAAGATATGAAACAAAAAGGGGGGAGTAGTTAATCTTTCATTCCAGGAACAGAGGACCCTACGACCATCAATTGAAAAGAGCATGAGTAGGGCGTGGGATCCTAACCAGAAAAGCAGAGGTAGAAGCAGAGGCAATGGCATAGAGTGACCAAACAGCTGAGGACTCTAGGCCCATGGAATAAGAAAAGTGGTGTGCCTACAGGCAGGAGGCTGGCTTGCAAAATGTGCCCTCTGGACATGTAAAAATAGGTAAACAGAGGTAAATATTGTTAACTGATGGTGCATGGAGGGAATTGTAATCGTTGCAATGAAACAAAATATGATCTGCAGAGTGTAAAACTGATGATCTGCCCTGTAAATTATCACTCATTTCACAATAAAATCTTTATATATATATATAAATTTTAAAGCCCCTGGAAAAATTCCATTATCTTTTAATTCCATTTTTCCATGAACTTCCTGAAGTTTCCAAGAATTTGCTGGATAAATGTACAAATGAATATTTTGAAGATGAATTCAACACAAGCTAGAAGGGTTTGAAACCTCTCCCAGGTCACACAGCTAGTGAGTGACTGAACAAAAATTGGAATCCACACCTACTTGTCTTTATGCAAGCTAAAAGCCTATGTTGTTTTCACCATCCCCCCTGATAGCATAGTAGTTATGAGTCAGGCTGCCAACATCAAGGTCAGTTTGAAACTACCAGCTGTTCCGCGGGAGAAAGATTAGGCATTCTGCTCATGAAGATTTACAGCCTCAGAAACTGTGCAGGGTCACTATGAGTCAGAACCGACTCCACGGTACTAAACAACAATACCCTACTTCTTCACAACTGCACTACCATTCCACCCTCCAAAAAATTCCTCTCCCTAGGAGAATCTTCTTGGAGCAGAGAGCCAGCCATGTTAGTAAACAGAGGACTTTCAGGGAACTTACAGATGCAAAATGAGTGAATACCAGGCAACCAATGTCATAATCCCTCTGGTCTTAATCACTGAAAGGCATTCTTAAATTCACATAAACAACTGTAACTATATTAAAGAAGTAAGGAGCTTGTTCTAAATGTTTATAAAGAGCTTGTCTCCACCTATCATTCATTCATTAACAAACACATATTGAAAATTCTTTCTGTGCCAGGCTCAGACCTAGTCACAAGAAAGTGACAATTACAATGCAGTGATTTAATGTCTCTTCTAGCCATAGTCTTTATAAACTCCCACCAAATGACTTTTTTCCTGATTTGTCTGCGTAAGAGAAGGTAAGGGAAAATGCTGATGGATTATATTATTCAATTGTGATTAATTATGAAAAGTTGAAACTCTTAATGTGGGTATAAAATGAAAAATCGCAGAAACAGGAGGAGGGAATCTCATTATAAACGAGTTAGAACCAAGAAAGGAGTGCTGTCTTTGTACCCCAAGATCTCTGCACATGGAACCTCCTTGACCCAGGGATAAAATGCTGTGACACCAAAGAAGCAGCAGAGGAGTAGAGGAGTGGCAGCTGCAGAACCAAAAAGCCAGTGTACAAGACAGAGCAGTAGGCTTCTAGCTCACAGAGCAAGAGAAGCTGAGTGATTTGGGGCAGGAGGCTTGCTTGCATAAGTATGGGGTCTCCAAGCACTTACTGCCAGAGTAGGGCAGAGGCCAGAGCCAAGGGGATGAAGGCCAGAAAGAAGCCTGCCAATGACACAGCAGAAGAGAGGCTATTCTGATGGGAAGAACTGTGCCCTGAACATTTCAGACCCTGAATTGTAACTTGCTAACTTCCCTAATGGAGTCCAGGAGTAGAGTTGTAGGATAGGCACAGGCTTCTAACCAAGGCGATTCAAACCCAACAGCTGCTCCTAAGAAACCCTGTACAGGGCTGTTATCAGTCAGAACAGACACAGCAGCATTTAACCTTAAAATCTGGTGTGAGGCTGTGGGCAAATGGTTCAGACTGCAAAGTTGTTTGAACTGCACAGTCAGTGGTTCAGGCTCACCAGCTGCTCCTTGGAAATTCTACACAGGGTCGCTATGGGTTGGAATCGACTCGATGGCACTTAACAACAACAACCCTAAAATCCTATAACTGTAAGTATGGTATCTGAGTTCTATGTGGCTACTATAATGAATTATCAAATCCAGCTGAGTAGAGTGCTGTGGGGAAGGATGGTGGGTGCCAATTTTTTATAGCAATAAAGCAGACAGGAGAACAAACAAGATGGTGGAGAAGGTAGACATGCAGTGAGGAGCTCCATCAGCAACAACACAGAATACTGGACCAAGCAGGCTCAGAGGATGGTGTCAGAACAATGAACCATATATAATAGAATATTTAGAAGGTTGGCAGGCTTACAGCTAGGGGAATTTGTAACAGAAGCAAGAAATTCAGTGCCTTCTAATCCAAGATGCTCAGCTGCTCTCGGAGCCGCCATCTTGGGCAAGACTAAACAGGGGAAGGATCAGAGCAGTTGCGGACGCATGACAGAACCACGGAGATAAAGGTGTGGATATTCTTTTTTTTTTTTTTTTTGTATCTGTTCATTGGTCTCTGGCTGGCAGCACACCTCCATTCTGGTGACTAAAGGGGGTGCTTGAGCAAGTGGACACTGCATCCCCACCCCTGGAGGGTTCTACTATGCAGGCACACAGATCTCCTCAAAATGTAAAGAGGAAGTTTTCACTTAAAACCAAACAGCAATGCTAAACAGCCACAGCCAGCCCTTAACTGTTTATCACTAGGAAAAAGGTCTGAATGAGGATTGTGGAGTGGGACAGGCAAACTAAAAAGGAAATAGGCCAAAAATTAAATCTTGAGTTACATCATAACGACCAACAGTGGCATCTTAAAATTTCTCAGGAAGAAGAGTGAAAAGGGAAGCCCATTTCCTGATCACATCTACATGGCGGCATTCAGAAAGCATAAAAATATCAAAACACAAACTCATCTAAGTATTAAGGCCACAACTAACTCCTGAATATTCCCAAAAAACAGAAGCAGATGACCATATCTGCACATGTCCAGAAATAAGATAAAGTGACTGAGGCAAATGAGCTGGAAGCAGACCTACACTCCATACTGGAGTGAGGGCAGGCTTTGGAAATACCTGAGAAGGAATTCAGAAAAATGATTACAAAATGTATCAAAACACTATACAATGGAGTTGAGACAAATAAGGAAGAAGTCAGGAACGTGCTAAAGGAACAATCAAATAAGACAGATACAGCACTGGAAACAATTCAAAACCTACAGAGAGAGGTCCAAACGATTAATAATAGAATATCAGAAATGGACAATACACTGAAAGGGCAAAGGAGTAGAACTGAAGAGATAGAAGCCAGATCTAGTAAACTAGAAGATAAATCTCTCAACATTACTAAGACAGAAGAGCAAACACAAAAAAGAATTAAAAAAACTGATGAAGGCCTAAAATTCATTTTGGACAACATGAAGAGGAATAACTTAAAAATTATCAGCATTCTGGAACAGGAAGAATCACACAAGTCCACAGAGGAGATAGTTGAAGAACTTCTGGAAGAAAATTTCCCTAACATCCTTAAAAGCGAAAAGATAAGCATTCAAGAAGCTCAACGAAACCCAGAAAGGATAGACCCTAAAAGACAATCACCAAGACATACAATAATCAAGCTCTCCAAAATCAAAGATAAGGACATAATCCTGAAAGCAGCTAGGGAAAAGAGAAATGTAACATACAAAGGCAAGCTAGGATTTCTCAACAGAAACCATGCAGGCAAGAAGACAATGGGGAGACATATATAAAACCCTGAAAGAAAAAACTGCCAACCGAGAATCTTCATCTTCTACCCAGCAAAGTTGTCAATCAAATACAATGGTGTAATCAAAACATTCCAAGATGAACAGAAGCTAAGGGACTTTCCCAAAGTCAACCATGTGATGAAAAACATCCTAAAGGAAATTCTGTGGACTGAGAACCAACAAGAACAGACAACAACCAGAGACTGACGTACGTGGCAGCATCACTCAATCAACAAATGAAGAGTCTAGAACAAAATAAAATGATAAAAACAAAGGACCTGGGAGGTCAGTCTAAGATCAAAACAATTACAATGTAAAAGAAGGTAAATACAGAGGAATGGAGATCCAGGTAGTGAGAAGGTCAGGTAGATTACAGGATAAAATAGATTGTCTTAAATGGAGGGGAGAGTTAATGGAATATAAGGTAACCACAATAGTGGGGTTGGGGTGGGGGTTTAGTCCAGGTGTTGGAGAAGGAAATACAAGAAAGGGGAGGAGGTGGAAGAACAAGATAAATAGGTGAACACTGAGACAGGTTTGCATGTCCTAAGTAGGACAGAGGTAAATAGTGATGCATGCTCAACCTTGGAACAACAGGGCTCTGTGATGTAGGGATCTAGCATAGCTTGAAGAGGGAAATAATACTAAGATGCTTGACTGTCTTATGAATATTGGTTTCCTTTGCCTACTATTGTAAATTAGACACTCAAGTGGGATAGAAAAGAATGATTACAAAAAACCTGTAAGCCCGTCTTCAGCCTATAACTGACTGGAATACCTAAAAGGGGTTCTACAACTTGCCCAGTGAAATACACCTCTTGCAGAGCCGTTTCAGAGTATACAACCTGAAGTGGAATCCTAAGTCCCATCCAGAACCTTCTGAGGTGGGACATTTCCACAAGCAGACCAGCCTGGAACAGCTAGAATGACAGAAGATGCATCTTCAAAGAAAGATCAACAGGAAAAACCCAAAACAAAAATGTCAGCATGTTGACTACTACAAGAATAAACAAGCTGTTTGCCAGGAAGCCATCAAGGCAAGCAATCAAGTTCCTTCAGGACAAACTCCCCTGTAAAACTAAAATTCAGAGGGAACACGTGAGCAGGCATGTAAGCTTGCTGGCGACCACACTGGTCTACTGGTGAGTGGAAGAGAGGGAAAGGCAGCAATGAAGAAATGGGCTGAGTTCAACCACAGTCCATTGACTCCCGTTGACCTGGAGATGAGAGCGAGAAGAGGAAGGACTGGTTGGTCCAAAGTGTGGACAAGGACATATCCACAGAGGGCTGGAGCTGAGAGTGAAGCATCCTGCTGATATGAAGTGAGGGGAGATGCACAAGAACACCCAAACTTGCAGATAGTACCTATATGACCTAGCCTCAATGGTTTGATCAACAGAA
>NW_006408544.1:5612326-5615331 GCF_000296735.1 Chrysochloris asiatica
AGTTTTGTAACAAAAACAAGGGAGTGGTTAATCTTACAGTCCAGAAACAGAAGACCCTAGGACCATCAAGGGAGAAGAGCAGAAGCAGAATGCGGGACCTTATCCAGAAAAGCAGCCACGCCAGAGACAGAGGCAGAGATGTGGACATGGAGAGAGGGAGCAGCTGAGGACTCTAGATTCAAAGGAAGAGAGGGATTAAGAGCTGGTGGCCAGGAGGCAGACTTGCAGAATGTGCCCTTTGGTGGTGTAAATTATTATACATACTTGAGTTTTTTTGTTTTTTAAAAAAAGAGCTCAAGTGAATAGAGAGAATACTGTTAAGTGATGGTACATGGAGGGGATTGTAATCATTGTTATAAAACAAGGTGAATGAGTTGTTGAATGTAAAACGGATGATCTCCCTTATGGACTTTCACTCAATCCACAATAAAAACCTTTAAAAATAAATAAATAAATAAAATAAGCAGACAAGCTTCAATTTCTGGTGCAGATACAGAAAAATAATATCTACTCCTATCTTAGAAAGCCAGGGAAGACTTGTTGGAGGTGATGATGCTAAAAAAAGGTTAGGTGACTGAGGGCTATTTTACCTGATAATGATGACGGACTCTTACTGATTTCCCATGCGTGGTAACAGACAATTCCACTACCCAGGTGGCAGTGTTATTTTGGATTCATAGCAGTATCAGATGGCCCTACCCAGGTTTCCAAAAAGCTAAGCCATTATAGATACATACACTAGGTTAGTACAATTAGAAGAAAAGCTCCATTGTGATTTCCTGAATTTAAAAAAAAAAGGTTCCAAAATTCTTCATCCAACTTGTTTCTGCCATAACTATTGGACTTTTACTATACTACCAGTTGGCTCAAAGAAGAGATTATCAGAGATATACTGAGGTCCTTCTTGGCAACTACTGCCCACCAAGGAAGTCATAAGAAGGAAAGTTGCCACTTAAAAAGGTCTTGATGCAAGTTTAGACTAAGTTCTCAAACCTTCCCTCAACCAAATTGTGCACATTCTTTTTAGGGAGATAGAAATCTGCCAAAAACAAATCCTTGGGCGAAATGAGAGGTTCCGGGAAAGAAAGAGATTTGTAATTTGATATAGACATCAAACATGCAACTGAAAATAACAGTGCAGTTAACTTTTTGAACATCTAAAAATAGCACATATGCTCTATCTTTCTAATAGTCTCCAGGATGGGGATTTCACTTGCATAGTTTGCTCTTCGTTGTAGCATGTTAGCTGTTTCATAAGACATATAACAATAGATAGTCTTTTTTCTACATCAAAGGACTTTAATAACTAAACCTCTAACAACTAGTGTGTTCGTATTATTATCCCTATTTTCTTGGTTGTAAAACTGAGGCAAAGGGTAAATGAGCTTGTCTGAGGCCAAAAATTCCTGTCTAAATGAAATAGAAAATTATCGGTTTCACAACTTTTAAATTAAGAGAAGGAATGAGACATGCAATGTAATATAGTTTATGCTTTAAACATAAACTACAGAACTCTATTATAAATTTAGTGTGCTTAAAGTTTCTTAAATATACTTTACTAACCTATTTTCCAAATACTTGCTAAAGAATAATCACATTTTGCTTCTAAAGCACAAAATTGACATAGATGGCTGATCACCTGACAGAGAAACAACTCTTAAGACAGATCAGGCTCAATGTTCAAGAAGCCAAGCAGTTTTGCTTTAAGTGCTGATTACAGACCACACTTTAACTTCACTAGGTTTCTTGCACATGTGGCACTAGACACAGGATAGAAAGTCATACTATAAGACTGAATTTAGTTTCTACTTAGATAAAAGATAACAGTAACAGCTGCACACTTGAGATAAGGATACTACATAATTTCTTGAGTCTGGTTAAAAGATTTGCTGGTTTAAAAATATTTTCTAAACGGAAGTATTTTGACTTCTACACATACTAAGAACCATTGAATTATACACTTTAAAACAGGCTTATAAATATATATACCTATCTAATCCTAGGAAACCCTATACAGGGACACAATGGGTCAGAATCGACTCGACGGCACTTCACAACAACAATCAGTGGTTCAAGCTCACCAGCCACTCCTTGGAAACCCTATACAGGGGCTGTGAGCCAGAACTGACTTGACAGCACTTAACAACAATAACTCTGTATACACGTACCCCACAGACTCTAAAAGGAAAAGAAAAAAATTTTTGGAGAATGTAAGATCAAATAAACCTGCTCTAGTGCCAAGGATCTACAGTTGGATTCTTGCTGTTAAGTGACATTGAGAATCCGATTATAAGAGTTACTAATGCTTATCTTTGAGAGGCAACATAATAGAGTAAAAAAAACATGGACATCTGAGATACACAAATACATCCTAGAACCCATGACTGGGTTCTGGTCCTGGCTCATCACCTAACCAGGTATGGGGTTTGGGGCAGGTAATTTAAGCTTTCTGAGTTTCAGACTTCATAACCGTGAAACAAAATAATACAATCTGCCTTGGAGTCCTGGTTTGCACTGTACGATAAGCACTGGACAGCTAACTGCAAAGTCAGGGGTTCAAACCCACCAGCAGCTCCTTCGAAACCCTATATTGGGCGCTATCAGTCAAAGCCATGGTATTTTCAATAAGTTGAACAATGACTAAGGAAGACTGCAGAAGAATCAATGCATTTGAGCTATGATGGTGGAGGAGAATATTAACAGTACCAATGGACTGCCAAAAGAACAAATCAATTTATGTTGGAAGGAGTACAACCAGAATGTTCCCTTGGAATCCAGGATGGCCAGATTTCATCTCTCACACTTCAGACATATTGTCAGGAGGGACCAGTCCCTGGAGAAGGATATCACTTGAAGCACTTTGGTAAAATGGAGGGTCGGAGAAATAGAGGAATGTCGGGGACCTGCCTCGACATAGGGGTTCGGTTCACGAGGAGGAGATACCTGACGGCGATAAAGATATAGCAAGAATACACAGAAAGAGACAAAGAGAGAGACAATGAGGC
>NW_006408544.1:5620746-5621777 GCF_000296735.1 Chrysochloris asiatica
AGCGCGGCCGAAAGAGGAAACACAGAGTCCGCTCACTGGTTGAGTTTTATCAAACATTCAGGGAAGAGCTGTCACCAATTCTACTCAAATTATTCCATATCAAAAGCTATCAATAAGGATGGAAAGCTCCCTAACATATTCTATGACACAAGCATAACTCTCATAAAAGAACAGGGAAAGGACATCACTAAGAAAGAAAATTATAGACCACTATCCCTCATGAACATAAATGCAAAAATTCTCAACAAAATCCTACCCAACAGAATTCAACAACACATCAAAAAATACATATCATCATGACCAAGTGGGATTCATATCAGGGATGCAAGGATGGTTCAGCATTAGAAAAACAATCAATGTAATCCACCATATAAGTAAGAAAAAGGAAAAGAACCCATGATCACACTGATTGATGCAGAAAAGGCATTTGACAAAATCCAAAATCCATTCCTGACAAAAACACTCAATAAAGTAGGAATTAGAAGGAAATTCCTCAACATAATTAAGAGCATATATACAAAACCAACAGCTAATATCACTCTCAATGGAGAGAAACTGAAAGCCTTCCCTTTGCGAACAGGTACCAGACAAGGATGCCCTTTATCACCACTCCTATTCAGTATTATGTTGGAAGTCTTAGCCAGAGCTATAAGACAAGATAGGGAAATTAAAGTCATCCAATTTGGCAAAGAGGAAGTAAAACTCTCTCTATATGCAGATGATATGATCCTACACATAGAAAACCCCAAAGATTCAGCAAAGTAGCTGGGTACAAAATCAACGTACAATAATCAGTTGGGCACACAAATGTTCATAGCAGCACTATTTACAATAGCAAAAAGATGGAGACAGCCAAAGTGCCCATCAACTGAAGAATGGATAAACACAATGAAATATTATGCTACCTTGAAGAACAACAAGGAAGCTGTAAGCTATCATATAACATGGATGAACCTTGAGGACATTATGTCGAGTGAAATTAGTCAGTCACAAAAGGAGAAATACTGCATAGGACCACTACTGTAAAAGAC
>NW_006408544.1:5622157-5628833 GCF_000296735.1 Chrysochloris asiatica
GTTGGAATAGGCAAAAGGGAGAAAATAATGTTAAGATGCTTGGCTGTCTTTTGAATCTTTGTTCCCTGGCATACCATTATAAAACAGACACTTGAGGGGGAGAGAAAGGAATAGCCAGAAATATTACCATAGAAAGCTTCTGCCTATAACTAACTGGAATATCTAAAAAGGGGCTACAACATGACCAGTGAAGGAGACTTCCTATGGAGCCTCTGCATTACATAAGACCATAGGTGGAATCCTGAACCCCATCCAGAATCTTTAGAGGTGGTTAATTTCCACTTGAAAGGACAAGCAAACCAGCCTGGAGCAGCTAAAAGAACAGAAGATACTTCTTAAAAGAAATACCAACAGGAAAAATACAAAACAATAATGACAGTCTGACTGACTACGACAAGAACAAGCAAGGTGCTCACCCAGGAGACATCATCAAGGCAAGCAGTCAGGTCTCCTTGGGGCAAACCTCCTTCCAAGACTTAAACTCAAAGGGAATACATGAGCAGACACATGTTCTGACTGGTGACCACATTGGTCACCTATAAGGGGAAGTAAGGGAAAAACAGCAATGAAGCTGTGAGCTAAGTCCAACCACATTCAATAGACTCCTGTGAACCCGGGTGGAGACCTGGTCAGCCAGCAGTTTGGCAAGACCTGGGGACCCGTAGCCACAGAGGACTAGAGTGGAGAATGAAGTGTCCAGCTGATAAGTGAGGGCATATGCACAAGAACACCCACACTTGCAGATAATACCCACTTGACCTGGCTTCAATGACTGGATGATCACAGCTCAACTAGAAGAAGAAAGAAGAGGGAAAAAAGAGTAATCTGATACAATTTGATGAACTTGACACCTACACCTATGGATGCAGTAGTTCAAAAGAGTGAACAAATATTTACAGCAAGGATCATTCCCACCCACCACTCAATACACAGGGTAGACAGGGATGGGTAACTTGGACATTGGCTACCCAAAATGGACGGGGGGGTGGGGTGGGAGCTACAAAGGCAAGAAGTGACTGGCTTACAAGATTTCAAGAGGGAGCCTAGATCCAGAGGGCATGGAGGAAGGTAGAATGTCCACTGAGTAGTATCCAATCTGTCTGGGCGGGACTGATGAAAGGAGATGTGGATAGCACTCATATGGTACAATAGTGAATATTTACTATCAGGACTGACTGTGAGGGTTGGAAATGTAAAGGTAGACATCTTGTAGCAAAAGGAGGAGAGTGGTTGACTTTGTAGTCCAGGAGCAGAGGGCCCTGGGACCATCAAGGGAGAAGAGCAGAATGTGGGACCCTACCCAGAGAAACAGTGATGCAAGGGATGGAGGCAGAGATGATGATGTGGAGAGATGGAGTGGCTGGGAACTCTAGACCCAGAGAGGGAGAGAGGCTGTGCGCTAACAACTAAGGGGCAGGCTTGCGGGGTGTACCATTTGGTTGGTTGATGATGCATGGGGAGGATAGTAACCATGGCAATGTAACAATATACGACAGGATGAATGTAAAGCTAATTATTCTCCCATGTAAACTATCACATAATTCACAATAAAACATTAAAAAAAAAGTACTTAAACTTTAAAAAAAAAAAAAAAAATCAGATGGATTACTCTATATTAATAATGACAATGCTGAAAAGGAATTTAGGAAAGCAATACCATTTATACAATAGCCGCCCAAAGGATGAAATATTTAGGAATAAATATAACCAGAGAAACAAAGGACCGATACAAAGAAAACTACAAAACACTACTACAAGAAACCAAAAGAGACTTACAAAAATGGAAGAATATACTATGCTCCTGGATAGGATGACTTAACATTGTGAAAATATCAATACTACCCAAAGCAAACTACAGTTATAATGCAATCCTAATCCTGATTCCAACGACATTCTTTAGTAAGATGGAAAAAACAATTACAAAACTTTATATGGAAAGAAAAGAGAGGCAGGGTAAGTAAAGTACTGCTTAAGAAGAAGAACAAAGTTGGAGGCCTCTCACTCTCTGATTTCAAAATTTACTACATGGCTACAGTATTCAAAACAGCCTGGTACTGGTACAATGAACAATACATAGATCAATGGAACAGAATTGAGAATCCAGAAATTAACCCATCCACATACCCAACTGATCTTGACAAAGGGCCAAAGTACATCGAGTGGGGAAGACGTAGTCTCTTCAATAGATGGTGCTGGCAGAACTGGAAATCAATATGCAAAAGATTGAAACAAGACCTTTACCTCACGCCACATACAAAACCCAACTCAGCATGGATTAAAGACTTAAATGTGAATCCCACAATTATAAAGATCATCAATAAAAAAATAGAGACAAATTTAAGGGCTCTATCCAGGGCACACAAAGACTACCAAACATTGAGAATATTACACAAACAAAAGAAGACAAAATACTAGGCTGTGTTTTAAATCTTGGTTTCCTCACCTACTATTGCAAAAAAGACGATACATCTTCTAAGAAAGATCAGCAGGAAAAATCCAAAACAAAAATGGCAGTATGATTGGCTACTACAAGAATAAGCAAGTTGTTAGCCAGGACACCATCAAGGCAAGCAATCAAGTCTCTTCAGGACAAACCCTACTCCAAGACTGAAACATGAGCAGGCATGTAAGCTTGCTGGTGACCACATTGGTCTACTGGTAAGTGGAAGGGGAGGAAAGGCAGCAATGGGCTGAGTTAAACCTCGTTCCATAGACTCCGGTTGACTTGGGAGATGAGATAGGGAAGAGGAAGGGTTGGTAGGCCAAGTGTGGTGAGACCTGTGGACAAATGAGCCCATGGACAAGCACACATTCACAAAGGACGAGAACTGAAAGTGAAGCATCCAGCTGATACGAAGTGAGGGAGACACACAAGAACACCCAAACTTGCAAACAGTACACATTTGACCCAGCCTTGACAGCTTGTTAATCAGAACTCGACTAGAGGGAGATAAAATGAAACAATTTTTGATAAAGGAAATGAGGGTAAATTGCTACAATTTGATGAACTTGACTTATACTCATGGAGTTAGTAGCTCAAAATACTAACAAAGAGGAAAGGATTCTTTACATCAAGTATCAATGCTATCCCTCTGTATAGAGGGTAGATAAAGATGGGCAACTTAGACATTGGCTACCTAAAATGAATGGGCAATAAAGGCACGAAGTGACTGGCTTACAAGTTTTCAAGGGGGATTTTAGTTTAAGAGTGTGGGGGGGAAGACAGAGTCCCCACTGAATGAATCTAGATGAGTCTGGTAAAAAGAGATGAGGATAATTCTTATGATTCAATAGTGAGTAATTGTTATCATGACTAACTGTGACTCTCACAATTATAAAGGTAGAAGTTTTGTAACAAAAAAAGGGGAGTGGCTAATCCTACAGTCCAGAAACAGAGAACCCTAGAACCATCAGGGGAGAAGAGCACAAGCGGAATGCAGGAACCTATCCTGAGACGCAGCGACACCAGAGATGGAGGCAGAGATGGGGACACGGAAAGAAGGAGCAGCTGAGAACTCTAGATTCATGCAAGAGAGGTACTGAGAGCTGGTGGCCAGGAAGCAGACTTGCAGCATGTGCCCTTTGGTGGTTTAAATTATTATACATGTCTGAGTGTTTAAAAAAATAATAATAAAAAGAGCTAAAATGAATAGAGAGAAATATTATTAACAGATGGTACATGGAGAGGATTATAATCATTGTAATGAAACAAAGAATATGATCTGTTGAATGTAAAACTAATGATCTGCCCTGTAAGCTTTCACTCAATTCACAATAAAAACTTTAAAAAAAAAAAAAAAGATTGAAGCAATACAAGAATCACTGTATTAAAAAGAATTGATTGAAATCCAACCATTTCAAGAAGTAGCATATGATCAAGAATTGATAGTAATGAAGGAAGAAGTCCAAGCTGCACTGAAGACATTAGGTAGAAACAAGGTTCCAGGAATTGAAGGAATAAAAACTGAAATGTTTCAACAAACCAGTTCAATGCTGGATGTGGTGACTAGCCTATGCCAAGAAATTCAGAAGACAAATACCTAGCCAACCAATGGGAAGAGATCTATTATTTGTGCCCATTCCAAAGAAAAGTGACCCAATGGAATGAGGAAATAACCAAACAATATAATTAATATCACCTACAAGTAAAATTTTACTGACAATAACTCAAAACAGTTGCAGAAGTACATCAACAGGGAGTTATCAGATTCAAGTCAGATTCAGAAGAGGATATGAACAAGGGATATCATTGCTGTTATCAGATGAACCTTGGCAGAAAGCAGAGAATACAAAAAAGATATTTACCTACGCCTTACTGACTATTGTTGTTGTTGTTGTTAAGTGCCATCGAGTCGGGTCCGACCCATAGCGACCCTGTACAGGGTTTCCGAGGGTGTAAATCTTTACGGGAGTAGAAAGCCTCATCTTTCTCCCGCGGAGCGGCTGGTAGTTTCAAACCGCTGACCTTAAGGTTCGCAGCCCAATTCATAACCACTACGCTAGCAAATAATCCAAGAAGCTAGACCCTATGAAGAATGTGGCATCAGGATTGGAGGAAGACTCACTAACAACCTGCAATATACAGAAGACACAACCTTACTTGCCTAAAGCGAAGAGTACTTGAAGTACTTGCTGATGAAGATCAACGACTACAGCCTTAATATGGATTACATCTCAATATAAAGGAAAACAAAACTCCTCACAACTGGACTAATAAATAATATTATGATAAATGGAGGAAAGACGGAAGTTGTTAAATAAGATATTTCATTTACTTAGAACCACAATCAACGTCCACGGAAGAAGAAGTCAAGAAATCAGATGACGTTTTGTACTGGGCAAATCTACTACAAAAGACCTCTTTAAAGCATTAAAAAGCAAAGGTGTCACTTTCAGGACTAAAGTGTTGTTGTTGTTGTTAAGTGCCTTCAAGTGAATTCCAACTCATAGCGACCCTATAAAGGGTTTCTGAGGAGCAGCTGGTGAGTTTGAACAGCCCATGGTATTTTCAAATTGCCTCTTATGCATTACAAAAGCTGGATAATGAATAAGTAAGATGAGAGAAGTGCAGCCAGAGTGATCCTGGGGGGCCAAGATGGCCAAACTTAGTCTCTCATACTTCGGACATATTGTCAGGAGGGACCATCGCTGGAGAAGGTTATCATGTTTGATAAGGTGGAGGGTCAGAGAAAAAGAGGAAGACCCCCAATGAGATAGACTCGTCAAGTGGCAGCATCGATGGATTCAAGCGTGGCAACAGTAGTGAGGTTGGCCCAGGATCGGGCAGTGTTCCGTTCTGCTGTGCATAAGGTCGCTATGGGTCGGTACCAACTCGATGGCACCTAACAACAACAACAAAGATGAGAGATTAACTGATGCATTTAAATTACTGTGTTGGCAAAGAATATTGAATATACCATGGACTGCCAGAAGAACAAACAAACCTGTTTTGGAAAAAGGATGGCCATATTTCTGTTTAGAAATGAGGATGGCAAGACTTTGTCTCTTGTACTGTAGGGAGATGTTAATCAGGAGAGACCAGTTCCTGGAAAAGGATGTTTCTTGGTAAAGTGGAGAATAATTTAAAAAAAAAAGGAAGACATCTCAATGAGATGGACTGACAAAGTGGCTACAACAATGAGCTCAAACTTAACAACTGTGAGGCTGGCACAGGACTAGGCAGTATTTCATTCTGTTGTGCATAGTGTCATTACAAATAGGAACCAACTCAATGGCATCTAACAACAACATAACAATAATCAACTCGTGGAGTCCATAGGTAGTACAAATGGTTAAGCACATGAATACTAGAATAAAGGTCGGGAGTTCAAATCCACTCAGCAGCCAGGACTGGCAATCAGATTCCAAATGGTCACAGCCTTGAAATCCCTAAAGAGCAATTCTATTCTGCACATACCGGTTCACCAATGGCTTGAGAGCAACTAGCAACAAAAGCAATCAACTAATAAATTTAGGGCAGTGTTTTAGGGTTAGAAACTGAAGTTCTGAAGTAATTTCTTAAATTTGTTTGTTTACAAAGCTTTAGCAAATTTAAGCATCTTCAGAAGTGCTCAACTGAATACGGATAATGATCTGGTAGGAACAATCAGTTGTTATTACTCCTAAACCAAAGTAGGAAACCAGGTGTCATGCTGTAGGATATGCTATGGACTGATAACCAAAAGGATGGCAGTTCAAACCTGCCAGTTGCTCCTCAGAAACCCTATACAGGGTTGCTATGGGTCAAAACCAACACACTGGCACTTAACAGATCAAAGTTGGGTCTTTTTGCTTCTCAATCCCCTCATTTCCCAACTGCCTTCTGTTTTTCCAAAAATTATAAAAAGTCTGTTTAAAAGATCAAATAAAACCTTAAATGTATATAATTCAGGTTGCCATACAGAAAGAAAAAAAGCTACTAATTAAGTTATTTAATTGATAAATTTGCTTTTATATATTTCAAAGAAGCACTGTTTTTGTTAAGTGCTGTGGAGTCGGTTTCAACTCAGAGACCCTGCAGAGGGTTTCTGAGGAGCAACTGGTGAGCTTGAGCCACCAACCTTGCAGTTTAAAACCAACTTTTCAGTCCAGCACATTAACCCACAGCGCCTCAAAGAAGCATGCTGTTAAGTGCCATCGAGTCAATTCTGATGCATAGTGAACTTATATAGGGTTT
>NW_006408544.1:5629318-5630958 GCF_000296735.1 Chrysochloris asiatica
ACAATAATTTCTACATTCTGATAGATCGCACTTCTTTGGAATGGGTACAAATATGGATCTCTTCTAATTGGTTGACCAGGTACATGTCTTCCAAGTTTCTTTTAGCATACAGAGTGAGCACCACCAGTTCTTTATTAGTTTACTGAAAAACCTCAATTTGTATTTCATCAATTCCTGGACTCTTGCTGTTCACTAATGCATTCAGCACAGCTTGGACTTCTTCCTTCAGTACCAAAAAGTTCTTGATCATATGTTAGGTCCTAAAATGATGAAAAATTCTCCTTGGTACAGTGCCTGTATTCTTTCTATCTTCTTTTGGTGATTCCTGCATTAGTCAATATTTTGCCCTTAAATATGCACAACTTTGTTAGAGGACTGAATTTGTTATTCCATTATTTCAGCTTGAGAAATGCTAAATGTGTCCTTCTCTTTTGGTTTTCTAACTCTAGATCTTCACTCATTTCATTATAATACTTTGTCTTCTCAAAACACCCTTTGAAATCTTCTGTTCAGCTCTTTATTTCATAATTTCTTCCATATGCCTTATCTACTCTATGTTCAAGAGCAAGTTGCACCTTTGAGACACAGCAAAAGCAGTGCTTATAAAGGTAATTTATAGCAATAAATACACACATCCAAAAAGAAGAAAGAACCAAAATCAACACATTAACACAATATCTCAACAATTTTTAAAAAGCAGCAATGTAAGTCTACTGTCATCAGAAGAAAAGAAACAATAAAGATTAGAACAGAAATAAATGAAAAAGAAAACAGAAAAAACAAGAAAAAGAATCAACAAGAAAAGAAGAAGTAAAAAAGATAGTAACTGTCCTGGTGTGTTGCTATAGGATCAGCACTGGACTGCTAACCTTAAGGTCAGCGATTCAAGCCCACCAGCTGCTTCTTGGGAAGCAGGGTCGCTATGAGTCAGAACCAACTCAATAGCACTAAACAACAACAATAATGAAGAATTATACTGCAGCAAATTTGAAAATCTAGAAGAAATGGATAAATTTTTAGAAAAACATGATCTACCTAAACTAACACAGAAGGAAGCAGAAAAATGTGCACCGACCTATAACAAAAGAAACTCATCAGGTCATTAAGAAACTTCCAAACAAAAAATGTTTGGGCCCACATGGCATTATTAGATAAATTCTATCAAACATTCAGAGAAGAGCTGACACCAATGCTACTCAATCATAGAAAATGATGAAAACTCCCCAATGCATTTTATTAAGCAAGTGTTACCTTCATATCAAAACTACACAAAAACATGTTTGAAGCCTCACTGCATAAGAATGAATTATTGATCCAAGCTTAAATTTAATCAAGCTTCCAGGTTCAACTACGAATTTACAAAAAATATAAAGAGAAGAACACTTATTAAAGGACACCACAGGGCTACAAGCAAGAAAATGCAGACTGCAAGAAATTACTGAACAAAAGAAAGAGAAAAACTAATATTAAAAGAGATTTAAGAATGCAGAAGACTGAAACAAGACCTTCACCTCACACCTTATACAAAAACCAACTCAACATGGATTAAGGACCTAAATGTGAATCCCAGAATTATGAAAGCCATCAATGAAAAACTTGGGACAAATGTGAGGGCACTAATTCTGGGAATACATGAACTA
>NW_006408544.1:5633247-5641776 GCF_000296735.1 Chrysochloris asiatica
GATGCCTGAGATGGAGGCAGAGACGATGAAGTGGAGTGATGGAGCAGCTGGGAACTTTAGATCCAGAGAGGGAGAGCAACTGTGTGCTGAAGTTTGGGGGGGAGGGGGAGGGAGGGAAAGTAGTATAGGGGGCAGGCTTGCAGGATATATCCTTTGATTGGTTATTGATGCATGGAGGGGGTTGGAACCATGGCAATGAAACGACATACAATAGAATGAATGTAAAACAAATGTTCTCCCATGTAAACAATCATATAATTCACAATAAAACATGAAAAAAAAAAGAGAGATTTAAAAGACATTTCAACCAACTGTAATATATAGCCATTATTTGTTTACTGATTTAAATAAGTACACCAAACAACATTTTAAAATGATAATATTACAACTACAATCTTAAAAACTGCTTGGACATTTCATGATATTAAAGAATTAGTAATTGTTTTCTTTTTTTGAGGTATGATAGTGGTAACGTATTTTTTAAAAAAACAAACAAAAAACCTTCATCTTAGATATATTCTGAAATACTTTAATAACATGGAATTTCCTTCAAAACAACACTGGAGAGAGCAACTTGGGTGAGGATATAGATGAAATAAGATTTGCCAATGAATTGATAATTGAAGCTGGGTGATAGAAACAAAGCTATGCTCTATCTATTCTTATACATGTTTGAAAATTTCCATAGTAAAAAGTTAGAAAAAAACAACCCAACAAACTATGTCTAGTCCACATCCACATTGATGTTTAGTAAATGTTATTGTTGTTAGATGCCATCTAGTCAAAACCAACTCACAGTGACCTTATGCACAACAGGATGAAACTATGCCCGGATCTACGCCAACCTCACAATCATTGCTATATTTGAGCACACTGTTGCTGCCACTGTGCCAATCGATCTCATTGGGGGTCTTCCGCTTTTTCTCCGATCCTTCACTTTACCAAGCAAGATATCCTTATCCAGTGACTGGGTCCTCCTAACAATATGTCTGAAGTATGAGAAAAGATGTCTGGCCATCTTGGCTCCCAAGGAGCATTCTGATTGTACTTCTTCCAACACAGACTGGTTTGTTCTTTTGTCAGTCTATGGTATGCTTAATATTCTTCTCCAACACCATTAACTCAAATGCATCAATTCTTCTATGATCCTCCTTATTGACTGTCCAACTTTCACATGCATATGAGATTACTGAAAATACCATGCCTTGGGTCAGGCGTACTTTAATCCTCAAATTGACATCTTTGATCTTCAAGGCTTTTAAAAAAAGTCTTGTGAAGCAGATTTGCCAAATGCAATGTATCATTTGATTTCTTGATTGCTACTTCCATGAATGTTGATGGTGGAGCAAAGCAAAATGAAATCTTTGACAACTTCAATCTTTTCTCCATTTATCATGATGCTGTTTATTTATTAAAATACCAGTGGTATTTTTGTTTTCTTTACATTGACGTGCAACCCATACCAAAAACTTTGGACTATTTTAAGATAAGAAGGAAAGGACAAAAATGGATTATCAGAGAAGACTCTGAAACTTACTTTCCAGTATAGAAACGATAAAGCAAATGGAAGAAATAAGGAGGTAAAAGCTGAACAGAAAATTTCAAAGGGCAGCTCAACAAGTCAAAGTCAAATATATTATAATTAATGAAATGTACAAAGATCTGGAGTTAGAAAACCAAAAAGGAAGAACATGCTTAGCATTTCTCAAGCTAAAGAATTGAAGAAAACATTCGAGCCTTGACTTTCTATTATTATTGAAGGATTTTATGGGGGAAATATTGAATGATACAGAAAGCATCAGAAGAAGATGGAAAGAATACACAGTCACTGTAACAAAAAGAAATGGATGATGTTCAACCATTCCAAGAGATAGCGTATTATCAAGAGCCAATGATACTGAAGGAAGAAGTCCAAGGTGCACTGACGGCATTGTCAAAAAACAATGCTCCAGGAATTGATGGACTACAAATTGAAATCTTTCAACAAACTGATGCGACACTGAAGGCACTCACTTGTCTATGTCAAGAAATTTGGAAGACAATTACCTGGCCAACTCACTGGACTAGATCCATATTTGTGCCCATTCCAAAGAGAGGAGACCCAACGGAATGTGGAAATTATTGTCACACGCAGGTAAAACTTTGCTAAATGTATTTTTAAAACAGCTGCAAAAGTACATTCATTGACAGGGAAATGACAGAGGTTCAAGTCATATTCAGACAAGGATGTGGAATGAGGGATATCACTCCTGACATCAGATGGATCTTTGTTGAAAGCAGAAGATACCAAAAAGATACTTAATTGACTACACAAAGGCTTTTGACTATGTGGATCATGACAAGCTAACAGCAACACTGTGAAGAATGAGTATTCCAGAATACTTAATTGTGCTCATGAGGAATCTATATAAAGGCCAAGAGGCAGTCTTTTAAACAGAACTAGGAGCCACTGAACGGTTTAAAATCAAGAAAGGTGAGTGCCTATTAATATGAGTGGACTTTACAAAGTTCATGGAGAAATTACATTGTTACTTTTTTTTTAATTTCATTCTCTTTTTATTCCATTTTCCATAAACTTTTTTTAATCCCGTCTTAGTTGCAACCATTATTTCTCAAGACTCTAACCAAGTAGAGGAAATCATTTGCATGTGACTCCCAGGCTCTCTACATCCATGTTAGGACAAGTGACATTTCTAAGATATAGAAATTTGAGAGCAAAGAGAATTCTACACTTCCATCCTAAATTTGTAGAGTGCTAAACTAACTCTGGAAAGACTATCTAAACTCAAACTTCCTGGTAAACCTGTGAAAGAACACAATTCTCTTTTCATTACCCTCCTCAAATTTCCTATTTCTTCCCTACAGAAATTAGTAGCATAGCAACAGTCCAGAAAGTAATGTACTCAACAAAATTATACTAGAAATTCCTACCCCAATTAGAAACACCAAAGTCCACTTCTACATGGGGAGTTGTTGTTAAGTGCCACTGAGTTGGTTCCAACTCACTTCTACCCTGTATAGAGTTTCCAAGGAGTGGCTGGGCGGTTTGAACCGTTAGTCTTATAGTTTAGCAGTGCAGCACTTAACCTATAGCACCACACCAGGATTCCTCCACTTCAGGTAGAAACACAGAAAAACACAAAAGGAGGTCAAAAAGTGAATTTAAATGCCCATATACATTACACTAAGGAGCTCTGGTAGCGTAGTGGTTACGAGTCAGGCTGCTAACCTCAGGTGAGCAGTTCAAAACTACCAGCCATTCCGTGGGAGAAAGATAAGGCTCTCTGCTCCCATAAACCTTTACAGGCTTGGAAACCTTATGCAGGGTTGCTATGAGTTGGAAGCGACTCCACAGCACACCACCACCACTATCACCATACATTACACTTGAAGTCCTATTCTAGGATAGTAAGGGAATGAAAAGAAATACAGACGTTAAATATTAAAAACAAAGAAATAATACTGGTTTTCTTTGCAGGCAATATGATGATACATACAGAAATGGTGTTGTAGGCTAATGCGCTGGATTGTAAAGTTGGTTTGAACCACAAGGTTGCTGGTTCATGTTTACCAGCAACTCCTTGGAAACCTTATACAGGGTTTCCCTATAGGTCAGAACCAACTCAACAGCACTTAACAATAACAACAACAACATAGAGAATTCTAAATAAGTCTAAAATTTAACAAAGTCACAGGACATAAAAATCAGAAGATGTAAAATAAATTATAAAAATTGTACAACTATAAATTGATCAATTGTAGAACTATAAAATCAATATACAAAATGTAATAAAAAATGCCAGTAACAATAGCATTATGAACACTTGCATAGAATTAAGTTAACCAAGAGACATTCAAAATCTCTACAATGAAAATTATAAAACACTACTGACAGAAATTAAAGACAATTTAAATAGCTATAACATGTTCAAGGATTGATGGTGGCGTGTCTTGGAGTCGGATCCAACTCACAGCAACCCTGTATAGGGTTTCTGAGACTATAAATCTATACAGGAGTAGAAAGCTGGTGAGCAGCTGCTAAGATTTGAACTACCGACCTTGTGGTTTGCAACACAACACGTAACCCACTACACTACCAGGGCTCCTTTTTAAAGGATTGGAGGATCCAATATTAAGACTCAATTCTCCCCAAATTATCTATAAACTCAATTCCAATAAAAATCCCAGGAAGCTTTTTTAGAAACCGGTAAGCTGATTCCAAAAATTTTTTATGGAAGTCCAAAGGACTCAGAATAGTCAAGACAATTCTAAGGAAAACAAAGTTGTTGTACTCACTTTCTAAACAACAAAGTTGGTGCACCTACTTTCTAAACAAAGTTGGTGTACTTATGCTACCTGGTTTCAGGACTTACTATAAAGTTATAGTAATCAAGACAGTATAGTACTGAAATATAAAGACAGACAAAAAAAAATGTCACAAAAAGAAAGGCCAGAAATACATCATACATCTATAGTCAATTGATTTTCAACTATGGTACCACACAATTCAAAGGGAAAAAGAAAATCTTTTCAACAAATTACGTTGGAACAACTGGATATACATATAAGAAAAAAACTTTATCCCTACCTCAAACCATGGTGTTGTTGTTAAGTGCTGCTGAGTTCATTCTGACTCACAGCGACCCTGTATAGGATTTCCAAATATCGGTCAGTGAGTATGAACCACCGACCTTGCAGTTCAGTGCTTATGCTATAGTGTTACACCAGGACTCTACTCACACCATAAATAAAACTAAATCCAGATGGATCATAGACCTAAACATAAGTGAAAACAACATTTCTAGAGATTAAAAAAAAAATCAGTAATTTAGATTGAGTCAACGCTGAAAACTTCTAGTCATCAAAAGACATCATTAAGAAAGTGAAAAAGCCAGCCACAATCTTGCAGAAAATATTCACAACACATATCTGACAAAAGACTTGCATCCCAAATATATATAGAATTCCTACAATAGTAACAAGACAAAACAATCCAATTTAAAAATTGGACAAATACTTTGAACAGACATTTCATGAAGATATATAAATGGCCAAAAGGCACAAAGAAAGGTGTTCAGCAATTACTTAGCAGGGAACGCAAGTTAAAACCTTAAGCAAACTACCATATGTTGATGATGCTATTGTCAGTTGCCACCACAGCAACTCTGTGTATGCAGAGCAGAACTGCTCTACAGGGTTTTCAAGGCTGTGACTTTTCAGAAACAAATCACTAGGTCTTTCTCCCACAGCACCTTCTGGGTGACTTTCAACCACCAACCTTTTGACTAGTTGTTGTTGTTAAGTGCAATTAAGCTGGTTCTGACTTACAGGAACCCTAGATAGGGTTTCCAACGAGCAGCAGGTTTAAACCACTGACCTTGCAGTTAGCAGTTCAGTGCTTATTTTACAGTACCCACACCAGGGCTTGTTTGGCTAGTAGTAGAGTTTACGCTACTCAAGACTATCCATGGACCCACGGGTGGTGGTGTGCCAGCACATCGATTCTGACTCATAGCGACCATGAATAGGGTTTCCAGGGCTATAAATCTCTACAGGAACAGAAAGTCTCATCTTTCTCCCACTGAGCGGCTGATGGCTTTTAACAGTAGACCTTGTAGTTAGCAGTCCAGCAGTATCCTAACAACACCATGAGGGCTCCTTACATACCTGCTGATAGTGGGTATGTGCTGTGGAACCAGTTGGGACTCACAGCAACCCTGTGTAGAGTTCCCAAGGCTGTAAAAGTTACAGGAGGAGAAAGCCGCATCTTTTTCCGGCAAAGCGGCTGGTAAATTTAAATTACTGACGTTGCAGTAACAGCTCAACTTGCAATCCACTACGCTACTAGGGGTCCTTACATACCCACTAGCATGGTTTAAAATTAAAAAAAAAAAAAAAAGTTTCTTTAAATAATATTTTTGGTTAAAGCAGACAAACAGGTTCCTAGTCAACAAGTTCTACACATACTATTCAGGGACACTGGTTATATTCTTCATATTGTATCAATATTCTCATTTCTGTTTCCATTATCCTTGTCTCACTGCCCCACAGCCCCACAGCCTTCTCAATTATGCTTAAGAGTAATTACTGACCATTTGGTCTCATATAGAAGATGTTTAAAAGAATACCATATTTAAGGGTGACATTCTTTATGAGTTAAGCTGCTATTTAGGTTAAAGGTAACTTGAGGAGGTAATTTTTGGTTCAAGGTTTAAAGACTCTGTGAGCAACAGTATCAAGGATTCCTCCAATCTCGATGGGTCCTGTAAGTTTGGATATTTTGAAAATTTGAAGAGCTGTTTCACTTTCACATTTTTTGTGCCTTTCTATCAGGCTCTGTAGGATAAGCACTGAATTACGAACCTCAAGGTAGTCAATATGAGCCCACCAGACCCTCCACTTGGGAGAAAAATTAAGTAACCTGCTCCCGCAAAGATTACAGCCTCGGAAACTCTATACAGGGTCACTATGAATCTGAACTGATTCCATGGCACTTAACCAAAAATAACAATAATCAGGATCTATCTATTGTGGCCCTGGTCAGAATGCGTGGTAGTAAAGCCAGGCATCATCTACTTCTGGTTTTAGGGTAGAGGAGGCATGGTTAAGGTACATAATTATCCTGTAGACCAGTCCTTCTCTGAATCTTGGGTTTGTTTCTCTTTTGCTCCAGACAACTACAGACCAATAGTTTATATTTTAGATGGCTGCTGACAAGCTTTTAAGACCCCAGTTGCTACCTACCAAAACAGAATGTAGAACATAAACTTTATGAACTATGTTATGACAAATGATCCCAAGGGACTATGACACTAAGTCTTCAAACCAAGTAAAATAATTCTGTAAGGTGAATGGTTATGTCTAAGAACTATCAGGTTTCTGAGAGTCCCATACGCCTTTTACATATATATATATGGAGTTCTGGTAGCGTAGTGGTTACGAATCGGGCTGTGAACCTTAAGGTCAGCGGTTCGAAACTACCAGCCGCTCCCGGGAGAAAGATGAGGCTTTCTACTCCCGTAAGGATTTGCACCCTCGGAAACCCTGTACAGGGTCGCTATGGGTCGGAACCAACTCAACAGCACTTAACAACAACAAATATATATATATTCACTATTGTTGCTGCTGCAAAATAATATTTAACACAACATTTACCAAAACATCCTTTTTCATGTGTACAATTGAGAAAGTGGCACCAGTTACCTTGACCAAACTGTGCCTACTTCACCCACATTTGGTGCTTTTTTTCCCCCATCAAAATAAAGTGACTACTACCTAGAGAAGGAACCCTTTCTCCCCACACTGCCCCAGCCATGGCAACTATCAGTACAAGTTGGTTTCTGTATATAAACCTAAGCATAGTTAAATTTTTAAAGGTTAACAGTATCAAGTACTAATGAAGATGTGAAGCAAATGCAACTTTTATAGATTGTTGATGGAAGTGTAAAATGATTCAATCACTTTGTTTCTAATAAAGTAAATTGTATTTCAAAACAATGTTCATAACAGCTTTATTTATAACAGTCAAAAATTACAAACAACTCAAATGATCCTCAATAGAATGGTTAAACAAATTACAGCACAATAATTTCATGAAATATAACAATATACCTAAAATAATATGAATGAATCTGAAAAATAGTTATGTTGAACAAAAGAAAACTAGACCAAAATTTTATAAGTTCATTTATATGAACTTCATAAACAAACAAAATTAATATATGGTCATAGAAATCATAAGAGCAACTGACAATATGGTGAGGGACAGACTAGAAAGAAACACAAAGAAACTTTCAAGGGTAATGCTACATGTCCCAGATTTCAGTAATGGTAATCTAGGTGTACATACTGTTCAAAACTCACTGAACTGTAAGTACTTAAGCTCTGTGTATCTTAACTAAATATAAATTATCCCTTTTAAGACAGAAAAAGGCTATGTACATATCAGCATTTTTTTGTTATGTAGTAAACAGGTAGAGTGAAAACACTAATACATGGGAGCATCAAAAAGTTCATGGAAAAATTCAGTTGTATTTTACTACCTTTTATCTATGAACTTTTTGCAGTCCCCTTGTACATCTGTTTGTAGTCATCAGAAATAATAGGTCTATTCTCCAAATCAAATTAAGACAGCAATATTATCACAAAGACTGAATTCTTCTAAAGGATGTGAATTTAAAAACAACTTACAGTAGCTGTTCAATTGCACTGCATGCCTTAATAATAAAACGATTTACACAGCACTGTTTATCAACTATGGGCTTATGCCTTGGGAAGACTATGGAGTATCTCAGAGTTCTAATATCCATCTAATATCCACATGCCCTTGCTAATTTCTTAATCAAAGGAAACTAGAAGTTCAAACATGGAAGCTATGTGGAAGTTTTTCGGAGTTTGTCCTTTTTTTTTTTCAGTGAATTCCCCACTTACCTGCAGAGCCAACTACTACTCAGATTTCTATAACCATGTATTAATTGTTCGTGAACTTCCTATAAATGGACTCCTTTGAAATGTATCTATTTGGGAGGA
>NW_006408544.1:5642862-5649830 GCF_000296735.1 Chrysochloris asiatica
CTTGTGTTTTTCTTTTGGGGTCTATTCTGTTTGGAGTTTGTTCAACTTCTTGAATGAGTCTTTGTGTGTTTCATGATGCTATGTAACTTTACTTCCAACAATTCTTTGACAATTTTCTCTGTGGCTTTTTGTGTCTCTTCTTATTCTGGATTCCTGTTATTCCTGTTGACAATCTCATATAATCTTATGCTTTCTTTGGATTTTTCTGTTCTTTCTGATTGCTCCTCTAGCAGATGAATATTTAAAGATTTATGTTCAAGCTCACCAATTCAGCCTTCCAATGATTTAATTTTACTTCCCTACCTCCTCAACCACCACTATATCATCTATTTCTGAAATCTTATATTAATCTTCTAGATTTCTATTTGCTGCTTTTTGCATGGTTTCTAATTTTTCATTTATCTATATTAGTTTGTTCTTGTAATGTTTTCCTGTATTCTTCTAAAATTTTTCTGATTTCCTTGCTTTCATCTGAAGTTTTCTCAACCATTCTATCTGTTGAAGGTACCTAAATATCATTCTTTTGAATTCTTTATCAGGTAGTTCTGATATCATTTCTGGTATTATATTTTCTAACTCTGTATTTTGGTCACTTCATTAAACCACTCTTGTCTTGTTTCTTCATGTTACCTAACATTGTATGTTTTCTCCTAGCACTGTGGTATTTACATTTTTTGTTGGTGTGTTCTCAGGCACTCACCACCTGTCTCCCAGTGTATGTGTTAGAGACTAGAAGAATGAATGCCATTCTCTCTTTACTGTTTGTGTAAGGTAGTGCAGGACAGGTTTGTTTGATGTTGGCTGTCAATTATTGTTGATTAGGTGGTATACGAATGGGTTGTGGTTCTTGCCTAATGTGTGAGACATGGATGTGGCTGGGTCAAATGGAAACAAATGCGTTCTCCCTAAAACTGACAACAGCAATAAAAGAACTAATGAGGTGAAATCCACTAACCTATAGAAGTGTGGGTGGGTATGCCTAGTGTGTGACCCCAAATAGAGCAGAGGTGCAGCAGGTAGTGCCACTGGCCTCCAGGCAGGTAAGGGTGGGGGCTTACCAAGTCCCGGGCCAACAGGAGGACAAAGGGAAGAAGGCAGAATCATAAACCCCTCACTGCAAAACTCCAACATGAGTCCTATTCCTTCACACTGCTGTAATGATTGACAGCCACCAACAAAACATCAAGATGGCATAGCCAAGCCAGGACAGCCAACAGCCCATCTCTCTCTTCTCTCATTGTTCCAGTAAGCACTCAATCCACCTCTCTATCCTTTCCTCTGACGTTCAGAGTTCCATAATCACCATTCATATACATTTTACTTGGTCTCTGATGGCCTTGTTGCAGAGGGTATGCTCAGTACATTTGCCTATTCTGCCAACTTGCCCCAAAAGTACCTTTTTTATAAGGATGTATATTGTGTAAAAAATACCAGAAACCAGTGACTGACAACTTTACTAGTGATCAAATCAAGAAGCAGCTGAAAAATACATGGCCAACAAAATGGGATACAAAAGTATGGATTTTAAAAAATCATTTTATAAACTGCAATGCATTTGAAAAAATAACTTTTTAAGCTAAATTAAAAACAAAAGCTAAAAAGCAGTCATTTACCTTAAGTTTGGGATATATGTGGCGCAAAGAATCTGCAGTTCCTTTGTCAGTCTCATCAGGAATACATACGATATCTGCCTTCATTTTCATATTTAATTCTGCAGAAAGAGCCTTTTGGACATCTCTGGTTGTAACCACAATGACTTCTATAGCACAAAAGAAAAAAAGAAAAAAAACTCTCATTCATTTAAACAATATTTTCACTATTTCAATTAGATTTGGTCTATTTATGAGTGTAATAATGATAGGTGCTACAGGATAAATAGAGTCCTGGTGTGGCACTGTAGGATAAGCAGTTGACCACAGGTCGGTTTGAACCTCAAGGTCGGTGGTTCAAATTCACCAGTCTCTCCTCAGAAATCCTATACAAGGTCACTATGAATCAGAACAGATTTGACAGCACTTAACAACAACATAGGATAAGCACTGGACTGCTAACTGCAAGCTTAGCAGTTCAAACCCACTACCACTCCTTGGAAACCCTACAACAGGATCGCTATGACTTGCAACTAACATAATGGCACTTTACAACAATATTATTTAGCCTTTTAAATATGCTTTGCATGAATTCACATGCATTCTTGGGAGGATCAATGTGATGCTGCAGGATCAATACTGTACTGCTAATCACTAGGTCAGTGGTTCAATCCTACCAGCTGCTCCTCAGAAACCCTATACAGGATCACTAAGAGTCAGTATTTAACAACAACATGCATTCTTTTACTTCATTCGTTCAACTATCTCATTTTACAAATGAGGAAACTTGAAGTAAGACATTAACTGTCTTTGTTCAGGGTCACACAATTAGTAAGCAATGGAGTCAAGATTAAACTTAGTTAAGACTAAAATCCCATATTTTAAAAGATTCAGAAGAGCATTCAACAAAACATGAAAATGAGATCTCATTTTAACCCTTCATTCAACACAAAGAAAGATCTATCACCACTTTCCAAGCAATTGGTGATTTACTGATGATCACAATGAAACCAAGTAAGAGGCAACTTCCACATCACCTCATCCATGGAGCTATCAATCAAAGACAAAAACTTGGGATTCTGTCTAGGACCTTTAGTTGTTGTTGTTGTTAAGTGCTGTCGAGTCGGATCCGACCCATAGCAACCCTATACAGGATTTCGGAAGAGCGACTGGTGAGCTTGAACCGCCGACCTTGCAGTTCAAACGGCTTTGCAACCTGGCACATTAACCCACAGTGCCATACCAGGACTCCAGGACCTTTAGTAGGATAATGTAAATCACTTTAACAAGACGTGTCGATGTCTAAAGATTTGATTTTAGCAACTCTTCAACAATTTTCACTTATCCCATGATGACACTTAAGGTCACAATTACTCCTTGCTTTCATTTTCTTTCCTTTTCTTATTTTTTCCTGGTCTCCAGCTAACTTTATTTTAGTCAACTCACTCACTCACTCATTCATCTCACAAATACAAATGTATTTAATGTATACAGGGTAAGTAGACACTGAGAGTATTTTCAACCATTTCATATGTATGTGAAAGCTGGACAACAAGATTGGAGAAAAATTGATGCCTTTGAACTATGGTGTTGTCAAAGAATACTGAATACCATGGACAGCCATAAGAAAAATAAATATGTCTTGAAAGAAGTACAGCCTGAATGCTCCTTAGAACTGAGGATAGCAAGACTTTGTCTCATGTACTTTGAACTTGTTATCAGGAGGGACCAGTCCAAGAAAAAGGACATTAAGCTTGGTAAAGTAGATGGTCATCAAGAAAGAGGAAGACCTGCAACAAGGTGGATTGACACAGTGGCTAAAAGAATGGGTTCAAACAACTGTGAGGATGGCACAGGACCAGACTGTGTTTCATTCTTATGGGCAGAGGACCTCTATGAGTTGGAGCTGATTTGACAGCACTTAACAATAATAGACACTTGAGAATTAAGAAATAAATGAACTTGACTTGGTTCCTATTCTCAAGAAACAACATGGAGAAATGAGAAAGAATGATCTATGAGGCAGACCATAATGAATTCAAGTCCAATATAAATTTCTTTTAGAACTTACTGTATATAAAATGCTGACATTACAAAGATGAATCAGACATAGAACCTGATTACAGAGCTCCCCATACCACCAATTACAATATAAAGCATGAACTGAGAAGTGTTAAGATAGAAAGAAAAAGTATGATGGAGGCATAAAAAGATAGGGCAATTAATGTTTGAAAGATTTCAAACAGAAAGCGAAATTTCCATGGATTAGAAATGACATTTTAGGTAGCGTACATAGCGTGAAGGGAGTAAATGCAAATACAGGGACAGTCTAGTAGACTGGACTAAGACTCTTTTGTGTAGAAAGAGTCAAAGGCTGAGCAGGTTATGTTAATTTCTCTAAATCTGTGGGCAATATGAACACAGTGAACACACGCTTTAGCTCCAGAATTCTGTTTAGGGGGCACTCCCCAAATTCTGAGTGAGTTTCAGTAATAAGGAACTTCCCATGTTGTTATTTAAGTGCCATGGAATTGGTTTCAAATCAGAGCAACCCTTGTACAGGGTTTGCAAGAACAGTTGATAGGTTTGAACCACCAACCTTGTGGTTGGTTAGCAGTCCTACAGGGCCACATCACAACCTCAATACTATAGAACACCTCAAACTCAAAATGGACTAAATTAAACTTATTATCATCCTTCTAATCTGTTTCTTCTCTCATATTCCCTTTTCCTAGTTAATGGTAATACCATCTACCTAGTCACTCAAGCTAAAAGTAGAGAGAACTCTTCTCTCTTTTTCACCCTGTCTCTATTAATTGTCCACTCTCAAATCAGTTCTCTTCTCTACCCTTGGTGCTACTGTATTAGTTTAAGCCCTCTTCAATGCTGGCATTGACTTTTATAATGAACTCCTAACTCATTTCTTCTTGGCTTCCTCACATCCATCCCTGATATAATTTACAGAGGAATTTTTAAAATGCAAATCTAAAAAATAAATTTTAAAAATGCAAATCTAAGTTATCAAATTTACTAAAATGAAGTTGTTCATAATATTCCCTTATCCTCTTAGTGTCTCCAGAATCCATATTGGCCCTTCTAAGATCACGATATTAGTAATTTGTGTATTCCTTTTTTCCTGAGCAGTCTACCTAGAGATTTAACAGCTTTTTTTCCCTCAGTGAACCAACTTTTGGTTTTATTAATTTTCTCTAATGGTTTGATTTTGTTTTCTATTTATTTCTCTTATCTTTTTTTCCTCCTTTCTATTTATTTTGGATTTTGCTTACTCTTCCTTTTTTGAGTGTCTCAAAGTAGATGTTTAGATCACTATTTGAGACATTTCTTCTTTTCCAATATAAGTGCTTAATGCTATAAATTTCTTCTATGTTTTCATTATATCCTTCAAATTTTAATATGCTTCATTTTAGTAAGCTCAAAGCATTTTCTAACTTCCCTTATATTTATTCTTTGGCCAGTGGGTTGTATAGAAGTAAGTGGTTTAATTTCCAAATATCTAGGAATTCTCTTGAAATCTTTCAGCTATTGATTTCTGATTTCATTGTAGTCAGAGAATATACTTTGCATGATTTTAATTCTTATCAATCTATAGAGGTATGCTTTATTTCCAAGAACATAGTTTATCTTGGAATAAGTTCTGAGCACTGGAGTGTATGATTTGTTGAATGTAAAACTGATGCTCTCCTATGTAAACCTTTACTCAGTTCACAAGAAAAAGCTAAAAAAAAGTTTTGAGCTTTTGAAAAGAATGCATATTCTGCTTTATTACATGAGAAGTTCAAAATTGCATAAAATTCTAAGGAAGCTATAAAACACTACTAGAATTAACAAGTGAAATTAACAAAGTTGCAAGATATAAGATCAATATAAAAAATCAATTGTATTTTTGTATAAAAACAACAAACAAATAGAAATTGGATTAAAAATATAACATTTACAATACCATCAAAAAATTAGCTAATTAGAGATAAATTTAGTAAAATATGTACATGCTTGACACACTGAAAACTATAAAATTACAGAAATTAAAAAGGTTAACATAATGGAGAGATATACCAATACTCATGGATCAGAAAACTAAACATTATTAAGATGTGAATTTTCATATGATCTATTTTCAATGTAATACCAATCAAAATCCCAGCACCCTCTTTATAGAAACTGATAGATTCTAAAATATATATAAATGAAAGGACTTAGAATAGGTAAAAATACAAATCTAATCTTTTAACACTTTTGTTTAAACCTTTAACTAATTTCCCAATGCTTTCCATGAAAAAAAAAAATTCCTCAGTATGAAATCCAAGATCCTTAATAATAATAACCCCAGTCTATCTCTCTTGCTATATACACTCCTCCCTCTTATACTTTATATTACAGCCATATAGAATGAATGACTGCCAGAACATGATATGCTGATCATTCACCTATATCTCTGCATTACTTCTACATGAAATGCTCTTTCCATACTGATCAATTTGGTAATCTCTTTCTCAAGATTCAGTTCAAGGGTCAGTTACACTGTGAAACTTTCCCTCAGTCCCTCAGATAGTAACAGCAACTTCCTCTATGGTCTCTATATTTCCCCCAAGCAGTTATAATGTCCCTCTGTTATGACATTTATCACATTAAATAGGAGCCATGTTTGGACCCTGGTGGTGCAATGGTTAAGCACTCAGTTGCTAACTGAAAGGCCAACAATTTGAATCCATTAGTTGCTCGGAAGGAAAAAAACCCTAGCAAAACTTATGAGACAATTCTATGATATCCTATAGGGTTGTTATTATTTGGAATCATATCAACAGCACACACATTAGTATGTCTAGCTCCCCATTAGATTTTAAAGTTCAAGAATCCAGAGCCTTAGCTATCTCTTCAATTATAAACCCCAGTGTTTAAAAAGTATTATTATATGCAAGCTAAGCCCTACAATGTTCAATAGATTCCTATGAACCCAGGTGGAGACCTGGTTGGCCAGCAGTGTGGCAAGACCTGGGGACTCTTGGGTCCAGAGTCAGTGACATAGCCACAGAGTACTAGAATAGAGAGTGAAGCGTCCAGCTGATAAGAAGAGAGGGCATATGCATAAGAACATCCACATTTGCAGATAATACCCATTTATCCTGGCTTCAGTGACTGGATGATCACAGCTCAACTAGAAGAAGAAAGAAGAGGAAAAAAAGAGCAATCTGATACAATTTGATGACTTGACCTACACCTATGGATGCAGTAGCTCAAAAAAGGGAACAAATCTTTACAGCAAGAATCATTCCCACTCCCTCCATACACAGAGTAGACAGGGACAGGCAACTTGGACATTGGCTACCCAAAATGGGGGGTGGGGAAGGGCTACAAAGGCAA
>NW_006408544.1:5649930-5651400 GCF_000296735.1 Chrysochloris asiatica
TATCACAACAAAATGTGCAAAGATCTGGAATCAGAAAACCAAAAAGGAAGAACATGCTCAACATTTCTCAAGCTGGGGGAACTGAAGAAAAAATTCAAGCCTCGACTTTCATTATTGAAAGATTCTCTGGGCAAATTATTGAATGATTCAGGCAGCAACAAGAGAAGATGGAAGGAGTACACAGAGTCACTGTACCAAAAGGAAATGGCTAATGTTCAACCGTTTCAAGAGACAGCATATGATCAAGAGCCAATGATATACTGAAGGAGGAAGTCCAAGGTGCATTAAAGGAATTGGCAAAGAACAAGGCACCAGGAATTGATGGAATAAAAATTGCAATCTTTCAAGAAAGAGAGGCAGCACAGGAGGGACTCACTCATCTCTGCCAAGAAATTTGGAAGACAACTATCTGGCCAACTGATCGGAAGAGATCCGTATTTGTGCCCATTCCAAAGAGAGGTTACTCAACGGACTGTGAAAATCATTGGACAATCTCTTTGATATCCCATGCAAGGAAAGTTTTGCTAAAGGTAATACAGAAACGGCTACAATCATACATTGAAAGAGAACTTCCAGAGGTTCAAGCCAGATTCAGAAGAGGCCATGGAACAAGGGATTATCACTGCTAATTTCTGATGGATCTTGGCTGAAAGCAGAGAATATCAGAAAGATGTTTACCTGTGCTTTATTGACTACACAAAGGCTTTTGATTGTGTGAATCATGACAAGCTATGGACAACATTGCAAAGTATGAGTATTCTGGGATACTTAATTGTGTTCATGAGGAATCTGTACCTGACCTGAAACAAGTAGTTGTTCGAACAGAAAATAGGAACACTGAATGGCTTAAAATTGAAAAAGGTGTGCGACAAGGTTATATTCTTTTACCATACTTATTCAACCTGTATGCTGAGCAAAGAATTTGAGAAGCTGGCTTATATGAAGAAAAATGTGGCATCAGGATTAGAGGAAGATTCATTAACAACCAGCAATAAGTAGATGATACAACCTTGCTTGCTGAAAGTGAAGAGGACTTACAACATTTACTGATGAAGATCAAAGAGCACAGCCTTCGGTATGGATTACATCTCAATGTAAAGAAAAAAAAAATCCTAACCATTGGGCCAATATACAACATTCTTATCAGTGGAAAAAAGATTGAAGTCAAGGACTTCATTCTTCTTGGATCAACTATCAACACTCACAGAAGCAGCAGTCAAGAAATCAGAGGACATATTGCATTAGGCAAATTTGCTGCACAAGACCTTTTTAAAGTGTTGAAGAGCCACGATTTTAACTTGAGGATTTCGGTGCGCCTTACCCAAACCATGGTATTTTCAATAATCTCATATGCATGTGAAAGCTGGAGAGTGAATAAGGAAGACCATAGAAGAATTAATGCTTTTGAGTTATGGTCCTGAAGGAGAATACTGAAAGTGCCATGGGCTACCAAAAGAACCAATAGATCTG
>NW_006408544.1:5652040-5653346 GCF_000296735.1 Chrysochloris asiatica
TAGGACAGCCTTTGCTACCTGGAAAAACAAGCAGGTACAATGTCATGACGGAAAAAAAATTCTTCTGTGTAATTGTCCTGGTCTTTTTCTCATCAATAGTTTTCAATTCCCTTAAAACATCTTCATAAGAAACCTCCGTGATTGTTCTGTACCCTTCAGGAAAACCTATCAAGATTACCACTTTGGGATCCAAAAAAACAGTCATCATAACATCCTGAGTTGATCTCTTTGCCTTAAATTTAACTGGCCAAGCAGATTCCCTCAAAAGTCACTGTTTTGATTGGACCTTTGTCTTGAAGGCACCCTAACAAAACAAAGACAAATGTATTACTATGAGAACTTTGTTGCAGCCATCCACTGATTATAGACACATACACAAATGTATCTGGATCTGTCTGGGATAAATCTGTACATGTATGAACTATATCCCTAGTAGCAATACTTTTTGACTTACCCTCATATTACCTGGCACGTAATAGATTCTCAGTAAGTATGAAGCACTTGAATGACCAATTTGCTCTTTTTATTACGTAAGTAGGAGAGTTGCCAACCAACTTTGAGTCTTCATCTCCTGTCATTCATCTTCTCTTACCCTCATAATGCTAACAAATCATAGGTATCACACATCCCAAAAGTTTTACAACATTTCATTGCTACAGCTCACCTTCAAATCCAACACGCTCAAGCAGGTTCAATGGGTACCATATTAAAGGTTTGTTCCCAACTGGGAGAAGAGGTTTGGGAATGCTGGAAGTCAGGTCTGTCATCCGAGATCCTCCTCCAACTGCCATCACCACTGCTTGAAATTCCATTTTTACAAGCTGCAAAACATAGAAGAAAAAAAAAAAGACACGTCAAAAATCAAAGAACATACAGTACTAATCCAATTCTATTTACTAATGGCCATGTGAAACACATTACTTCCAACTCTAGTAACTATGAGTGTGAAATGCTCCTTCTCACTCATTGAATTGGAATAAACATCAACAAACTTGATGCTTATTCCAATGCATAGCAACCCTGTATAGTGTTTCCAAGGTTGTAAATATTATGGGAGTGCTGTGACTTTGTAGGATATGAACTGGACTGTTAATCACAAGACAAGCAGTTCAAGCCCACCAGCTGCTCCACAGGAGAAAGATGAGGCTTTCTGCTCCTTCAAAGATTTAAAGCTTCAGAAACACTATACAGAGTCATAATGAGTCAGAACTGACTTGACAGTACTTAATAACAACAAATATTTATGGAAGCAAGAACACCTCATCTTTCTCCCATAGTGCAGCTGGTGGATTTGAACTGCCAACTC
>NW_006408544.1:5654506-5662397 GCF_000296735.1 Chrysochloris asiatica
CTCTGCATAGTCAATAAAGCACAGGTAAACATCTTTCTGATATTCTCTTTCAGCCAAGATCCATAGGACATCAGCTGTAATATCCCTCATTCCACGGCCTCTTCTGAATCAGACTTGTTAATGTATGCTTGCAATGAATCCCTGTTAATGTATGCTTGCAATCATTTCTGTATTACCGTTAGTAAAATTACTTGCATGGGATATCAAAGATATAGTACGATGATTTCATTACAGCATATTATCATTAGTACTATGACAGAGATATAGCCAAGATACACTGGGCATAAATAAAGTTTTCTTAGAAGACAGAAGGTTTTACAAGGAGATAATGCTTGAGTTCACTTTTGAAATAAGAGTGTTTACCAAATGGACATCTAATATATGAGTTCTTATTAATTGAAAATGAAAAAAACAAACTTCTGACAAGAATTAAGAGCAAAAAATGATAGGCCACTGAAAAATATGAAATGATTTAAGATTCTCCTCAATAATTTAGCCATCTGTTGTTGTTGGCGTAATGGTAAGCACTTGGCTGTTAACGTGAAAGTTGGCAGTTTGAACTCACCAGTGGCTCTACGTAAGAAAAAGACTCAGCAATCTGCTCCCATAAAGGTTACAGGCTAGGAAACTCTATGGGGAAGTTCTACTGCCACATAGGGCCATGACGAATCAGAATCAACTTACATGGCACACATCAAAAACAAATGAAAGATAACAGTTAAAAATTGGTCTCTAAAATTAAATTTGCAAAATCAAATTGGTAATCAGTTTTTTCAAACTCATGGTAATAAATGAACAGGTTTGATTTCAAAAGAATCTCTTTATAGCAGCTACCATGGAACTAAACATGTGCCATGGATTCAGTCTGACTCATTGTTGTTTGTTGTTGTTAAGTGCCGTTGTGTCGATTCCAACCCATAGCAACCCTGTAAAGGGTTTCCAAGGAGCAGCTGGTGAGCTTGAACCACCAACCTTGCAGTTCAAATGACTTTGCAGTCTGACGCATTAGCCCACAGCACCACACCAGGACTCTACAGTCTGACTCATAGCCACCCCTGTATATGGTTTCTAAGGACAGGCTGGTGGATTTGAACCACCAACCTTGCAGTTCAAATTGACCCTGCAGTCCAGGGTTTACACTACAGCACCACACCAGGCTTAAACATAGTTTTTGATTAAATTGAACTATTACTCTTTGACTTACAGCAAATGATGTCTTTTTAATTAAAGTGTGGAATGCAATATTCAGGTAAAATAATTTAAGACCAAATTGGCAAAGAAAACAGCATCTTTACCAAAATTATAGAGGCCTGGTGGCGCTGTGGTTTAGTATTGGACTGCTAACCACAAGGTCAGCAGTTCAAAGTCACCAGCTACTTTACAGGAGATTGATGAGGCTGTCTGCTCCCCCGCAAATTTACAGTCTCAAAACCCCTTTATAGGATTGCTATAAATCTGAATCGACTTTGGTTTTTACCATAATTATGATCAGTCCTACACCCGATCTAAACTACATTAATATCTAAACTACAATACTTATAGACAGTTCTAAACTACAACACTTAGAGACAGTATACTGAGGCAGAAAGTTAAGACTCGGCACAATATCCACAACTTAAAATATTTACCAAACCTAAAGTGCTTTGGACTTCTGGTGAGGTGCTGTAGGATCAGCACTGGACTGCAAACCACAAGGTTAGTCATTTAAACCCACCAACTGCTCCTTGGAAACCCTATACAGGGTAGCTATGAGTCAGAACTGAGTTGACAGCAATAATTAACAACAATAGAGTGCTTTAGTTCAAGTCTACCAGCTGCTCCTTGGGAAAAAGATGAAGCTTTCTGGTTGCAGAAAGATTTAAAGCTTCAGAAACCCTACACGGGGTCGCTATGTGTCAGAACTAACTTGACAGCACATAACAATATTGTCCTGGTGTGACGCTGTAGGATAAGCACTGGAATGCTAACCTCAGGTTGGCAATTCAAACCCACCAACCACTCTTCAGAAACAGGGTTATTTTGGGTCGTAATTGACTCAACGACACTTAACAATAACAGTTTGAACCACTAGCCATGCCAAGGGAGAAAGACGAGGCAGTCTGCTTCCATTAAGGTTTACAGCCTTAGAAATCCTATTTTGTCTTAAAGAGTCACTGAATTGGAATTAACTTGATTACAATGGGTTTGATAGCCCTGACCAAAGCCAAAACTGGCAGTTACAGGAACAAAAGTATACTTTTAACTCTACCATGATTTCAACATGTTCTTATACCCATATATCTCTGTATATATTGTTTTCTTAGAACATCTTTTTTCCTTCCTTCTCTCTCTCCCAGTAACTTCTTATTGGTATCAATGAATGTGGGAGTCATTTCTTCAGGGTGCCTTTCCAGATATTCCCATACTAGAGCACTCTGGGCTTACACATCACACTCCTCTTTCATGACACTTTATTCTCTCAGTAAGCATTCATTCAGAACTACCATGTATCAAGAATATTGCTAGATGCCAGAGATTATAATTGCAAGGTACCCCTGATCTTAATGAGCTGTGGAGGGGAGCAAATGTAAGTAAGAGGGAAAAATATCATGTTATAGAGACAATGGAGCACACAGGAAGAAATCATCAGTTCTACGTGGAGTGAAAAGGAGAGTGTTGAATCTTAGAAGTTAAATAGATACTGGATAAGCAGCAATGTTGTTGTTAGGTGTCATTCAATCAGTTCCAACTCACAGCAATCCTACGTGCAACAGACCAAAACACTGCCCAGTCCACCATTCCCACAAGGGTTGCTATGTTATGTTTAAGCCCATTATTACAGCCACTACACCAATCCAACGTACATAACGTCTTCCTCTTTTTTGGTGATCCTCTACTTTACCAAGCATGTTATCTTTCTTCAAGGACTAGACCCTCATGATAACATGTCCAAAGTATGCCATCCTCACATTTAAGGAGAATTCTAGCTATACTTCTTCTAAGAAAGATTTGTTTGTTGTTCTGAAGTCTAGTCAATATTCTTCTCCAACATATTTCAAACGCGTCAATTATTCTCCATTCTTCCTTATTCATTATTCAGCTTCCACATGATTATGACGCAGTTGAAAAATACGGCTTGAGTATGGTGCACCTTAGTCCTCAAAGTGACACCTTTGCTCTTTCACATATTAAGGTCTTTTTATACAACAGATTTGCCCAATGTTATACATCATTTGATTGTTGCTTCCATGGGCATTGATTGTGGTAAAATAAAATCCTTAACAATGTCAGTATTTTCTCTTGTTTATCCTGATGTTACCTATTGGTCCAGTTGTAAGAATTTTTGTTTTCTTTAAGTCAAAATGTAATCCATACTGAAGGCTGCTTGATCTTCATCGGTAAGTGCTTCAGCTCCTCTTCAATTTCAGCAAACAAGGTTCTATCATCTTCATGTTGCAGGTTATTAGTCTTCCTCAAGTCCTGATGCCATCTTCTTCATAAATCTCAGTTTTTCGGATTAGGCTGAATAAATATGGTGAGAGGATATAACCCTGACGCACACCTGATTTGAACCAAAACAAAAAAGGGCAGTCCAAGCAGGATACATAAGAATATAGGTACAAAATCATAAAATAGTCTGTCAGGTTCAAAACCTCCTGTTCTGTAGTTGAAGACTGCTGTTGCTGCTAAGTGCCATTGAGTCAATTCTGACTCATAGTTAATCCCTAAAGGGTTTCCAAGGAGCAACTGGTAGGTTTGGACTGCCAACCTTGTGGTTAACAGTCCAGTGCTTATCCTATAGGACCACACCAGAGGATAGTTAGGGAAAAAGAAAGAAGGGTAGGGCAAGTAAGGCGGTGGGCAATACAGCCTAATGTTCAGGTACACAGAGCCCAGAGTCAGAGTACCTGGGTTTGGTTCTAGCTCTGCCATTAATTAGCTATTATGTAATTTTTCTATGTCTCAGTTCTTTGTTATAAAATAAAAATTATAGTTCTACTTCACAGAGTTGTGAAGATAAAATAATCTACATAAAGAACACAAAATAATGTTCACACATGGCAAGCACTGATGCAGCACTGTGGGATACAGCACTGGACCTCAAGGTCGGTTTGAACCACAAAGGTCGGCGGTTCAAACTCACCATCAGTTCCTTGGAAACCCTATACAGGGTCACTATGAGTTGGAATCAACTCGACGGCACTTAACAACATGGAAAGCACTATATATTTGATATTATTAGACAGAGGGGCGCTCATAGAAAGCCATCTGAACCAACTGAACCATACTATTTCATAATTCTTGCTTCCTAGGATGCTCTCTTCTGTGCCTACTAATCACCGATTAAACTTTAAAGACTCACCTAACCAATCATCTTGCCCATAATGCCATTCCTAGTCCTTCCTACACAACTGGTAGAAGTGATTCCTTTCTCTTGGGTGCTTCCACACTACCATATACAGATCATCTCAGTCCTTTAAGGCTTTATTGCACAGATGTGTCTAAATGTTTCTTTTCTGTGAATTCCTTAAAGGAGGGGGCCATGTGTATTCCCAGTAACTAGGACAATGCCTGCTAGACTCTAGACACTGAATCAATGTTTGTGGAATGAGGATCTGTGACTCTCACAACAACCACATATAAAAGCCAAGTTCAAACAGGGACAGAAGGGGCCCTAGGACTCAAGTCTGCAGGATGTGATGAGGTTCCTGCTATCAACAAAGTCTCTGGTTGCTGGTCATGAACACAGCTAACCATATCAGACTGTGTTAAATGCCTTAAAGTTACTGTCATGACAAGTGGCAAGGAGTCTTGCTAGCCTCTCGTACTTTAGGGGGTGTGCGAGTGTGTGTGTGTCCATGACATCTCAGTCTTTATCTCCATCAAAGCACTCTTAGCCTTCTCCTGCTGTTAATAGAAAACATTGCATTTCTTAGCCACTGTGCGCTGGTTGAGGACAAGGATCTTATTTTACTCTCCCTTTATATTTAATTGCTTGGCACCTAAACAACCAAACAAACCCACGTGTTACAGAGTAGAACTGCTCCTTAGAGTTTGGTTAAATAAATGGAAGATTGAAGTGGGAAGAGTTCAGAAACTGAGCAAAGGGAGTCTGGTCCCGGATCTGATGCTCAGCTGCTGTGACTTCGAGCAGATCCACCCCCTTCCCGAAACTCAGTTTCTCTCTCGGTTACATAATGTGGTGGACTCGAATTCTCTCCAAAAGCCTTTCTACTTCGGGCACTTGGTTCCCTGGCAGGGTCCGGCCGGACCTCGAGCCGACGAGAAACTCTACTGCGTGGTCCTTGGGGTCTCTGCTTCGCCAGCCATCTCCGTCCGGCCCACGCTGGCCCGGCACAAGGCCTCCTCCCTCAGAGGAAGCTGGGACAGACGGCCCTGCTGCATTGCTTACCCCCGACAGCTAGATAGTGCGCGGCCTGGCAGCCCAAAAGTCGCAGTTGTACCTCAGCTCCTGCGCGCGGTAGCCGCTCCCAGCGATGCCCACGTTCCCCACGCCGCCTGGGACAGACAACCCAATGGCGCCGGCGCGCGATAGCCGAGAAGATCGATGGGACGCGCTGTACAGGCTTCTCAAAAGAGGACGAGCGCCGAACGATGGATGATGACTTAGGGTAGGAGCGCGAAGTAGGAGGGACAGGGTGAACAGGAGCCTGTGGGCGGTGCCTCGGAGCAATTGTGCTCTGATCTCCAGTCTTTCTGGACACCTGGGTATGGGACCACCTTGTGTGCATTGACTGTTCCACCCACAGCAGGAGTCCAAGAACTCTGAAGGAACAAGTTACAATCTCTTCCCTTAGGGAGTTCCAATTCTAGTGCCAGGCACCAACTACCATTGTTTGAAAAGAAATCTCATTCGGGCCGCAACTGTTAGCTAACCAGTGAGGAAATTACGGAATGACCTTGTAGGCCAGGACTTCCTATATGCTTGCCGTCTAATATGGTGACAAGAGTCCTGGTGTGGCGCTGCGGACTCATGCGCTGGACTGCAAGGTCCGTTTGAACCCAAGGTCGGCCTTTCAAGTTTACCAGTCACTGCACAAAAACCCTATACAGGGTCGCTATGCGTGGGAACCGACTCCACGGCACTTAACAACAACAGCAATGTGGCCACACATCTCTGTGTTCCAAACCAGAATATCCAAATACAGAAACCATCCAACAGTAGCTGGCAAAGGAGGTGGGGTTGGGAGTAGTAAGTGAAGGTCTCTTCTTTTTGTTTCCATGTTTTAAATCTTAAGAATTTCTTTATTTCTTTGTCAATTAGGAGGCACACTCAAATTTATATAGTAAAAATAAACGTGTTTGACTTAATTCAACAGTATTTATTGGGTGTCTAACCTGTGTCACGCACTGTCTTAGATCCTAGGTGCTGGGGATACAAAAATAGACAAGAGAAGTAGGATTTATAATTTTTCTAAGATCTTCTGTCAAAAAAACAGGAGTTCATCTTTGTTGTTACTGTTTGTTGTTGTTGTTGTTGTCAGGTGCCATCGAGTCGGAACCGACTCATAGCGACCCCATGCACAGCAGAACGAAACAATGCTCGATCCTGGGCCAACCTCATCACCGCTGCCACCCCCGAGTCCATCAATGATGCCACCTGGCCGATCCATCTCGTTGGAGGTCTTCCTCTTTTTCTCTGACCCTCCACCCTACCCAGCATGACATCCTTCTCCAACGATTGTTTCCTCCGGACTACATGTCCAAAGTAGGAGAGAGAAGCTTAGCCATCCTGGCCTCCAAGGAGCACTCTGGCTGCACTTCTTCCAAAACAGAACTATTGGTTCTTTTGGCAGTCCATGGCACCCTCAGTATTCTCCTCCAACACCACAACTCAAAGGCATCAATTCTTCTACGATCCTCCTTATTCACTGTCCAGCTTTCGCATCCATATGAGGCTATTGAAAACACAATGGCCTGGGTCAGGCACACCTTAGTCCTCAAGCTGACATCTCTGTTCTTCAATACTTTAAAAAGTTTCTGTGCAGCAGATTTGCCCAATGCAATACGTTGTCTGATCTCTTTACTGCTGCTTCCGCGAGTGTTGATAGTTGATCCAAGAAGAATGAAGTCCTTGACAACTTCAATCTTTTCTCCATTGATAAGAATGTTGTTTATTGGTCCAGTGGTGAGGATTTTTGTTTTCTTGACATCGAGATGCAATCCATATCGAAGGCTGTGCTCTTTAATCTTCATAAGTAACATCTTATATGTTGTTACTGTTAGATGTCTTCAAATTAGTTCCAAACCATGGTGACCCTATGCACAACAGAAAGAAACACTACCCAGTCCTGGGTCATCCTTACAATGATTGTTGTGATTGAGTTCATTGTTGCGGACACTGTGCCAATTCATTTAGTTGGCGCAGGGGGTATACTTCTTTTCTTGCTGATCCTCCAGTGTTACATCAATTTGTTGAAAGTTTTCCATTGTTATTCCATTAATTCCTGGGGCCTTGTTTTTGTTTTTGCCAATGCCTCAGTGGAACTTGGACTTCTTCCTTCAGTACCATCCATTCTTTTCTTTTTATAATGTTTTATTGTGAATTATGTGATAGTTTACATGGGAGAACATTAGCTTTACATTCATCCTATCATATATCATTGCATTGTCATGGTTACAATCCCCTCCATGCATCATCAACCAACCAAAGGGTATATATGCCTCAAAAGTGCCCCTCGGTGGTCAGCACACAGCCCCTCTCCCTCTCTGGGTCTAGAGTCCCCAGCCGCTCCATCTCTCCACCATTTCTGCCTCCATTTCTGGTGTCACTGTTTCTCTGGGTAGGGTCCCACTCTCCGCTCTTCTCCCTTGATGGTCCCAGGGACCTCTGTTCCTGGACTACAAAGACAAGGACTCCTCTCCTTTTGCTACAAAACATCTACCTTTA
>NW_006408544.1:5681391-5730460 GCF_000296735.1 Chrysochloris asiatica
ATATGTTCTTTTTGACAATGAATGCAAGACAATTCCTCTTTAGTTTGTCATTTCTGGCATTGTAAACCATGTGGTTGTCAGATTCAAAATGGCCAATACCAGTCCATTTCAGCTCACTCATGCTTAATATTATCTATGTTTATGCATCCCATTTCATTTTTGACAATTTCTAATTTTCCTAGACTCATACTTCATACATTCCTTGTTCTGATTATTAATGGATATTTACAGCTGTTTCTCTTCATTTTGAGATGTGCCCCATCAGCAAATGAAGGTCCCAAGGGCTTTACTCCCACAGGCTTTTTTATCCATCTGCATCATCAGAGTCAGCTGTACTTTGAGGATGCAGCTTTTCCCCAGTCACATTTTGAGTGCCTTCCAACCTGAGGGGCTCATTTTCTGGCATTATGTCTGACAGTGTTTCTCTGCTTTTCATAAGGTTTTCAGTGACTAAATATTTGAAAGTAGTTCATCACTCCTTCTTCCTAGTCTGTCTTCTTCTGGAAGCTCATCTGAAACCTGTCCACCATGGGTGACCCTGCTGGTATTTAAAATACCAGTGGCATAGCTTCCAGGATCATAGCAACTCATAAGCCACCACAGCACAACAAACTCAACAAACTGACAGACATGTGGTGGATATATAATTTTGAGTCTTGTTCCACATTTTCTTTCTTTCTATCCAGGACCTTTTAATGAAAAGTTGGTAGTTGTAGCCAGTCACCATCTAATTCTTCTGGTCTCAGTCATGGAGACAGATGTTCACCTGCTCCTTTTGTCTATTGGTCTAGTTTATTCCAAGCATCTTTAACTTTCATTACTCTCTGTCTTCCGTACAAGAAGGGGCCAATAGTTGCACCTTAGATGGCCATTTATGAGCTGATAAGATCCCTAAAGTTACTAACCAAAGTAAGATGTAGAACATTATATTTGTGGATTATGTTATGAGAATTAACCATGGTACTCCCTAAGACTATGGTCCTGAGCCCCCAGGCCCAGCAACTCATTGCCTCAAGAGTTTTGATAGTATTAAAGAGTTTTCCTCATTTTGCCCCCCGTATGTTCTACCACACTCATAGGTGTATTTGCAGCAAAGGTAAATAAATACCAATGGACAAATATCCTCTTCCAAACCCTTATATATCTATGGGTATACACCCTGTCTCCCTCCCATGCCCATTGAGCCTGTGTATATATCCATGTATCTATCTGTAGGGTTGTGTATGTAATCTCTATCCCCTTTAACCCTTGCATACCACCCTGTGTCTTCTCCTGTCTTCATCATTCTTCTGCCAACATCTCTCTTCTTACATATTGCCCTCCCTGTAACCAAAGCTAACATGTGTCCGCCATCTAGTTAATGACTCTCCCCTCCCTTTCTTCCCTAATAACAATCAAAAACTGTTTCTTTTACCATGAATTTTTACGATAGTGGTCTCATACAATATTTGTCCTTTTGTGATTGACTAAATTCACTCAGTATAATGTCTTCTAGGTTCCTATGATATTATTGGAAATAACATGGCTTGGGTCAGGCTCAACTTAGTCCTCAAACTGACATCTTTGCTTTTGAAGTCTTGTGCAGTAAGGTTTTGTATAAATTTGAGAGATTAGTTGCTTATCTTATATGTCACTGCCAAAAAATTTTTCTCAGTCTGTGGGCTCTCTTTTTACTGTTTTGGCAAAACCTTTTTATGCATGTGTCTAATTTTTAGGAGGTCCTACTCATCTATTTTGTCTTCTAATATTTATGTGTTTTCAGTTATGCTTGACAGTGTATTTATGCCCCTAAGTTTGTCCTAGGTTTTAATCCTTGTTGAATTTGTTTTTGTATGTGGTGTGAGATATGGATCTTGTTTCATTTTTCTGCAAATGGATTTCCAGTTTTGTCAGTACGATTTGTTGAAGAGACTGTTGTTTCCCAATTTAATGTATTTTGCTGTTGTTAAGTGCTGCCGAGTCGGTTCCAACTAATAATGACCTTGTAGAGAGGCCTCTAAAGATAGAAACTATCAGCTGTTCTGTGGGAGAAGGATACTTCCATAAAGATTTACAGCCTCGGAAACCCTGTACAGGGTCACTATGAGTTGGAATTGACTCCATGGTACATTACCACCATCAACAACAGAGGTGTGGTACTGCGATTCAATGCACTAGACTGCAAGGTCAGTTTGAACCGTAAGTTGGTGGTTCAAGCTCACCAGCTGCTCCTTGGCAACCCTTCTACAAGGTCACTATGAGTCAGAACTGACTCAACAGCACTTAACAACAATCAAAGATCAGTTGACTGTATGTGGATGGATTTACTTCTGGTTGTCAGTTCTACTCCATTGATCGATGTATCTATCGTTCGTTGTACCAGTACCAGCCTGTTTTGAGCACTGTGGCTGCGTAGTAGGTTTTGAGTTCAGAAGTGAGAGGTCTCCAACTTTGTTCTTCTTAAGCAGTGCTTTCATTATCTGAGGTCTCTTTCTTTCCATATAAAGTTTGTGATCAGTTTTTCCATCTCTTTTAAGATTTCATTCATTTTAAATGCTCATGTTTAAACTATCAAATGCTTTCAGGGAACTCTACTCTATTTGTTGAGGAGAGTTGGTGAGAATTGCTTCAGTTTAAACTCACTTTAAATTATTCCTTAGGGTGGCAGCTCTCAAACATATTTTTTTTGGAATCTGGACTCGTAGAAATTATTGAGTAAGCTAAAATGTTTTTGTTTAAATGAGTTATATTTATTAATATTTACCATATTAAAATTCAAATGGCAAAAATTTTAAATGTTTTAATTCATTTTTAAAATAATGATTATTGCATGACAACAGCTTTTTTTTTAACGTCTTTGTAATTTTTTTTTTCTTTTTCTTATAGTTGAAAATGTTGTAGTGTATCTTCTCCCAGCATTGTATAACCATAGTTTGTCATTTAATCTATTTTCCTAACCAATGATTTTAAAAAAATTTTTTTTATTGAGAATTGAGTGAAAGTCTACAGATAATCAATTTTATGTTCATGCACTTCATTTTGTTTCAGTGATTAACATCAGTTATCCCACTTCCTTCTTGTGATTCTTGTTTCCATTCCACCTGCTTCCCAACCCTTCTGAACTTTTTCAAATAAATGCCACCCTTTTGATCTTGATGGCTGTCTATTCCAAATAAACATTTCTCACTAGTGTTGTTGTCCCCTCTATCTACCTATCAGCTGAAAGTAGAGCCATGAGGCTGAGTTCAGTTCAGGCTGAAGGGTAACCAAGTACTATAGTCTTGGGTTTCTTTCATCTCTTTCTGATCAGTGAGCTCAGTCTTTTCATAATTTTGAGTTTTGTTCCACATTTTTTCCACTCTATCCAGGACTTTGTCTTATGTGGTCACTTTCAAAATAATACTAGTAGTATGAGGCGCCATCGACTTCTTCTGGTCTCAGGGTCATGGAGCCTGGTGTTCACATGTTTCATGAACCCATTGGACTGATTCTAAACATCTTAATTTCCAACCACTTTTCTTTCTTCCACACAGGGAGAGACCTTAACTACTTATGAGCTTTTATGATACCACTCACTACTCACAAAATTAGGATATAGAACATTGTCTTTGTGAACTATGCTGTGTCGATTGACCATTAACATTTTTATGAAAAATCTTTTGTGTTTAAAACAAAAAAATTTAGTGGGAAGTGTGGCATTGTTTTATAAATCTCCTTAATATCTACCTCAATAATAAACAGCTAGCGTCTCCCATCTGTTGCAATATATTGCTTTGGTTGAATTATATGAAAAAATTAGACCTCACACAGACACATAGCTGGACAGGAGAAGTATTTTAAAAGCCTTTTCAGATAATTGTAGGCATACTTCTTTGATACCATATCCAAACTCAAAAACTGTTGTTTGTTAAAGGTTAATTACAATGTGGAATATGAAATAATACAATGGTGGGAAAACTGGGATGAAGGTCCAGGTCACTGACCACATCTCTTCTCCTGACCTCTCCTTCTTATAAGTCAATCCCTATCATTATCCCTCATGCATTATATTTAGGAACACAGTGAACACTTAATAAGTAAGTACTTACTGAATACAGACTGCTTCCTATATTGTTTGTTTCTTGTTCACAGTGATTATTTCTAATTTTTCCCCAATGAACTATTTGTGTGTGTTTTTAAATGTTTTTGTGTGGTGGGGAATAATTTCAGAAGGGCAAGCTCTAAAGTTTTTTTTGAACTGTAAGAGACGAAAAGAAACTGTTCAAAAATTGGGCTTTGCTCATAAATACTCTTCCCACGGTCTGCTAGAGAGCTCTCTTTGGGGATTTGCTGACCACATCACAGTATTCATCTATTCTATTTGGCTGTAGACTAGCCAGTGGGCCAGGGGATTATTATTTTAAAGTGCTGTATGAAAGGTAAAAATGAAAAGAGAAACTCTACTTTGACAGTCACTTGTAGGCCCTAAAATGTTTACATTTCATTTTCGTACATAATTTCAGCAGTTGCATAATAGATTCATGAGTTAAAAAGCAAATACCACTGCACTGTTTATCTAAGAGCTGGGAAAGAACCCTCATTAACTAGGACTTTGGTATTTCAAGCCACAGAGGTTTTCATTGTTGTTGGTTTTCAAGGTCAGATCTAGACTTCATGTTCTAAACTGATTGGACAATATTAAATATATATAATTGTATCAATTAAATGACTTTTTTGTTAATTGAAAATAGTAACAACTATTCAGATAGTTGATACTCCCTTATTTTTAAATTTGAAAGTATGACTTATGGGCCACATTCACCTATTTATTCAACAACTATTTATCATGTACCTACTATCTACCTGTATGAAGTCCTGGTGTGGTGCTGTAGGATAAGCACTAGGCTGCTAACTCCAAGGTCGGCAGTTCAAACCTACCAGGCACTCCTCAGAAACCCTGTATAGGATCATTAAGAAATGGAATTGACTTGACAGGACTTAACAACAACTATGTGCCAAGGGCAGTTTTAGATTCATGGGATACATTTGTGAACAAAATGAACATCTTACCCTTATGAAGTTTACATTTTAGCAGTGAGAGGCAGTATAAACTATAAAGAATATTGAATTAATTTACTGATACATGTATAATTGATAGTATGCAGGTTTTAATAAAATTTTTTGAAGGTGACAGAACAATTGTGCTTTTCCCAATGATTATTAACTTTGGTCAGTTTAGCCTGCAGGATTTATTTATGATTCTGCATTACTGTGCAAAATGAAGATTTCTTATACATTAAAAAGTTAGTATATAATGATGATATGATGTGGAAAGGTTTGTTGTTGTTGTTGTTAAGTACCATTGAGTTAGCTGGGTTTAGAGCTGGCAATCATGATCTGAATCCTAGTTTTATCATTTACTGCTAGGTGACCCTGAGCAAGTTACTTAGCTACTTTTTGCTCTTGATTCCTCATCTGGAAGCAAGCATAATAATAGTACCCACTTCATAGGGTTGTTGTAAAGATAAAATAATAAATGTACAACACTTTGCCCAATGACTTATTTCTAGTAAAAGGGTAAATAGTATCTACCAAGCTTTTATTTTAGGACTATGCAAATTGTTACCAATCAATTAGAAAAATATAACTAAAACAGAAAAATGCACAAAAATACATAGAGTGCAGAACACAAAGAAAGAAAATTAGAGTTCCAGTGGTGCTGTAGGATAAGCACTGGACTGCAAGGTCGTTTTGAACTGCAAGGTGATGGTTCAAATTCACCAGCTGCTCCTCAGAAATGCTATACATAGTCGCTATCAGTTAGAACTAACTTGAAGGCACTTAAAACAACAATCATAAATAATCAAAGAAATGTAAATTATCATATAACAGTCATATAATTTTTAGTACACTGGATTGTTAATTTTAAAAAATGTTTATGTCCAAGGTTGGTGAGAATTTAGGAAACACTAGAGGGAGTGAAAATTGATATATCTTTCCTTGAGGGCAATTTGCATGTTCTTTAATGAAGCAATTTTAGGAAGTTATTCTAAGGACATAGTCAAATTGGTATATAAGACTAAATGAATGAGAATGTTTACCACAACATTTATAATTGTCAATATAAAAAATTCAGTTGTTTGTAGTTGTTAGGTGCTGTTGAGTAGGTCCTGACCTACAGGGCCCATGTGCACAGTAGAATGAAACACTGTCCGGTCCGGCATCATTTTCACAATTGTTATGTTTGAGCCCACTGTTGCTGCCACTGTGTCAATCCGCTAGGAGCGTTTCTGTTTTTCGCTGACCCTCCACTTTACCAAACATAACGTCTTTCTCCAGGGAGCGGTCCCTCCTGATACTGTCTGAAGTACAATAGGCACAGTCTCACTATCCAGGCTTCTAAGCATTCTGGCTATACGTCTTCTAAGATGAATTTGTTTGTTCTTCTGGAGGTCTATAGTACTTTCAATGTTCTTCTCCAACATTATAATTCAAATGCATCAATTTTTCTATGATCTTCCTTATTCATTGTCCAATGCTCACATGCATCTGAAGCAATTGAAAATACCACGGTTTGGGTCAGGCTCACCTTACTCCTCTAAGTGTTTTCTTTGCTCTTAAACACTTTAAAGAGGTCTTGTGCAGCAGATTCGTCTACACTCGGTTGATTTCTTGACTGCTGCTTTCTTGAGTGCTGATTGTATTTGACTGTGCAAGCAAACTGAAGTCTTTGACAACTACAATCTTTTCTCCATTTTTCATGATGTTATTTGTTAGTCCAGTGGTGAGGATTTTTGTTTTCTTTACACTGAGGTGCAACCCACACTGAAGGTTGTGGTCTTTGATTTCATCAGTATTTTTTAAGTTCTCTTTGCTTTCAGCAAGCAAGATTGTATTATCTGAATATTGAAGGCTGTTAGTGACTCTTCCTCCAATCTTGATGCCATGTATTTCTTCATCTAATTCAGCTTCTCAGATTATTTGCTCAGCACACAAATTGAATAAATATGGTAAAAGGATACAACCTTACGACTGCCTCTTGTTCTACATACAGCTTCCTCATGAGCAAAAGCAAGTGTTTTAGAATACTCATTCTTTGCAATGACATCCATATAACCAAATGTCTTTGGCTGCGTTCTCTAGAGAAGTAAGAAGTCCAACTGCTGATAACTCCTAGGATCAACAGGTAATAGATCAGGCCACTGGCTCAAGCCCAAAGAACCAAAGGCTGGAGGATGAGCCAGATGTAAGATCTAGACCCAGTAGAGAGCAAGAAAGCTTTGTCTGAGTGTTATAATATATTGGAAGCAGATTAGATCCCCAAGGAAGGTTCCCTTCAATTGATTGGCTGCTCATAGCAGACCTCATCATAGAGTTACTAGATTTTATCATGGGGGATAGCGAGAATTCAGTTGCCAAACCACCAAGAATCCTGACCCCCCAGTCAAATTAATACAAAACCTTAATTATTGCTGTCCACCCGTTGTCTACTTGGCACCTGTATTGTTAGGTTTTTGTTAGGTATTGACGAGTCAAATCCAACTCACAGTGATATTTTACACAGCAGAATAAAATGTTGCCTGGTCTTGCGCAAAAAATGACTTTATAATTGTCACAGAAAAATGTAAGCATGCACTGCAGTCCCTTGCTTAACCCTCTAGGATGGCCACTCTTAGCAAAATCCTCAACAGAACTCCAAAGCTGGAACCTCATCTCCCTTGCCTTTACACTCCAGTAACACTAGGCTAAACCAAGCTTTTAACTAAGCCAGCTTCAAATTTCAGTTTAAATTAAATGTCTCAAGGAAAGACATATTTCTCAAGAGCCTCTTCCCTGTCCCCCACAGGTTAGAAATCATCCTGTTCTGATCTCTAACAATACCCTTCACTTCTGTTTTTGTGGTCTTACACAAATGTTATTAAATGTTGTTTATACATTACTGTATTCTTAATGCAAATAACACATGACTTGTACATTGGCTTGCCAACTGCTCCTTCCACCCCGGGAGATATATTCGTAATACGTTGTTGTTCTTGTTTAATATGTTTCTTCCCTTAGAATTCTAATTCCAAGAGGGAGAAAACTGTCTCTGCTTTAGTCACTATTTTATTCATCGCATCCAATCTGGTACCTGACATAGGTGCCCAATGCATAAATTAAGAAAGATGAAATGACAATCAGTTTACAAAACATATGTGAGTCCAATTTGGTAAAAGGGACCAAAAACTCACTGGCCAGAATCAGACACACAATGGACTACCAGGCAGGCCAGTCCCTTCCCTGAGGGCCACAGAAAGAAATGGTGTACTTCTTTGGGCTGAATGGTGGGAAGGGAGTTTGTTACCAAGAGTGAGTTGGGTGAGGGTGATAGCCTGTTATGGTCCAGCCCTGTCAACTCCCAGCCCTGTCAACTCCCGGGGCTGGATGGAGCTGCCTTGTTGTTCAGGAGGTTGAGCTGGGGTGTTTTGAGGAGACAGGCCCCAGGCTGAGGAAAGCTAGGTGGTAGAGGCACTCAGCTACTGCTCGGAAAAAGGTTTCCCTGCCAGTGCAGCATCCAGGCGCACCCTAGAGGACATTGTGGGGAACCATTCTGAGAATGGGATTCCTTGCATACTGCTCAGCCAGGCTACGGCGATTGTAGACGGTCAAGAGATTTTGCTTAAGAGTGACAGCCCACCATGGGAGTGACTGTGTGGTAACTGGAGGTGAGGAGGTAGTGACACTGCTGCCTTCTCTTCTGTCAAAATTCTGACCTGGCTAGTTTATTAGTGATCCCAAGGCTCCCCCCAGCCCCCTTGTCAAATTCTCCTGCCACTTTGATCTAGAGGACAGATTCTCCTCTTCTATGACCACACCCATCCCAGATGTAAGACATCTTTCCTAGAGGGCAACTTGGCAGTACTAAATTTTAGCAGCCTCCCTACACCCCTTCTAGGACTGTGGGGGTTCCTTATTTACCTGTTCAGCTCCAGATCTAATGTTTGTCCCTGAGAATTCCCACCACGCTCACTTGACACACACCTCAATTCCCAGTCAGGCTTGAAGTGCTGGAAGAGCCTGCCCTGTTTCTTCTATAACAGAGTGATTTTCTGTGCTCTGTACTAGTAGGGAGCCCATTCCTGAGAAGCTCAATAAATACATTCTGAAGCAATGAATTCATCCATTTATTCATCTTTCCCAAGTGCAGGACCTCCTTTTGATGGAGTGCCATGGAGGCCCCAAAAGGTGACAGGGCTGGAGCAGGGATGTGTATAGCCCTCAAAGTGATTTTTAGAGTCTAGGCTTTATTATAGAGTTGGGTAAAAGGGTGCTATGGAAGGTTTTGGAGCAAGACAAAATTGGCTGTAACCTGTGCAAAATTTCTGGGTAAGATTAGATGGGAGTTAGACTGGAGGTGATGCATATAAATATATGATGACTGTGGTATTGGTGGGAATAGAGATTTGCATTTGAATGGAGTACATTCTGAGCCAGGGCAAGTGGTAGCACTTTGTCAAGGAGTCTAGGTTGGAAGAAGGACAGAGCTCATGTGTCAGGTATGGTGGGATGAGAAGACCAGTATGCGAGATGAGGTGCTCAGCTTTTGCCTCATTCTTGGGGTAGGTGACCAAGGAGAATGGACCATTACTCCCTACCCATTCCTGGCTCCTTTCATGGGAAGGGGCCTCTACCACCTTCCACTATTTTTAGTTTTGAGTTCAGACTGAAGTCAGAGAGAAACAGGTTGCAAAAAAGAGGAGCCAAAAATGAAAGCAAGTCCAGGGGATAGGGGTGGAGGACTAGAAGGCCCCCTTCAGGTAGCTCAGGCCTGGGCAGCTTGTGCTGGGCTTGTGGAAAAACCCTTCTCACAGAGACTAAACCCCTTGGGAGGCAAGTCCCAGCACGAATTGGGCTTGTGGGGCTGTGGGGCTGGGCCACCAGTCTTAACCCACTGTCCCTACCCCATACATGAGGCAGGAGTGGTATGTGCTGGATTTTCCTGAGCTGTCAGCTCAGGGAGCATAGACTCAAACTGGTCCAGCAAAGACATTTCTGTGCTGGGCAGGGCCAAGTGGGATTGCATAGGCCTAGTGGCCTGTGGCTGTCCCTGGTGCGGCCTCACTCTTCCCAAGGGCTCATGTCTGTGTCAATGGCAACGCAGTTGTAGGCAGCATAGCGGAGCTTCTCCTCACAAACCTTGGCGCTGTGGGTGTAAGGGCTTGGTCAGCACAAACTGCAGAGTTTTCTCCATCACTACACCATGGGATGGGGCTCCAGCTTGTACATTTTAGTGTCAGACATCTTCCCCAACCAAGGATGCCACCTTTCCTCCCTGCTTTCCACTCTCTAGTTCTAACCTAGGAAACCCACCTGGCATAGTGCGGTAGAAAGAGGGTGCTGGAGCAGGTGGAAGACTCTGGTAGTGCATCTGTAGTTTCATAGCTGGGGGTATAGAGGGACCACAGAAAAGGAAGAATTGTAGGGGCATAAGGCAAGGGTCACAGAGGGCCAGCCACAGCCGCTTCAGAGCTGAGCGCCCCTCAGCACTCACCCTAGCTTGTCTGGGTAGATGTAGATCCGTGCTGGCAGGCGGCTTCGGCCTGTGACAAAACGCAGGAAGCGGCTCCGGTCCTCTGAATGGAAAAGACAATCAGCAGTGGTATGGATGGTGAGGGAAGCTGTATAACGTGTACCCTGCCTCTTATTTCACAAGTGAAGTCCAAGGCACTACTCCACCCTCTTCCACTAACCATTGGTGAAGTTGTTCAGTGCCTCCCAGAAATACTGCACCCTCGTGTCAGATTGCTCGAAGTCTTCAAATCGGGCTGGTGAAAAAGAGTCATTCTTAGGTCCTGACCTGCCAGTCCTTCAGCTCCAACCCCATGCCCACTGCTCTGACCAGCCCCATCACTGGAGACTCACTGAGCTTGCGCAGTGCATCCACTGTGACCTCAGGGTCCCCGCATACTTTCTTCTCCAACTCTTGCCAGGTCAGCAAGTCCAGCACAGCCTGTGGCACCACCTTCAGCAGACCTGCCTGCATGGCTGCCAGCTGGGAAGAGGGGAGAAGGTCTCAGTTGGAGAAGCAGGTGTTAACTCCCAAGGTCAGTGTGGGGTAGGGCCACTTGGCCTCCACTCATGGAGATAAGTAGTAGACATGAACTACTTTGCTCAGCACTAGGGACATCGCTGTATCCCACAGATCAGCTGAGGAATAGTAGGGGCCAACGTTCTTAGGGTACCAGGGCTTATCAGTCTGGACTGTGACTACTAAGGGCTGGGACTTGGTAGGGTCCAAGGCTCACAGTTCCACCAGCCTCTGAGCAGTACCTGCTCCTTGCTCTCCTCTAGCCGCACCTTCTGCACCAGTTGAATGAAACGAGAACGGTCCTCATATCCCACCACGATGCCTGCACCCCCAGGGACCAGCTCCACGACTTGCTGGTCACTTAGTACCGTGGTGAATGTTAGCTCCTTTCCAAACTTAAATTCAAACGTCTCCTTGTCCATGCCTTCCATTACTTCTAGGAGCTTCACCTGGAGGTAGGAGAGCGGCGTGGAGTTCAGCTTTTCATTGTGGAGATCATTCCTGCTTTTCCTCAAGCAGAGGAGATAGCCGGGTAAGAGAGTCCCAATGCAGGACAGAGCTGTGACAGGACTGGGACAATGCCTAGCCACTTTTGGAGGTCAGGGACAGTGTCTTGGAGAACATGGCATCTAACATGAGACCCAGATGATAGCGGGGAGTCAGGAGAAAGAACACCCTGGAGAAAAGTGGAGGGAGAAGACCTGAGGAATCAGTTTGGTTGGAGCCTGAGCATGAACCAAGTGGTCAGAGATACAGGAGATATACAAGGCCTTTCTAGAGCCTGCATTTTCTCTGAAAGCCAGCTCAGGGCCATTGAAGAGTTCAAAATAGGATAGTGAAGTGAATTACTCTGGCTGCATGGAGATCACATGAGTCAGAATGAGAGCAGGGACACTAGCTTTGGCAGTAAACAGCCGGATTAGAAGGGAAAGTGGCTTGAACCAGGGGGATTATAGTGAGGATGGGAGATGTGGCTATATTCCGGATAGCTTTAAGATGGACAATTGACAGAATAGGGGACGAAGGGTGGTAGGAGTGTGGATGAAGGAAAAGGAATAGTGAAAGACAACTTAGAGGGTTCTGGAATGGGGAGGGCTGGGAAGTAAGGCTAGCTTAAGACAGGAAGTTCAGTTCAAGAAGGCAACAGATTGGGGAGTAAATGAAACATGTGCTGAGCTTGAGGTGCCATCTTGGGGGAACTATCCAGAAGGCATATGCATATATGACCCCAGGCTTAGGAGAAAAACTGAGGCTGGAGGTAAGAATTTGGCGGTCATCAGAAAAGAGATAGTAGTTGAAGCCATGGGAGTAGATGAGCTTGGAGAAAGAAAGCATGTGTGTGCTGAGAGAAGGTCTAGACAGAGTCCTGGGGAGCATCAACCTCTAGGGGCTACGCAGAGGAAACATGGCCTCCAGACTCTACTCACCAACACAGAGTCCACCGCTGGGAAATCCTTGCTCCAGCTCACCTCCTCACCAGAGAGCTGCTTCCATACAAAGCCAGGCAGAGCCAGGACCTGTGGAACAAGAATATACTGCTGCCTTCTCACTCTGAGTTGCTCAAGCTTGGCTGGCCCTTTCTTTCCTCTAGGACCTAGGGCTGCCTAGGTAGGAGTCCAGATTGAGCTACTCACCAAGAACTCCTTACCCCGAAGGGCAGCCCCCATCAGCTGTCCGATCCACTCGTACTTGGCAAAGTCTTGACAGGATGGATTGGGCACATACATGTCCCGGGCTTCACCGGTACCATTGCCCTGTCCCAGACACAGAGCTGTCAGCACAATAAGGGATGGACCCGATTTTGTTGCTCCAAGCTTCCCCGAACTGTGAGCTCTGAATGATCCTCTTCACATGCACAACAGCTCTTCCCACTGCCTGTCCAGAGGTTGCCCAGCGCAACTTGGCCCTCCTCTGCCCCCTCTTTTAGTTCAGCCTGGAACCTGGGAGCTTTGCAGTAGCAATGTGGGAGGTGTGGCTGGGAGATTACCTGGTTGGCTGTGCGTACAAAGAAGGGCAGAGGCACCGGGGTGTCCGCCGAGCTAGGGCACAGCTCTTCTGACATGTCAGCTAGGCTATCACGGAAACCACCTCCTGAAATCACAGATGCCTTTAGCTGGGCACTCAGGAGTTTCAAGCCATATGGGGTGATATCCAGGGCCCCTTTCTTGGCTAGCTAGTGACCCCAGAAACCTTTACCACTCTCAATAAGACAAGCAGAACTTGTCATCCTTCCTTAAGGCCTCACCTTGGTCAATGATGCCTTCTGCAATGAATTTACACTCCCACCACTGGTCATAGCGCATGGGCCACCTGCAGGGGTAGTGTTCTGTCATCATTCTGGGACCAGCCCAGAGACCAGCCAGGAGTCAGGGCTACAGAGGGATAAAGGTGGGGGGTACTTGGGGCAGCACACAGGTACATGAGAAGACTTCAAAACGTTTGTGGAAAAATGGATTCTAAAGATAATGGGATTTTTCCAACAAGTCTTTGAATCCCCCTCCTGTGTGTGCCTACATGTAGCCTGAAGAAGGCCCTCACCCAGATCCCATACCTATAGTCCAGGGGCTTCTCATATTTATCAGAGGGCTTGAGGCCTTCGTAAACCTGGGGGTGAGAGGCAAGAGGAAGTCTGTGTCAAGACCTGACCCCACTCTTGCTCAGAGATCTTACTCAGCTCCCTTGTGGGCCCTTTACTGATCCTCCCTCAGTCTGACCCTAGGCAGTCCAGACCTGAGTGAAGACAGCATTCTTGCAGGCAGGGTCCTTTGAGGGGCAGGCACGGTGCTCCATGGCAAGGCGTCGGTTGATGTATAGACGTGGCATGAAGCTGGGCTTGCTGCTTTCTGAGTCACGCAAGCACTGGGCCACCAGGCTGGGCCGCTGACGTGACAGCAGCAGGAACTGTTTCACTTGCTGGTGAGGAGAGGTGGCCAAGGCAGGACTGGTGGGCAGTTAGCCTCTGTCTAGGTCCTGGAAACTTCTATGCCTGGACCCAATTCCTCAACCCGTCCTTGCCTCCAGTTCCTCCCTTAGTCTAGCCACCAGGGTGACATTTTAAAACAAACAACTTGCCATTGACCTTCTCTTTCTTAAAACCTTCCCAATTGATCTACTGACCACGGACAAGGTCCCTGTTTTACAGCCTGGTCTACTTCCTGTCCACCTATTCCCAGCCTCATCCCTGTGTCATCCTGATGTGCAGATAACTCCCAGTATGTACCTGTCATGCAACCTGCCCTGTCCATGCTGTCACCGCTCCTCCCCCAGCCCTTGTGTATTCTACACATGCATCTGGGGAATAGCTCCCAAACACTACATTTTAACCACTTGTGTCTAGCAGCCAAAGTCTAGGCCTAGAATAGGTTTCAGGGGAGTCTCTGCTGGAGAGTGAACAGATGCATGAGCAGGAAGTCCTACTGCCCAGCATTGAGTGAGTCAGCTTACCTTAATCTCACTGAAGGTACCCAATGTGTGGTCCCAGGCAGGTACCAGGTGGTGTAGGACACTGTCCAGGATCTTTATGAATCTGGGTGGGTGGGTAAAGATAAAGCTGGCTAAGTTGGACATGGATATAAGCTGCAGAGCCCCCCTCCTCAATACACAGGGAGAGGGAGAAGGCAGGGCATAGCTATACTGTAAGCTGTTCCTTTGAAGTGAAACAGCTTATGGTATAAAACCTTAGAGGCCTCCTCCACACAGACACAAAAGCCCAGGGTGGGAGAAGGGAGTGGGCCTGGCAGGCCTGGGGCAACAGCCACCTCTGTAAAAGAACAGCTCTGCGGTACAGTACTTCTGGGTCAGTGCCTTCCAGGCGTGGATATCGCACCAGACTGGTGGGCTGGAACAGGTCTGCATTCAACCCTAGTTCCCGCTGCCTAGATGACTTGATCTTGACCCCTCGAAGACGCACGTCAATCCCATCATCTGAAGGAAGGGGTCAGAGTGCACTTGCTACCTCTTTGGCCCTAGACTTGGGATGGCACCTTACTGTTCAGTCTTTTTTCACCCTTAACACCTAGAAATTGAAAACCCCTGGGATGCCCTTCTACTCATCTGACCGTGGTTTATATATTCTTTGTGGCTTTTCTGTCTACCACTAAGATGTTGGGATCCCTGAAGGTTCCTCCTCAGTTCTTCTCCCAGGTGAGTTGCTATGGCTTCAAGGCACCTCCTTTAAAGTGTCTCCCCATCTGGCTCAAGTCCCTATGCTTAAAATCCTAGACTTACTTCAAGCCTGTCCCTTCTCCCCTAATTCCTTACCTGTCCCTTCTCTCCTAGTTCCAAGCCCATCTCCGTTCCACATGTACTTCCAGCTTGTCCCACCTTATACTCATACTGACCCCCTTTCTTCCCCACAGCCTCAAATCCTACCTCGGCATTCAACAATTCGGATCTCAATGATTGGGAGGTGGACAGTCATATCCTCCAGGACACAGACATCACCGATCAAGGTCCTGAGAAAGTGAGGGTGAGACAATTCAGCCTTGCCCCTTCTAGGCCTCCAGGGATTGTGGGGTCCCACTCAACCCTCCCTAGGTTGGGTGCCATTGCTAGGATCATCCCCATCCCCGCTCCCACAACTTTCCAGGACAGCCTGCTCACTCGTCAATGTTCACATCACTCAGCTTCTTCAGGTTGTCCCCTTCACCACCATAGACCACCACCCGCTTAGGCATAAAGTTGTCATCTGTGGTATCCACAGTGAGTAGCAGCTTCCTGGGGAGTCAGAGTGTGCACAGGTGTTTCTGTGCACCTAAAAACATGTGGCTCACCCAGCTTGTTGTATCCCAGAGCCCACTCACTTGACCACGGTGCCTTTCTTCATAGTAAGCCGTACCCAGTGTTGGCACTGGGACCCATCACTCTCCCAGTAGGTGTCTGCATTGCTGTCAGTCAGGCAGGTCACATTGAACTCCTCCTAGGGAGGGGCAGAAAGATGGCGTGAATGGTTACCCCTACTCCCTGCACTGGGTCAAGGAACAAGAGACAAAGCACAGTAGAGTTGGGCTAACAGAACAAGTGGCATGGGGCTGTGCCTAGGGGCTCCCTACAGGACTTCCAAACTGGGAGGTTGAAGTGGCCTAGATGTGGGGGTTCTGAATTTAGCCTTGAGGGATACGAGCTGCAGTACCCACCGTGTAGGAGGAAACGTCTATGCTCTCCACATACTGTTTCACGCTACCCAGGTTCTCATCCTCCTTGCCCAGGTGGTCGAACAAGAAGTGGATCAGATCCTCGTCGCACTCGTAGGTCCATGTTGGGGGCACATAGCTAAGTAATCCCAAGCCCCTAATTAGGTTAGGCCCATCCCGGGAGCTCCCTCCTCCCCCATCCTAGCCCAGCTAACTCACAGCAGCCTTTGTAGAGCTTCCGTGTAAGCCTCCGCCGGCTGAGGCTTCGATCCCAGTCGATGTGAGTATGTCAGGTCCACTACTTGCTCCCATCTGTGGGCATACCGTGGGAAGTAGTTTGGGGAGACTTCAGTAAGCAGTAGGACCCTTACATTACAACCTGAAATCTTCCCAAGAGCGATTCTCCAGACCACGCCCACAGGAGCCCCTCCCTTTCCGGCTTTTAACAGCGTCCACTCCCTCCCGCTGCTCCCGGGTCAGTAGTAGATTGGTTTGTAACTCCTCCTTGCCGGGGCATCTAACATCAAGTCCCACCATTTCAGGTGCAGGACCTGAGCACTGGCCGGTAGTCTACACCGAAAAGCTGCTGCTGCCGCTGGAGGTGGTCGGGGGTGTCGATGGGCACGAGACGGGCCCCGCCTTCCGCCGGGCGGCACACCAACAGCCATCCTTCGTCCAGCCCGCAGTCACCCAAGTGCTCTGCCAGCTGCTCCTGCCGGAAAGTACCAGGTGGAGACTGCCGTCAGGGAACGGCCCAGCCCAGCCCAGCCCAAAGGCCACTGAGCGCAGTGCAGGGCAGGGAGGGGAGCAGGGACAGGCCGGGCCGCACCTTAGTCAGCTTCACCCAGAGCCCGTGGCCGTTGCACAGCTCCTCTCCCGTAGTGCGTACGCAGGCGCCACGCCGGAGCTCGATGCTGTCGCGGGCAGCGCGGAGCGGCCCGGAGCCGGTACCCGGGGCAGGGCCGGCGGCACCCACACGCAGCCCCATGCCCTCTGCTTCCCACACTGGCAGCAACACGCGCGACGGTCCCGCCGGGTCCTTGTAAAGCTTGTACAGCACCTCACGCGGCACGAAAGCCAACGCTGCCGGCAGTGGCCGCCCGGCGCGGAGGCTCCGTGCTGCCTCCGTCAGAAAGCGAACGCGACCCAACAGCTGCCGTGGGGACTCCAGCGCCGCTCCTGGGCTCGGGCCTGCCATGGTGAAATGACAGGAGATCCCACAGTTGTTCGGAACCTTAGAGCACCGGCCGCACAAGCCAACTAGGCTTCCTACCACGCCCGGCCCCGCCTCCGCCCTGCCGTTGCCGTATGTTCTGGATTATGCGCACTGTTTTTAAACCTAATTTTCACTTCATTGAAGTTATCGAGAAATAAATATAATTTTTCACAGTGCTCCACTTTTTACTCCTAGGAAGGTGGAAACACTGCTTCTCATTCTTTTTCCTCAAGCTATATGTATGCTACCACACTTCTACACGATAACGTCAACGAGTGCATTGCAAAAGGGCCTGCATGATTGGGATTCTGCTGGCATCGCCAACTTCTCCTCTAATGCCCCACCAGACTGCTCTCCCAGTTCCTAAGAGTCAATTGTTTTTCTAGTTTTCTACTTTGACATGCTGTTCACTTTGCTTGGAGGTCCTTCTCCCACTTTTTGCGTAATTAAACTATTTGCCCCCAGCTTTTCCCTTTAAAGACATTTACCACTGTGGTTATGTAGAAGGGCATTGTTGTTAAGTGCTTTCGAGTCGGCTTTGAAGTTTCCAAGGAGCCGCGGGTGAATGTGAACCGCTGACCTTGCGTCCAGTGCATTATCCTGCAGCGCCACAACAGGATTTCTCAGTAGAGTCTAGTTCCATCTTGCGTTGTGCCTGGCTGTGTCAGACATAAGACTCATGGAGAATGGGAATGAAAACAAGACTTGGGGCGAGCCTTTGGGATTCTCAGGCCACCCAGGAAAATAAATTGCTCACGCTATCCGAAGATGTAGTTATAGCATAATTCTTTCTTTGGGGCATTTGCTGCCGCGGCGATATTTCCGATTTTACGGTGAAGATAGGTAAGGGTCCTACGGGCAGCAGCCGAGGCAGCCGGGAGCTGTCATTGGGGTCAGATCATGTGACTTTCAATATGGCGAAACCCTTTGCTCACTCCAGGAAGGGGCGGAGCCTGGGCGGGGACATACTTAGATTCTGGTTAACGTGGGGACTGTGCTGATATTTACAGACGGCTTACCATGGAGGCGAAAGAGTTGGGGTGAGTTTTCCGTAGTACCGGGTATGACCGGCCGCTCTTCTGAACTGAATATCTGAACTCATGTGTCTGTCTCTTGACCCTCTCTCTCTGGAGAGCTCTCAAATCCCGATCCTCCCATCTCAGGAACTTTCATTTCAGGAACGGCTTAGCTGGACTGTGTCTCCTAGACCTTCATTTACGAGATGTCCCCAGGACTTCCTAATCCTCAGCTAGACCCCTATTTCGGGGTCCTCAGCTATGATTTCCGCCTTGAAAATAACAGCCGGTGTGTGTGTGTCTGTCGGTGTCTCTCAGTCCCAGAGCCAGCCTACTGGGACCCCTGTCCCTGAGATTCTCTGATCCAGATACCCTCAAACTATGTAGGCTTTTGTCCCCCTTTCCTCTCTCTCCTCTAGTTATTTTAACCTTAGTGGAGATGAGTCTGTGTACTGGGAAGAGGCCCCAGCACGGGTCCTTCTGTAGTCCTGTGCACCACCTGATAGGCAGAGGAGTTGGAATAGGCGGGGACCTGCAGGCTTGGTAGCTGGCCTGCTGGAGGCAGATAGCGGTCCAGAGGAATCCGTCTAAGAACCCGCAGTTTCTCCGGCCTTCCCCTTATCCCAGCCTAGCATTGCATACTGACTCCTCTCCTTCCTTTGCCTGCACACCAGACCTCAGGGTTTTCCAGAGCTGAAGAATGACACGTTTCTGCGAGCAGCCTGGGGACAAGAAACAGATTATACTCCGGTTTGGTGCATGCGGCAGGCAGGCCGCTACTTACCAGGTCAGGGTCAGGGCCCGGGAATCTAGGTAAAAAACTGTAGAATGAAAAGTTTTTGAGTATCGGGAGGTTCTGGAGGGTCTCAAGGCCTAGTCCAGCCTTCTTTCTCCTGCTTGTAGAGTTTAGGGAAACTCGGGCTGCCCAGGACTTTTTCAGCACCTGTCGGTCCCCCGAAACCTGCTGTGAACTGACTCTGCAGGTGAGTGGTCTACAAATAAGGGAGGGATTTCTTCCCTCAGTTTGCCACTTAGCAACCTAACTCCTATTCCCCATAGCCACTGCGCCGATTCCCTTTGGATGCTGCCATTATCTTCTCCGACATCCTTGTTGTACCTCAGGTACCAGCCCAAACCTGATTGTAGAATAGGTTGGGGGGAAAGGGGGGGCGTGTGGGGAGATACTTTGGTAACCCTTCTATCAGTGTAATCAGGGTTCGAGATAAGCACATATCCTCACTGAACAGAAGGGGAAAATTAAGGCTGAATGATAAGGAGGCCTCACATCTCTTTCTGGTGTAGTCTGGACAGAATCTTTCCTCTTGAAATTTCAGGTTGAGAACCCAGATGTTTTCTCCCCCTCCAGGCATTGGGCATGGAGGTGACCATGGTGCCTGGTAAAGGACCCAGCTTCCCAAAGCCATTAAGGGAAGAACAGGACCTGGAGCATCTACGAGCACCAAAAGCAGCAGCTTCTGAGCTGAACTATGTGTTCCATGCCATCACCCTCACCCGACAGCAACTGGATGGGCGTGTGCCACTGATTGGCTTTGCTGGTGCCCCGGTAATGTAGAACAGAGCCGGGGCTCAGGCATGGGGATGTCCATTATAGACACGAAAGGGAAGAAGTGTCATTCTGGCTTCTGCACCTGTGACATCTTTTTTGTATTCTTCAGTGGACCCTGATGACGTACATGGTTGAGGGTGGCAGCTCAAGCACCATGGCTCAGGCTAAGCGCTGGCTCTACCAGAGACCTCAGGCTAGTCATCAACTGCTTGGCATTCTCACTGATACTCTGGTGCCATATCTAGTGGGACAAGTGGCTGCTGGTGCCCAGGTGAGTCTTGCCAGGGATATCTGTTAAGGACTGAGAAGGCAGGGGTCTTAATACTAGGCATAAAGGGATCTTGGCCTCTGATGATTTAATCTATATTCCACTTCCTCCCTAGACACAAAGCCCTGTCAGTTTGGCTGGAGCAGCCAAGCCCACCCTGACATTGGCAAGGAAAGTTGATGCTCTGTGTGTTTGAAGACCCGAGCTGGTGCTTGGCAAAACATTCTGACTAGACCTGGGCTTATAGGCTTAGGCATTATCAGAGGATGAGATCATGTGAGGAAAACAGACACATCCTGGATTATTTCTCCGTGTATTATGTATTTTTCCTAACTACCCCAATTATAGGCATTACAGCTCTTTGAGTCTCATGCAGGGCATCTTGGCCCAGAGCTCTTCACCAAGTTTGCACTACCCTATATCCGTGATGTGGCCAAGCGGGTGAAGGCAGGACTGCAGGAGGCAGGCCTGGCTCCAGTGCCCATGGTGAGGATGTGGGTATGGGTGAGTGAAGGTGGACCCGGGGAGCTTTCTGGTTAAAGCGTGCATGCATGAAATGACCACTAGAGGGCAGCAGAGATGCATCTGAGAAAGGTTAGTGGGTATGGCAAGGCCCTCTAGCCTCAGAGAGCTATCCTTTTTCCTCAGATCATCTTTGCCAAGGATGGGCATTTTGCCCTGGAAGAGTTGGCCCAGGCTGGCTACGAGGTGGTTGGGCTTGATTGGACACTGGCCCCAGATAAAGCCCGGTGAGTGAAGTAGAGTTGGACCCTTGAGATTGAGGTGGAAATGGGACAGCTACCGTATGTACAGTTGGCAGAACTTTGCACTGGCTCTGCTTTCAGGAAGCGTGTGGGAAAGACCGTGACTTTGCAGGGCAACCTGGACCCCTGTGCTCTGTATGCATCTGAGGTAACAACCAGGCTATCTATGTGTGTCTATGAGTTTGTGTCTGTATGTACACAGAGACATGGTTATGTGAATTACTGAATGTGTTTGTTTTATTGTATCAGCTTGTCCTTTCCCATCCCCTCTCTGCCCCATATAATGTTAAGTTCTATGAGGGCAAGGATTTTTTTGTTCATTTGTTTTTATTAATGCCTGGCCCATAATGCCTGTTGCTCCCCCGAGACCTGTTTTAAACTGACTGCATCACAGCCATTAATTCAGTCATTATTTTATGGAATAAATAATTGAGTGAATAGCAAAGTAGAAGCATGCCTATGTATGTGTATGTGTATGAGGACAGAGGCCTGCTGGTCCCCACCCTAATCCCTGTAGCCGTACTCTCTCATTGGGCCTCCAGGAGGAGATCAAGCGGCTAGTGAAGCAGATGCTGGATGACTTTGGGCCACAGCGCTACATTGCCAACCTGGGCCATGGGCTTTACCCTGACATGGACCCAGAACATGTGGGGGCCTTTGTGGATGCTGTGCACAAGCACTCACGTCTGCTTCGAAAGAACTAAGCATACACTTGCTCTTCCAAGTACCACCAGCATTGATGATTGTTTCCAGAAGAATAAAAGTCCCAGCCTTGGAACTATGTGGCCTTGTTGGTGATGGATTTGTGCCCTAATCCTAATTTCTGTTTAGTATTTGCTTCTTCCCTGATGCTTCTCTCTGTACCTCCTCCCTCAAGCCATGGGGACTCAGGTGTCAGTGAATATGTGCTGCAGGAATTAATATTTCATTGCCATCTTGGTCCTAGTCATCCAAACCCCAGAGCTACATGGGGCTGGGTTGAGCTTCCTGAAAGCTGGGACAGTTACAGAGAAAGGGGTAGGGTCCCCACTGCATACAAAGGCCAAACTTGACAGGGCTTTGTGTCTGGGGAGGAAGTGGAATATAGATTAAAGGAGGCACAGAAATAGCTAGAACACTATAGAAGAACTGGGTGATCAGGGAGAAGCTGAGGGGCCTTGTGTTTTGACACCAAAAGATGGGAAAGATATCAAATTCAGAGCTAGGGTCAGGCTTGGTCATGCCCCAGATTAGGCCATCACCAAGAGGAAAAGGCCTCCCAAACCAGAAGCCCCTCTGGCATACGGGTTGTTCTGCATTCTCTTCAGAGCAGAACATTCTCGGAATCTTGCTGTTTCTTCTCATAGTGGCACTTACTTATTTTACGGGATAAGGCTCTGAGATGTCTGTGAGAACTGAAAAGACGTTTGGTCTGGCAGAAAGTTCATCATCTGTCATACCATGTCTCTTCAGACCACCAGGGACCCTCTGTGTTATAAGTCCAACCAGCAACCTGTCCCAGCAAAGCAATGTGGTGGGGAGAGAAGGGCCTTATTTATTGAGAGAATGCAACTTGTGCTTTTAGAGAAATGATCTTTTCTGTGATTCATGATTTATTCATAGGAAAGCACTGTGAGTTCACACATTTGCTAAAAAAAAAAGGTAAAGGTAATTGTGATACAGAAATGGGAGCGGCTTTTCTCTCTTTATTTTTTAACCAACCCATTGGGCTGAAAGGTTTCAGGGGCCCTTGGCTGGACAGTAAGACTTCAGTAGCCACAAACAGTAAATACAACTTATTGGTCAGTTTGGAACAAAGAAAGGTGATACAAACAGTTTGTCAAAGAAAGGAAAATTAAGTAGACAGGGAGGCCCTCAGTTCACACTCTAGCTATACCACCCCTTCCCTCTAACATCCCACCCCTACTCAGAAACTAAGACATGAAACAGGAAACAAGACACTGGCATCCAAAGGACTCTTCTGAATGTCCCTTGCTACCTCCTATAGAAATTCCACACTGAGAATAGGGGGCAGGCAGGTAGAAGGAACTGGAGGTCAGCCAGAGCTAAGAAATTAAGAAGGGCAAGGCCAGATGCATTCTAGCCCTAGCCTCCAAATCAGTGACCAGGGGGACTGTGACAAAAACAGGCAGAGGAAGCTTGAGGTAGAAAGGTAGGGGAAGAAAGCAAATAATGGATGGAGAAGAGAGCTGTGGGGCTCAAGCAGTTTTAGGGCAGAGAGAACGGTTCTCAGAAGCTTCGGCAGGAGAGAATGGTAAATAGAGGAGGCACACAGATAGGGGACATGTTTAATCTGGTAAGACAGAAAGGAATGAGGAAAAGAGATCTGGCAAAGAGTAGACACACATTCATGCAGATTCTCAAAGTACGCAGGCATACCTCCATGTAGAAATATAAAAACAGGTCCATGAATAGCAAGCATACACACAAACACAAGCATGTTTATACATGTGTGTGCCCAGACATACACACACTAAACATACATACACACGAATGCACGTACAGATTCACACATGTATGCAAATGTGTACCCCTTCCACGCAGACCTTCCATCTACAGACCAGCACACATGTATCCAGACATGTATACATATATGTGAACATACAGACAGGCATGCATAGATAGATCTATGCACACGGACACATGTATTTAGCCACACTGATGGATATACACACACATATATATATAATTAGAGATGAAACAAGACATTAACCTAACGGTGACCAGAGTAGATGTCCGAGTATATTATGGACTCAATGGTTCCCAGACGCCAGACCCTCATCTTCACCCTGAATTTGTTTCTGAGGAGCTCAGCAGGTTCCTGAGAGGCTGTGTAAGGCCGAGCTGGAACAAGAGCTTCAGTGTGGCCTCAGAGCTTCATGAGGCAAAAGTCTAAGTCCTAGCCCCTGCTCCTCACTCACATCTGAGCCACTGATGGCCTGCAGCCTGAGGTTTCTGCATAGACTAGATGAGAATTGTTCCAACTGGCCATTTCCCTCCCCACTGCTTGCCCCCGACTCTTCCACTGCCAACAGTATATACTACACTGCAAGGGAAACCTGAGAAGTGGCTGTGAGTTTCCTCAGAAAACAAAAGACCTCCTTTCAACCAGTCTATCCTCCCACCCACAACTACTTTAAGTGCCCATCAAATTAGAACAGAATTATAAATAGTTACAACTTTACAATGTGGTTGGCAACACATACAGTATTTACAGTGCCATAATGCTTCTGTTCTCTGGTTAAGCGATCCCTGAGACTGAACAGTGTTCTGTGTTTGCCAAGGGAGAGAGGGCCATAGCCCAGGAGACATAGGATATAGGGGTGAGGTGGCATGTTGTGGGGTTTCCATCTATCTGCAGGGCCCAGCTCCTCCAGAACAGCGGACTGTCGTGAGAACCCTGCCAAGGCAGGTCTAATGACTAGAGTTGGACTCTCTCCATCCTAAGCCCTGTGGTCCTTTGGTTTCAGCCACAGGTGTTCTACAAGGGGCACAGGTTTTTCAATGTCCTTGGCTTGACCTCATGGAACACAGAAGCCCAGCCTGTCCTGGTGGTGTCTGCTTTCTCAGCCAAAGCGCTCTCGCACCAGCAGCATCAGCTTCTTCTTGCCTTTGTAGATCTGTTTGAGGTTGTCAATGAACTGGGCAAACTGCAGGTGGCCATCCTGGGGCAGAAGGAAAGTCTCCCGGGCCTTGCTCAGAAACTCAATGAACTCTCCGTAGTGGCGGGGGCTGATGTGTGTCAGGCGTGAGTGGGTGGTGTTGATATAGGCGTTGATGGTGGCATCCAGCAGCTGACGCAGTGGAGCTTTGTCGGTGGACATGAGTTTTCCAGAGCTGCGGCGGCCTGGGATGCCTGCCAGGCCAGGTGCAGTCACCGTACAGCGCCGCAGGATGTCAGAAAGCACCGTGGCGCAGTGCACGCTCTTCACCACCAGGGGGAGAAGAGCCGCCAGCTCATTCTTTCCCAGAGAGTGGCTGAGGGCGCATGCCCAGAGCACATCATTGATGGCTGGATGGGTGTCCTGGTTATAGGCCAGGTTGAGATGACTCATGGCCAGTGAGGCTAGCTTGAAGGCACGTAGCGGGTAGCCACGGAGCTCCATGTAGCGAGCGATGGTGAACAGCTGTGAATGGGTCATGCCACCAGCAGCAGCATCAATGGCAATCTGGTAGGCTGCCTCAAAGGCGATGTGGTCTTTCTCACAGAGCGTAAGGGCCGACAGGGCACAACTCTGTGGATCCTTCATAGCACACTGCAGGGCCAGAGTGCGAGCGCAGCTAGCCAGCTCCTCCCTCTGGGGATAGTCGAGACTAAGGCGCAGGATAGTGGTGTGGGACACGGCTGTGGCAGCAACAATACTAGTAGCCTCCGTGGGGGTGAAGAGTGTGTACCAGCTCTGCAAGATGCTCACCAGGGCCCGCACACCTGTCAGAGATAGCCTGAGCTCAGCCGTGGCCATCTGGGTCCCGATCCAGGTCTGCCCAGATTACCATTTGGGGTCAGAACTTGGCCTGCAGAGATGAGTTCTCCCTCCTCATAGGCAATCTTGAGATAATCTGAGGCAAACCAGGGCAAGGGGAGCATCCCGGATGGCCAGACTCTGTTTGGGGTTTCTTCCCACTTCCTCCTTCCCCAGATGAGAAGGTTGAAGGTGCTCTTAGCTCCTCACAAGGATGGAGCAGCAAAGCCTGTGACTTGCCTGCAGTTAAGTAAAGCAGGGGTCCCAGGTTTGCCTGGGAGTTCTAGCTGAAGCAAGGTAGAGTCTAAAAGAAGTCAACCTCCAAGTTGTTTGGGGTGTCTCAGAAGCATGCACGGAAAAGGGCTGGGACCAAACCACTGGGCCAACCAGCTCCCAAAGGAGCACTTTGAGTACTGGTGACTGAAAATTCATTCTTTCAGTCAAAGTGCTGCTGACATCAGGGAATGGTCCAAGCAGTGGGCAGAGCTTGGGCTGGCTGAACAGAGGCTGTCTTCTCCTCCTACCAACAACCTCATCCTTTCCTAGATAGACCATCAGTTCTATCTAGGAAAGGGACGATGAGAGTTCTAAGGATTCATTGGCCTCTCTCAAGAGTAGGGCCTAGAAACTCCTTTCCCCTGGGGGTAGAGGGAGGTGGAAACTCACCCACTTCTGTCGCACATGTCACCAACCACCGCACCATCTCCCGGCGCCTCCAGTTAAGAGTTGATAAGGTCATCCGCATCACCTGGACACAAAAGAATATTTCCAGGGGGCTGAGCCTAACTGTTGTAACCCCCCCGCCCCCCCACATCCCCTAGTCAATTCACTTATTCAACAAATAACTTGGTGCTTTGAACAGCTGTTTCTCACTTGATAAGTAGACAGGTCTGTTTAATCTCTGACCCATCCCTCCCACCACCAGATAGGAGGCTTCTCTGACGAACTTGTAACAAATAAGAGTACATATTACCACATCTTGTGTGACTTGGAGGAATGAGGGCTAGGGAGGAGAGAATGGGACACCATGGAGCCTAAAACAACACTGCTTCAGGTCTTAATGTTAAAATGGAGCCCAATTTATGGAGTCCTTTTTAGGGACCACCCTAGAACTTGTGTTCTGAGGACACAGAAAGAATAAGACTTGCTTGTGCCCAGCCCCATGAGATGTCATCTCTTGTCAAGTGTCACTTTGTCAGAGGGCTAAAGCAGGGATGGCCCACTTTCCCCCGATACCTGTAACCCCAGCTCCAGGGCCACGTTGAGCAGGGTGCTGTCCGTACTACTGTCTGTGGGAGTAGCTATCTTGAATGCATCTTGAGCCAATTTGAAGATGAGAGAGGAAGAATGAATGTGTTTCTGTATTGCCTCCAGGATTGTTCGGAGTCTCAGCGTGTCCCCTGTAGATGCAGAGAGAAGGAGCAGGGGCTGAGTCTGCTTTAAAGCTGCCTTGAACAGCCAGGTGATCATTACAGGGACTGACTAAACTGGCTGTCAATTGACGGAATGCTTCTGAATGCTACCATCCCTTCTGGGTGGTCAATTCTATTGCTAAGGAATCCACTGGTAGGTCCTTTGCTTCCCAGACACCCACATGAATTCACTGCTCTTCACTTTTTGATTTGCCTCAACCCCTCACTCTCTATACCTTCAAGGCCTTTTTTTTTTAATGCTTTATTGTGAATTATGTGATAGTTTACATGGGAGGACATCTGCTTCACATTGATCCCGTCGTATATCGTTTTCTTGCCATGGTTACAATCCCTTCCATGTATCATCGATCAACCAATGGGTATACCCCGCAAGCCTGACCCCCTGTCGTCCACACACTGCCCCTCTCTCTCTCCAGATCCAAAGTCTCCAGCCGCTCCACTTCAGGGCTCTTTTGTTATTGTTGTGATGTCCAGTCGGTTCTGACTCACAGTGACCCTGTATAGGGTTTCCGAGGCTGTAAATCTTTGCAGAAGCAGAAAGCCTCAACTTTCTCCAGGGGAACACATGGTGGGCTTGAACCACCAACCTAAGTGTCCCACAGAGCTGCTGCACTTAGGTCCCAGAAATAATTTTCTTGAACACATGAATTTTGAAAGCTACTTATACAGGAGACAGGAAGCTACATTTTTTGCCAAAAAAAAAAAAAGACTTGTCATTCCCATTGTTCCCTAGAGCAAAGAGGAGATGGGCTAGCTCTTCTAATTCAACAGGCAAGGATTCTAGACAAAGAACTAACAGAGTCAAGGAAGATTCCACAGAAAAGGCATGAAGTGAAGGTTGCTGTATGAAGGCAGTATAGCGTATGAAAGATTGGAATACCTTATTAACTGTTGTTGTTAAGTGCCGTAGAGTTGGTTCTGACTTATAGTGATCCTGTGTAGGGTTTTCAAGGAGTGGCTTGTGAACTTGAACTGTCAACCTTGCAGGTAACAGTCCAGTGTTTATTCTGCAATGCCACACCAGGACTCCTTATTAAGGGTAGGATAAACACTGGACTCAATGGTAAACAATAAACACTAACTGCAAGGTCATTGGTTCCAACCTACCAGTTGCTCCTTGGAAACCCTATATAGGGCCACTGTGAGTCAGAACCAACTCAATGGCACTTACAACAACAACAATGTGAAATAAAGATAGAACAAAAAATAGGTGTGGTGGTAGGAGTAAAGGCTTTAGAGTAAAATACATTGGAATTGAACCAGTATAACCATCAGCTATTTACTGCTCAGTTACTTCTATAAAATGGGAAGAATAACCTTGAGGAGTATTGTGAGAATTATAAACAATTTGTGTATAGTAAATATTCTGATTCAATTTTTTACAATGATGATAGCTCTTTATTATATATATGTATAGTGTTTGTGTATATGAATCTTGTTGTTAAGTGCCACTGAGTCTGTTCTGAACCACAGTGACCTTGTATAGGGTTTCCAAGGAGTAGTTGGTGGGTTTGAACCACCAACCTTATGGTTAACAGTCCATACATTTGTATTCTTTCACCACACTTATTCAACCTGTATGCTGAGCCAATACTCTGAGAAGCTGGGTTATATGAAGAAAAATATGGCATCAAGATTGAAGGAAGACTCATTAAACACCTGTGATATATAGATGATACACCCTTGCTTGCTGAAAGCCAAAAGGACTTAAAATACTTACTCATGAAGATCAAAGACCATAGCCTTCAGTATGGATTGCATCTCAATGTAAAGAAAACAAAAGTTCTCACCACTGGACCAATAAACAACATTCTTATTGATGGAGAAAAGATTGAAGTTGTCAAGGACTTCATTTTTCTTGGATCAACCATCAACACTCATGGAAGCAGCAGTCAAGAAATCAAACAAAGTATTGCATTAGGCAAATATGCTGCACAAGACCTTTTAAAAATGTTGAAGAGCAAAGATGTCAGCTTGATGACTAAGGTGCGCCTGACCCAAGCCACGGTGTTTTCAGTAACCTCCTATGCATGTGAAAGTTGGACAGTGAATAAGGAAGATAAAAGAAGAAATGATGCTTTTGAGTTATGGTGTTGAAGGAAAATACTGAAAGTGTCATGGGCTGCCTAAAGAACAAACAGATCTGTGTTGGAAGAAGTGCAGCCAGAGTGCTCCTTGGAGGCTGGGATGGCCAGACTTCATCTCTCATACTTTGGACATATTGTCAGGAGGGACCAGTCACTGGAGAAGGATAACATGTTTAGTAGGGTGGAGGGTCAGAGAAAAAGAGGAAGACCCTCAGCAAGATGGATTGGCAAAGTGGCAGAATCGATGGACTCAAGCATGGCACAATTGTGAGGTTGGCCCAGGACAGGGCAGTGTTTTGTTCTGCTGTGCACAGTGTTGCTTTGAGTCGGTACTGACTCAATGGCACCTAACAGCAACAATCCCTCAGAAGTGAACTGCCTATTCCTTCTTCCTAGTCTGCCTTAAGCTGGAAGATCTGCTGAAACCTGTCCTCTATGGGTGACCCTCTGATGTTTGAAACTAGTGACATAGCTTCAATTATCATAAGCAATATGCAAGCCATCACAGTATGACAAACCGACAGACTTATGGGGATAAATGAAATAGTGTGATAAATATAGACCCCCAAATACTTGGTACTGTGTATTTCTAGGGAAAGGACTCAATAAAACTACAAACTAAGCTAAATATTTGTTGTACATATATATGCAATTTATATTTGTTACAATGGTTGCTTGAGGATCTTGGACAAATGGCTTTATCAATATTGCTATTATTTTCACCAAAGATTAGAGTTGGACATTTAATGATGGGCCATATACAAGATTCTCTAGTGATGAATCAGTACTTTAAAAAAGGACTAATTTTAGTGCCATGTGCCTCATTAATATGAGTATTTATATAACCAGTCTTTTAAATGTGTAACATTTAACATTGGCCAAAATTTTTTCTCATTGAAAAATTTATGTTATTTAATGCCAGTTATTACAAATTTTTCCATATGTCTATGGATAATTTTTCCATCTGTTACATCTCATCATCATTATCATACAAGTCTTATGCTTAAATGACTGTTAAATGTTCATATAATTAACTGGGGAAGAACTGTCTCCTCAAAGGAGAGTAGACCATGATGACGCAAATGGAGTAAAGCTTTCGGGACCTTCATTTGCTGATGGGATACAACTCAAAATGAAGAGAAACAGTGCAAACATTCATTAATAGTTGGAACATGGGGTGTAAGAAGTATAAATCTAGGAAAATTGTAAGTTGTCAAAAATGAAATGGAATGCATAAAGATTGATATCTTAAGCATTGGTGGTGGTGGTTATATGCCATGGACTTGGTTCCAAATCACAGTGACTCCATATAGGGTTTCCAAGGCTGTAAATCTTTACAGGAGCAGAATGCCTCATCTTTCTTCCATGGAACTGCTAGCTGTTTTGAACTTCTGACCATGAGATTAGCAATCCAATTCATAACCACTATGTATCAGAGCTGAAATCAACTAGAATCTGACAATCATTTGGTACAGGAGCAACAAATTCAAGAGAAATAGTGTAGCATTTATCATCAAAAGGACTATTTCACGATCCATCTTGAAGTACAATGTCATCCATGGTAAGATAATATCCATATGCCTACTACAGTGAAAACCAGTTAATACCATTATTATTCATGTTTATGCAACAACCACTAAAGCCAGTGATAATGAAACAGAAGAATTCTAACCAGCTTCTTCAGTCTGAAATTGATAAAATATGCAATTGAGATGGATTGAAAATTACTGGTAATTTGAGTGTGAAGGTTGGAGACAAAGAGAAAGGGTGGACAGTTGGAAAATATGGCCGTGGTGATAGAAAAAATATTGGAGATTGCATGATAGAAGTTTGCAACACCAATGACTTTTCATTGCAAATATCTTTTTAAAATGTCGTAAGATGTGACTATATACATGGATTTCATCAGATGGAATACACAGGAATCAAATTGACTACATCTGTGGGAATAGACAGTGGGTAAACTCAATATCATCAGTCCCAACAAGGTCAAGGGCTGATTGTGAAATTGTCAATTGCTTATATGCAAGTTCAGGGTGAAGCTGAAGAAAGTTAAAACAAGGACACAAGAGCCAAAATAAGATCGTGAACACATCCCACCTGAATTTAGAGACCATCTCATGAGAAGATTTGATGCGTTAGACATTAAAGACCAGAAGAACTGTGGAACGAAAACAAGAACATCATATGGGAAGAAAGCAAAAAGTCATTAAAAAAGACACGAATGAGAGAAAAGATCAAAATAGATGTCAGAAGAGGCTCTAAAACTGGCTCTCCAGTGTAGAGATGCTAAAATGAATGGCAGAAATGAGGAAGTAAAAGAGCTGAACAGAAAATTTCAAAGGGCACCTTGCGAAGACAAAGTCAGGTATTATAATGAAATGTGAAAAGACCTGGAGTTAGAAAACCAAAAGGAAAGAACACACTCAGCATTTCTCAAGCTGAAAGAACTGAAGAAAAAATTCAAGCCCCAACTTGAAATAATGAAGGAATCTATGGACAAAATATTGAATAATGCAGAAAGTATCGAAAGAAGAAGAAAGATATACACAAAGTCACTGTATCAAAAAGAAATGGTCAATGTTCAACCATTTCAAGAGGTATCATATAATCAAGAACTGATGGGACTGAAGGAAGAAGTCCAAGCTGCACTGAAGTCATTGGCAAAAAACAAAGTTTCAGGAATTGAGGGAATACCAATTGAAAAATTTCAACAAACTGGTGTGGTACTGGAGGGACTCCCTCATCTATGACAAGAAATTTTGGAGGACAGGTACCTGGTCAATTGATTAGAGAGTGATGACTCTGGAATGTGGAATGTAGAAATCACTGAACGATACCATTAATATAACATGCAAGTAAAATTTTGCTGAAGATAATTTTAAAATGGCTACAACAGTACATTGACAGGGAATTGCCAGTAACTCAAGTCACATTCAGAAAGACATGGAACTAGAGATACCATTTGTGACATCAGGTGGATTTTGGCTGAAAGCAAAGAATACCAGAACAATGCTTTCAATTGTCATGGAAGCAGCAGACAAGAAATCAAGTGACGTATTGCATTAACCTAATCTGCTGCACAAGACCTCTTTAAAGTGTTGGAGAGCAAAGATGTCAGTTTGAGGACTAAAGTGCTCCTTAACCAAGCCATGGTATTTTCAATTGCTTCATATGGATGTGGAAGTTGGAAAATTAATAAGAAAGGACTGATGCGTTTGAGTTACGGTGCTGGAGAAGAATATTAAAAGTACTGTAGACTGCCAGAAGAACAAGCAGGTCTGTGTTGGAAGAGGTACAGTCAGAATGTTCCTTGGAGGAAACCCCCCAATGAGATGGCTTGACATTCTGGCAGTAGCAATGGGCTCAAGCATAACCAGTGAGGATGGCGCAGCTGCAGGCAGTGTTTTGTTCTGTGTGCTTAGGGTCGCTTTGTGTCAGTACCAACCTGATGATGGCACTGATCCTGGGCCAACCTCACTTCTGTTGCCAAGCTTGACTCCATTGATGCTGCCACTTGGCCAATCCATCTCATTGGGGGTCTTCCTCTTATTCTCTCAACTTCCACCTTACCAATCATGATATCCTTCCCCAGCGACTGGTCTCCTGACAATATGTCCAAAGTATGAGAGATGAAGTTTGGCCATCTTGGCCTCCAAGGAGCACTCTGGCTGCACTTCTTCCAAACGGATCTATTGGTTCATTTGGCAGCCCGTGGCACTTTCAATATTCTCCTCCGACACCATAACTCAAAAGCATCAATTCTTCTATGGTCTTCCTTATTCACTGTCCAGCTTTCACATGCATATGAAGTTACTGAAAATACCTTGGCTTGGGTCAGGCGCATCATAGTCCTCAAGCTGACATCTTTGCTCTTCAACACTTTAAAAAGGTCTTGTGCAGCAGATTTGCCTAATACAATACGTCGTTTGATTTCTTGACTGCTGCTTCCATGAGTGTTGATAGTTGATCCAAGAAGAATGAAGTCTTTGACAATTTCAATCTTTTCTCCATTGATAAGAATGTTGTTTATTGGTCCAGTGGTGAGGATTTTTGTTTTCTTTACATTGAGATGTAATCCATACCGAAGGTTGTGTTCTTTGATCTTCATCAGTAAATGTTTTAAGTCCTCTTCACTTTCAGCAAGCAAGGTTGTATCATCTGCATATCACAGGTTGTTATGAGTCTTCCTCCAATCCTGATGCCACGTTTTTCTTCATAGAACCCAGCTTCTCGTATTATTTGCTCAGCATACAGGTTGAATAAGTATGGTGAAAGAATACAACCTTGTCGTACACCTTTCTTAATTTTAAACCATTCAGTGTTCCCATGTTCTGTTCGAACAACTGCTTCTTGGTCCAGGTACAGATTCCTCATGAGCACAATTAAGTGTTCTGGAATACTCAAACTTCACAATGTTGTCCATAGCTTGTCATGATCCACACAATTGAAAGCCTTTACGTAGTCAATAAAGCACAGGTAAACATCTTTCTGATATTCTCTGCTTCAGCTAAGATCCATTGGACATCAGCAATGATATCCCTCGTTCCATGGCCTCTTCTGAATCCGGCTTGAAACTCTGGAAGTTCTCTGTCAATGTATGCTTGCAGCCGTTTCTGTATTACCATTAGTAAAACTTTATTCACATGGGATATTAAAGAGATTGCCCTATGATTTCCACATTCCGTTGGGTTACCTCTCTTTGGAATGGGTACAAGTATGGAACTCTTCCAATCAGTCGGCCAGATAGTTGTCTTCCAAATTTCTTGGCAGAGATGAGTGAGTGGCTCCTGTGCCACCTTACTTTCTTGAAAGATTTCAATTTTGATTCCATCAATTCCTGGTGGAATTGCTTTATTTTTCATACTTCTGAGTTGAATCTAGGTGATGCATGTTAATGTCAGGTTGTTGTCTGCTGTTGTTGGTTCTCTAGCCAAAGAACTCCCTTTAATATTTTTTGCAATGTTGGTCTGGTTTTTTATAAATTTATTTTGTTTGTCTGAAAGCGACCTAATTTTACCATTGTATTTGATGGACAGTTTTTCTGGATATGATTACTGATTGGCAATTTTTTTCTTTCAGAGATTTATATATGTCATCCTATTGTCTTCTTGCTTGCATGGTTTCTGCTGAGAACTCAGAACTTAGTCTTATTGATTCTCTTTATAGTTAACTTTTCATTTTTCCTGAGTTGTTCTCAGGATTCTTTCTTTGTCTTTGGTTTTGAAAAGTTTGACTATAATATGTCTTGGTTTTCATTTGGGGTCTATCCTATTCGGAGCTCATTCAACTTCTTTAATGGCTATTTTTTTCTTCCCCTCATGATTTTAGGGACGTTTTCTTCCAACAACTCTCAGAAAATATTATCTAAGGCTTTTTTTTTGTTTTTTGTCTCTTCCTATTCTGGAATTCTTATCACATGTAAGTTTTCCTCTTAAAGTGTCCCACATCTTAGACTTTCTTTGTGGACGTTTTGTTACTTTTTTCCCTGATTGTTCCTCTAGAGATAAATATCGAGAGGTTTTTCTTCAAGCTCAGTAATTTGGCATTTGATTGACTCAATTCTACTTATTTGACCTTTTAGTGTATTATCTAGTTCTGAAGTCTAAGTATTAATTTTCTGGCTTTCTAATTGCTGTTTTTGTATGGTTCCTATTTTTTTCAGTTATTTTGTCAATTACCCCCTCTCAGTTTCTCCCATAGATTTGTCTGTATTTTCCTTGATTTCATCTGTAGTTTTCTTGATTTTTCTTACAATCCGTTGAAGTTGCCTAATTAGCATTCTTTTAAATTCCTTATCAGGTAGTTCTGAAACCGTTTCCAGTGTTACAGTTTTCTGACTGGGAACTACAAGGTTAGTTCAAACACACCAGCTGCTCCTCAGAAACCCTATAGAGAGTTGCTATGAGTTGGAACCAACTTGATGGCACTTAACAATAGCAACAAGGAGCGCTGGTAGTGGAGTGGGTTATGTGTTGGGCTGCTAACTGCAAGGTCAGCAGCTTGAATCCACTAGTTGCTCTGGGGTAGAAAGATGAAGGTTTCTGCTCCCATAAATATTTATAGTCTTGGAAACTCTATACAGGGTTGTTATGAGTTAGAAGTGACTTGATGGCGTGCAGCAGCAGCAGCAGCATGTTGGTGACTTATTTGAAGCACTCTGTCTTGTTTCTATTTGTAAGCTGAAATTGTCTGTTTTCTTCAAGACTCTATTGTGTCGTATTTATATTTAGTTGATGATTGTATACTGGTATATTCCCAGGCACTCACCACCTGTCTTCTGGTGGATGTGGTAGAGACAGGAAGTATGGATGCAGTTAGTTCTTTGTTCACTGTACAGTGCAGTTCTTGGCAGGTTCACGTCTCCAGAAGCAGGTGTGTTATGCCAGGCATCTGACCACAGGCAGAGGTTGTGCAGGAGGGGGTGCCACTAGCTACTGGGTTGGCGATGGCAGGGACTAGCCATGGTTCCAGCTGCCAGGAAGGAACAAGGGACTACTGCACTCCCTTGCAGCCAAACTCCAACTGAGTCTTGTGCCCACAAGCCACTGTATCCACAGCTGTTTGCAAATGCTCCAAATGGCCATGCCACACCATAGCAGCCCACAGGCCATCTGTTTTTCTTTTTTCTTTCTGCTCTTGTTTGGCCTCCTCCTCCAGTAGGTACTCAATCCACCTTTCTCATATTCTCTGATGCTCATGGTTCCAGCAGCTCCACCTGTATCTGTTTCACTCAGTCTCCCATGTCTTTGTTACAGAGGGTCAACTCAGTGCATCTGCTTACTCTGCCACCTTGTCCACCATGTGTTGGGCTGCTAACTGCAAGGTCTCTTGTCTTTTGATTTCTTGATTACTTCCATGTGTGCTGATTTTGGATCAAATCAAAATGAAGTCTTTTGAAACTTCAATCTTTTCTCCATCGTCACGATACCATTTACGGGACCAGTTGTGAGGATTTTGTTTTCTTTTACATTGAAGTCCAATCCATACTGAAGGCTGTGGTCTTCGATCTTCATCAGTAAGTCAGTCCATGGTACTTTTAATATTCTCTGACACAATTCAAATGCATGAATTTTTCTACACTTTTCCTTATTTATTGTCCAAGTTTCACATGAATAGGAGGCAATTAAAAAGACCACAGCTTAGGTTAGGTGCACCTTCGTCCTCAAACTGATATCTTAGCTCTTTTAACACTTTAAAGAGGTCTTGTGCAGATTTGCCTATTGTAATATGTCATTTGATTTCTTGACTGCTGTTTGCATGAGTGTTGACTGTGGGTCCAAGCAAAATGAAGTCTGATAACATTGATTTTTCATCCATCAAGATGGATTTATTGGTCCTCTTATGAAGAGTTTGTTTTCTTTATACTGTGGTGAAATCCATACTGAAGATTGTAGTTTTGATCTTCATAAGTATCTTAATGTGGCTACATAATATGCATTTATTTCAATTGCCAAAAGTTAAGTACTTGTGCTCCCCTTCTAGAAGCAAAGAAGCATATTCTTTAATAGTTCACTTGTGTCAAATAAAGATAAAATCATACAAGTGGAAAGAAATAACTTGGAGAAATTTTTAAACCCACATATTTTTGGGCTATGCCCCCAGAAATTCTAGTTTAGTAGGTTTGGAGTTGGGTCCAAGAATTCGCATTTCTAAGAAGCTCCCAGGTGATGCTGCCTATCACCCTTTGATAGCAAGGTTCTGACTGACTTGGTGTAAGTAATGAGGCTACATACTTTCTCATTACCTGCTGACACTGTGTCAATTCTGATTCATATCAACCCTGTAGGACAAGTAGAACTGTTCCATAGGGTTTCCAAAGCTGTAAATCTTTTCAGAAGCAGATTGTCTCATCTTTCTCCTGTAAAGCTGTAGTGGGTTTGAACAGTTGACCTTTGGTTAGCAGTCCAACACTTAACCCACTGTGCCATCCGGGTCCCTTATTTTCTCATTGCTGTTGTTAGGTGCCATTAAGTTGGTAACAACTCACAGTGACCCTATGCACAACAGAATGTTAACACTGCCTGGTCTTAGGCTAACCTCACAATTGTTGCCATGCTTGAGCCCACTGATGCTGCCACTTTGCCAATCCATCTCACTGGGGGTCTTCCTCTTTTTCTCTGACCTTATGCCTTAGCAAACATGATATCCCTCTCTAGGGACTGGTCCCTCTTGACAATATGTCTGAAGTACGAGAGATGAAGTCTGGCCATTCTGACCTCCAAGGAGCACTCTGGCTATACTTCTTCCAACACTGTAAAAGGCCCGTGAAATCAATTGGTCTGATCCTGCCAAAGCAACCACAGTCCCAGCCATCACATTTTTTGTTGTTAGTACTGTCGAGTCAGTTCTGATTCATAGAGACTCAGTATAGGGTTTCTGAGGAGCAGCTGGTAAGTTTAAACTACTGACCTACAGTTCAAAAAGACCTTGTGGTCTAGTGCTTATCCTACAGTGCCACACCAGAACTCCAACCATCACAGTGGTATTGTTGCTGTTGGTAAGTGCTCTGCGATTTTGTTTCCATTCCTTCTTTCCCAACTTGTGAATTTCATTTGTAGGTTAATGCTGCTCTTTTGATCTTGAATGGTTGACCATTCTGTGATGTGCATACATCACTTGTGTTGTTGTCCGACCCTACCTCCCCCCCTTCCCCCCAAGCATATACCTGTGTACTGCTTGGTTGAAAATTGAGCAGGCGAGTTCTGTTCCAGACTTGTGTGGCTGAAGGTCATAGTCTTGGGGGTCCTCCAGTCCTTTTTTGTTTTTTGACTGGAATAATTTTGAGGGGAGACTTGCATTTGTATGATTTCATTAGCCACTCCTTGGAAACCCTATACAGGGTTGCTATGAGTTGGAACCGATTTCGCAGCACTAAACAACAAACAACAACAATCAACTGCTGCCTAAATAGAGTAAAGAACATATGCGGGGGCTTAAAAAGTTTATGGAAAAGTGGAATGAAAAGATAATTGAAAAATTTCACAAACTTTTTGAAGTTCCCTCAATTTTTATATTTGCTCTTCATTGGGAGTAAAATTCCTTAGTCACAAGATTGTATTGCACTGAGAGAAAGTATACGCTAAAAGTGTTACTTTTCACATGAAGTTCAAAGAGGTATGGGTGTGTGTAATCCTGGTCCAGGAATAATAAAATTATATAGATTTTTTTTTTTTTTTTTTGGCCAGTCTAGCTTGTGTATAATGAGCTGTCACTGTACAAACTATTGAACCAATCAGAAAATATTTATTTTATTACCCATGCTTTTTTGATCATTATTTGTTGTTAAGTGGCATCAAGTTGGTTCTGACTCAGCGACTCTGTCTAGGGTTTCTGAGGAGCGGCTGGCAAGTCTGAATCTCTAACCTTGCAGTTGAAAGCCACCTTCAGTCAGACCATTCAGTCTATGCTTGAAGTCCTTTTACCTTAAAACCTCTGGGTGTTTGCTCATTAGTCCTTGTTAATGGTTTTTGCTCTTTTTTTTGTTGTTTCTTAAGAACATGGGTCAGAACAGAGTTAAGTCATATGTACTGTATATATATTTTGGAACTAAGGTTTTCACTAAAAGTTATCTTAGTAAGTCTGTTAATGTAATTTTCATATACTTCATGACTAGCAGCTTTTCATTTTTAGTTTTTATTGTGAATTGTGTAAGGTTTACAGAGCAGCTCATTAGTTTTACATTCAACAAATCATATACTTGTGTCATCTTAATTATTGCAGTCCACTAAGGTAACTTGGCTGAAAGCAAAGAATATCAGAAAGATGTTTGCCTGTGCTTTATTCACTACGCAAAGGCTTTCGATGGTGTGGATCATGACAAGCTATGGACAACATTGCGAAGTTTGAGTATTCCAGAACACCTAATTGTGTTCATGAGGAATCTGTACCTGGACCAAGAGGCAGTTGTTTGAACAGAACAGGGGAATACTGAATGGTTAAAAATTAAGAAAGGTGTGCAACAGGGTTGTATTCTTTCACCATACTTATTCAACCTGTATGCTGAGCAAATAATCCAAGAAACTGTGTTATATGAAGAAAAACATGGCATCAGAATTGGAGGAAGACTCATTAACAACCTGTGATATGCAGATGACACAACCTTGATTGCTGAAAGTGAAGAGGACTTAAAACATTTACTAATGAAGATCAAAGAACACAGCCTTCAGTATGGATTACATCTCAATGTCAAGAAAAAAAAAAATCCTCACCAATGGACCAATAAACAACATTCTTATCAATGGAGAAAAGATTGAAGTTGTCAAGGACTTCATTCTTCTTGGATCAACTATCAACACTTATGGAAGCAGCAGTCAAGAAATCAGACGTCATATTGCATTAGGCAAATCTGCTGCATAAGACCTTTTTAAAGCGTTGAAGAGCAAAGATGTCAGCTTGAGGACTAAGGTGCGCCTGACCCAAGCCATGGTGTTTTCAATAACATCATATGCATGCGAAAAGCTGGACAGTGAATAAGGAAGACCGTAGAAGAATTGATGCTTTTGAGTTACAGTGTTGGAGGAGAATATTGAAAGTGTCATGGGCTGCCAAAAGAACCAATAGATCCGTTTTGGAAGAAGTGCAGAGAGAGCGCTCCTTGGAGGCCAAGATGGCCAAACTTCGTCTCTCATACTTCGGACATATTGTCAGGAGGGGCTGGTCGCTGGAGAAAGATATCATGTTTGATAAGGTGGAGGGTCAGAGAAAAAGAGGAAGACCCCCAACGAGATGGATTGGCCAAGTGGCAGCATCAATGGACTCAAGCGTGACAACAGTAGTGAGGTTGGTCCAGGATCGGGCAGTGTTTCGTTCTGGGGTGCATAGGGTTGCTATGAGTTGTACCAACTCAATGGCACCTAACAACAACAACAACAAGGTAACATCACTTATCTCACTTCTTTCCTAGAGTTCTTGTTTCTATGCCTCCTTCTTCCCCAACTCTGCTGAATTTTGACCTTAGGTAAATGCTGCTTGTTTGATCTCAAATGTTTGATCCTTTTGTGGTGTGTGTACATCACAAGTGTTTTTGTCTCCGCTACTTTTTTTTTTTAATTGTTTGGCTAAAAATTAAGCCACAGGTATGAGTTCAATTTCAGACCTGGTGGTGACCAAGGGCTGTAGTCATGGGGTTCTGACAGTCTCTATCTGACCAATAAGCCTGGTCTTTTTTATGATTTTGAATTTTGCTCCACATTTTTTCCGGAATGTGATTCCTTTCAGAGCAGTTGGTAGTGGTAGTCACGTACCATCTAGTTCTGGTCTCAGGGCCATCGAGCCAGATGTTCATGTGGTCCATGAATCTATTGTATAAATTGTTAGCCGAAGGTTTTTCATCTTAGATGTCATATATTTTATAACTTGATGATTCTTAAAATGTCTACAACCAATGTTCAGAATAGTCTGTACTTATATAATGTTTAGTCCTTTCTGGAATATTCAATGGCTATTCACACTTCATTGCTGACTCCATTTAATCATGGCAACATCTTCATTTTTTGCCTTCTCAAAATTCTATTCTTCCTTAGGTCTGGTCATTATTGTACCTGTAAACACTTTGTCTACTTCTTCAAATCAAAGTCCCCAAAACCAAACTCTGCTGTTGGGTTGACTCCGACTCACAGCACCCACAATCTCCAAAGCTGTAATCTTTATGGGATTAGTCTGTCACATCTTTCTCTTGTCAAGGGGCTACGGGATTCAAACTGCTGACCTTTCCGTTAGCATCCAGGCTATTAACCATGGCACCACCAGGACTCTTTCTTCAAGTCATCTATGGTATTGATTTCCATATCATATTCTGTAGTGAGATGCCCCATAGGCACACCTTGATCAAGCTTCGGCAATGAGTCTATTTTCTATGCTATTGATAATTACAAATGCTTCCTTTTCTTTCATCTAGTCAGTTCTGACTCATAGCCCCCCTATATAGGATTCTGAGACTGTAAATCCTTACAGGAGTGGCTAGTGGCTTTGAACTGAAGACCTTGCAGTTAGTAGCCCAATGATTAATCCACAGTGCCACCACCAGGGCTTCAGAATTTGATGTTTTTACAGACAATTAAGCTTCAAGTCGCAAAATAGCAACAACAAAAAAACCAAAAACAGAACCTGTCGCCTCCAAGTGGATTCAGACTCCTGATGAGCCCACCGGGCAGCGTAGAACAGCTCCAGAGGGTTTCCAATATTGTCGATCTTAATGGGAGCAGCCAGCCTTATCTTTCTCCTGCAGAGCAGCTGGTGGATTGAACTGCTAATGTTGCTGTTAGCAGCCCCACACTTAACCCACTATACCATCAGGGATCCTTAGCAAAACCAAAAAGGTGAATAACAGAGGTGTCTGTGACTGGTAAATGTTGAGAAACACCGAATGTTTCATGTCAGTTGAAGTAAGGATTTGCTGTAAAATTTATGGGAAAATGTTGCGGTTTAAATTACTTTTTCAGATTTTGGATTTGCATATAAGAGATTTGGGACCTAAAGTAATATATCTATCAATCTACTACTGATGGATACTTAGATTGTTTTCAATAACAAACAATGTTGGAATGAATGACCTTGTTGTTAAGTGCCGTTGAGTTGGTTCTGACTCATAGTGATCCTGTATAGGGTTTAAACCACAGACCTTGTGGTTAGAAGTCTAGTGCTTACCTTACAGTGCCACACCATGGCTCCTTATACAGATATTATTTCACATTTACAAACATTTTTGTAAGACAAAATACTGGAAGTGAAATTGCTGAGTGAAAGGATATGTGCATTTGTAATTTTGATATTTAGTGCTAAACTACCTTCCACAAGGCATTACCAATTTAGACTTCTACCAGCAAGGTTAAAGAGTGCTAGTTTCTACACACCTTTGCCAACAATGTTATCAAATATTTCATTTATTTTGAAATTATTTCAAATTTATAGAAATGTTTCCTGAATAATACAGAGAGCTCTTTTCTTATCTCTGAATCACTTGAAAGCAAGTAACTGAACTGAAGCCCCATCAACCCTGAATGCTGTATTGTGTATTTCCTATCAACATGGCCATTCTTTTACATACTCAAAACATGACCATCAAAACCAGGAAATTAACCTTGATATATTACTGTCATGTACTTATTACTGCAGATCTCTCGTTGGTTAAAGTGCACCTGACCTAAGCTATGGTATTTTCAATCACCTCACATGCATGCAAAAGCTGGGCAATAAAGAGAAATGAAAAAGAATTGATGCATGTAAATTATGGTGTTGGCAAAGAATACTGAAATTACTATGGACTGCCAGAATAATAAAAAAATATGTATATCTGTCTTAGAGGAAGTCAGCCAGACTGCTCCTTAAAAGTACGGGTGGCAAGACTCAGTCTCACTTACTTTGGACATGTTATCAGAAGGGACCAGTTCCTGGAGAAGGACATCATGCTTGGCAAAAGTAGAGGGTGAATGAAAATGAGTAAGATGCTCAATGAGATGAATGGCTGCAACAACCGGCTCAGGCAGAGCAATGATTGTGAGGATAGCACTGGACTATACAACATTTTGTTCTGTGTTACACAGGGTTAGTATGAGTCAGAATGGACTTGATGGCACCTAACAGCAGCAACGACCACAGACCCTGTTATTTACGATGACTATATGGGTTCACTTTTTTAAGCTATTAATATGGTGAATTATAGTGGCTGATTTTCCTATGGTAACCAACCTTACACTCAGTTCTAGGAAAAACTTAACTTAGGCAGGATATATTATCCTTTTTTATTTATTGTTGGACTCCATTTGATAAAATATAAGAAAAATTGTCATATATTCATGAGGGAATAAGTCCTTAGTTATCTTTTCTTATAATTTTTGTCTGATTTTGGTATCAGTGTAACAACGTTGACTTTATAGACTGAGCTAGGAAATATTTTCTCCTCCAGTATTCTGTAAGAGTTTGCACAGAATTCTGATGTTTTTCTTAATTTTTTAAAAAAAACTTTTTATTGTGACTTGAGTGTAGGTTTACAAAACAGATCATCAGTTCCACATTCAATAAATTACACACTTCATGTCATCACAATAATTGCAATCTGCTACATGTACCATCAGTTAACAGTATTCACTTTTTCCTCCTCCCCCTGTAACCATCAGAGAATGTTTCACTTAGCAAGAAAATCTCTTCTTAACTTTTTACAACAGTGGTCTCATGCAATATCTGTACTTTTGTGATTGACCAATTTCACTCAGCATAATGTCCTCCAGGTTGCAGATTCTCAGTTAGTCTTCGATATTGCAAAATATTCCATTATGTGTATGTACCATAGTTTAACCATTCTTCTGTTGAGGGGCATTTAGGTTGCCTCCATCTTTTTGCTGTTGTGAAGAGTGCTGCAGTGAACAAGGGTGTGCACAGATCTAGTCCTGTCACAGCTATTATATCTTGAGGATATATACTAACTAGAGGGCTTGCTGGGTCATATGGTATTTTTATTTCTAACTTTTTGAGAAAGTGCCATACCACTGTTCACCACTTTGAGTATTTCTTCATGTTTGTTAGTCACTTAAATGTCTTCTTGGGTTAAATATCTCTGTTCATGTCTTCTGCCCATTTTTAAATTGGATTATTTGTCTTTTTTTTTTTAGTATTATTTGTCTTTTTGTTGAAGCACTGAAGTGTATTGTAAATTTTGGAGAGTAGTCCTTTGTCTGATAAAAAAAATGCCAAACATTTTTTTCCAGTCTGTGAGTTCTCTTTTTGCTCTTTTGGTGAAATCCTTTGATGCATGTAACAGACTACTTTTTAGGAGTTCCAAGTCATCTATTTTGTCTTCTGTTTGTGTGTTCTAGTTATGTTTGATAGTATATGTGTTGATGGTGCTATGTATCAGAACTCCTAAGTTTGTTCCTGTTTTTTGATTGACAATCTATATAGTTCTATATTTTACATTAAAATCTTTAATTCACACTGACTTCATTTTTGTATATGGTGTGAAGTATGGGTAATTTTTTTGTTTTCTGCAAATGGATTTCCAATTTTTCCAGCACCTCTTGTTGAAGAGACTATCTTTTCACCATTTAATGCATTTTGGCCCTCTGTCAAAGATTAACTGACTGTAGGTGGATGAATTTACCTATTTCATTAATTTAAGTATTTTTTGTTATATTTGTTGTTGTTGTTAAGTGCTGTCAAGTCGTTTCCAACCCATAGCGACCCTGTACAGGGTTTCCAAGGCTGTAAATCTTTATGGGAGCAGAATGCCTCATCTTTCTCCCACGGAGCGGCTGGTAGTTTCGAACTGCTGGCCTTAAGGTTTGCAGCCCGATTCGTAACCACTACGCTATCAGAGCTCCTCTTTGTTGTATTAGTACCAGGCTATTTTGACTACTGTGTCTGTGTAGTAGGTTTTGAGATCAGGAAGTGAGAGGCCACCTATTTTGTTCTTCTTCTTTATGATTTGCTCATCTGGGGTCCTTTTCCTTTCCTTTCATCTCTTTAAAGAATGATGTTGGAATCTGGATTCGGATAGCATTATATCTATATATTGCTTTCGGTAGTGTCAAGATTTGCACAATGTTAAGTCTTCCCATCCACGAGCAGGGCATTTCCCTTCATTTCTGCACATCTGTTTTTGTTTCTTGTAGTAGCATTTTGTAATTTTCTTTACAGTGGTCTTTTGTTTCTTGGTTAATTTATTACCAAGTAGTTAATCTCTTGGGTTGCTATTGTAAATGGTGCTGTTTACCTGATTTCCTTTTCAGAGTTCTCTTTATTAGTGTAAAGGAATCCAACTGAATTTTGAATGTTGCTCTTGCACCCTGTCACTTTGCTGAATCTATCAATGAGTTCCAATAATTTTCTTGTGGAATTTTAGATTTTCTAAGTATAGGATCATATTGTATGTAAATAGAGTTTTACAACTTCTTTGTCAATTTGTTGTTGTTGTTCAGTGCCGTTGAGTCGATTCGGACCCATAGCGACCCTGTATAGGGTTTCCGAGGAGCAGCTGGTGAGCTTGAACCATCGACCTTGCAGTTCAAACAGCTTTGCAGTCTGGCGCATTAACCCACAGCACCACACCAGGACTTTGCCAATTTAGATGTCTTTAATTCCTGGTGTGGCGCTGTGGAATAATGTACTTGACCTCAAGGTCATTTAACTGCAAGGTCGATGGCTCCAATTCACAAGCTGCTCCTCGGAAACCCTATAAAGGGTCGCTATGAGTGAGAACTGACTTGAAGGCACTTAATAACAACAACAGTTTCCCTTTCTTGCCTTAAAACTCTAAGACTTCCAACACAATATTGAATAGGAGTGGTGATAAAGGGCATCCTTTATCTGGTTCCTGTTCGCAAGGTGAATGACTTCAGTTTCTCACTATTGAGAGTGATATTGGTTGTTGGTTTTGTATGTTCTTGTTGTTAAGTGCCTTTGAGTTGGTTCTGAATCATAGCGACTCTGTGTAGGGTTTCCAAGGAGCTACTGGTGGGTTTGAACTGCTAATCTTGTAGTTTGCAGTCCAGTGCTGATCCTAGAATGCCATACCAGTTTTGTATATATGCCTTTAATTATGCTGAGAAATTTCCCTTCTGTTTCTATTTTGCATAGGTTTTTTTTTTTTAAATCAAGAATGAATGTTGGATTTCTGTCAAATGTCTATTCTGCATAAATTGATATGATCATGTGTTTTATTCCCTTTTCTTATTTATATGGTAAATTACATTGATTTTTTTTCTAATATTGAACCATCCCTGCATGTTGTTTTTAAGTGCTATTGAGTTGGTTCTGACTCATAGTGACCCTGTATAGGGTTTTTGAGGAGCAGCTGGTGGGTTTGAACTGCTGATCTTGTTGTTTTCAGTCCAGTGCTGATCCTACAGTGCCACACTAGGAGTCTCGCATACTTGGTCATGATGCGTATTATGTTTTTGATATATTGTTGGAGTCTATTCGCTATGATTTTGTTGAGAATTTTTGCATCTGTGTTTATTAGGGATATCAGTATAGTTTTCTTTCTTAGTGATGTCTTTACTGGTTTTGGTATCAGAGTTATGCTTTTTTCATAAGATGAATTTGGGAGTTTTCCATTCTTTTAGTATGCAATAGTTTCAGTGGAATTGGTGTCAGCTTTTCTCTGAATGTTTGGTTGAATTCACCAGTAAAGTCATCTGGGCATGAGCTTTTTTTCAGTTGGGAGTTTTTTAATGACTTGATCAATTTCTTCTTTTGGTATAGGCCTGTTCAAGTTTTCTACTTCAGCATGTGTTAGTTTAGGTAGGTCATATGTTTCTAGAAATTTGTCCATTTCTTCCAGGTTTTCAAATTTTTTAGAGTACAGTTCTTCATAGTATACTGTTATTATCCTTTTTATTTACATTGGTTCTGTCATGATATCCTCCATATAATTTGTGATATTTGGATCTTTTCTTTATTCTTTTTTTGTTAGATTTGCCAGTGGTTTGTTGATTTTTATTCATCTTTTTAAAGAACCAGATTCTTGACTTCTTGATTCTATTGTTTTTCTATTTCATTTATTTCTGCTCTAACCTTTATTATTTCTTTTCTTCTGGTGGCAGGTTTACTTTATGGTTCTTTTTCTAATTGTTGGAGATGTTAAGGTGTTGATTTTGGTTCTTTCTTCTTTTTGGATGTGTGCTTTTATTGCTATAATTTGCCCTATGAGCACTGCTTTTATTGTGTCCCAAAGGTCTTGTTAAGCTGTATTGTTATTCTCATTTGACTCAAGGAATTTTTTAATTTAATTTTTATTTGTCTATTACCCAGTAGCTTTTAAGCAGAATGTTGTTCAATTTTTATGTATTTATTTCCTTGATTTTCCTACTATTGATTTGTAACTTTATAGCATTGTGATCTGAAAAGATGCTTTGTAATATTTTGATGTTTTTAAATTTATTGAGGCTTGCTTTGTGGTCTAACACATAGTCTATTTTGGAGAATGCTCCATATGCACTGGAAAAGAATGTATATTGTGCGGTTGTTGGGTCGAGTGCTCTGTGTATGTCTATAAAGTTTTTGTTGTTTAGTTCTTTGTCGAATTTCTTTCTAGTTGTTCTGTTCATCAAAAGTGGCATATTAAAATCTATTATTATTATAGAGTTATATATTTCTTCAGTTCTAATAGAGTTGATTTATGTATTTTGACACTCTTTCATTGGGGGCATAGGTATTTATTGTGGTTATATCCTCTTATTCAACTGACCCTTTAATCATTTTTGTCTCTTATGCTGGTTTTTGCCTTAAAATCTATTTGATCAGAGATTAAAATGACCACTTCTGCTCATTTTTGATTGCCATTAGCTTGATATCTTTTTTCCATCCGTTGATTTTCAGTCTATTTCTTTGTGTGTGAGATGTATCTCTTGTAAACAGCATATTAAAGAAACATGTGTTCTTATCCATTCTGCTACTTTGTCTTTTAAGTAGTGCATTTAATCCATTTACATTCTGTGTAATTATCCATAGGTATGAACAGATTGCTTTTATTTTCTGTGTTTTTTTTTTTTGTGTGTGTGTGTGATGCAGCTGGTTTCTTTGTTCCACATAATTATTTTGTTTACGGTTTTCTTTTCATTTTCTTTATTTCTGTTGTATTGCTATTACTGTTGTTAAGTGCTGTTGAGTCAGTTTGGACTCATCGAGACCCTGTGTAGGGTTTCTAAGAAATGGCTGGTGAGTTTGAACCACCAATCTTGTGGTCAAATGTTTTATCCCACAATGCCACATCAGGACTTCTCTGTTGTATTGTTGTTGTTGTTATGTGCCGTGGAGTCGGTTTTGACTCATAGTGAACCCGTACAGGGTTTCCAAGGCTGTAAATCTTTATGGAAGTGGAAAGCCTCATCTTTATCCTGTGGAACAGCTGGTAGTTTCGAACTGCTGACCCTGAGGTTAGCACACTGATTCGTAACCACTACTCTACCAGAGCTTCTTGTATTAATGTTTACTAAATCTTTCTGATTTTCCTTTTTTATTTTGATGTGAAGATGTACTTACTATCATTGAGGTTACCAATTTGCCCCATTTAAATAGTCTGTTTTAATTGAGATCTCCTTGCCTTCCTTGACATTTAGAAGTTCTGTATCTACATTATTCCCTTTTTTTTTGCTTTGTAGTTGACTTTATTATAAATTGGTATCTCTGGTTCACTATATTTGGTCCTTTAAGTACTTCTATATCTGCACTGTCAATGTATGCTTGCAGCTGCTTCTGTATTACCTTTAGTAAAGCTTTATTCGCATGAGATATCAAAGACATTGTCTGATGATTTCTGCATTCCATTGGGTCACCTCTCTTTGGAATGGGCACAAACACGGATCTTTTCCAATCAGTCGGCCAGACAGTTGTCTTCAAAAATTTCTTGGCAGAAATGAGTGCTTCCTGTGCTGCCTCATTTTCTTGAAAGATTTCCATTTTTATTCCAACAATTCCTGGTGCTTTGTTCTTTGCCAATTCCTTCAATGCACCTTGGACTTCCTCCTTCAGTATCATTGGCTCTTGATCATATGCTACCTATTGAAATGGTTGAACATTAACCATTTTCTTTTGGTACAGTGACTCTGTGTATTCCTTCTACCTTCTCTTGATACTTTCTCCATCATCCAATAATTTGCCCAGAGAATCTTTCAATAATGAAAGTTGAAGCTTGAATTCTTTCTTCAGTTCCCCCAACTTGAGAAATGCTGCATGTGTTCTTCCTTTTTTTGGTTTTCTGATTCTAGATCTTTGCACATTTGGCTGTAATTTTTGGCTTTATCTTCTGGAGCTGATCTTTGAAATTTTCTGTTCAGCTCTTGGACCTCTCCTCATTTCTACCACTTGCTTTAGCATCTCTATGCTGGAGAGAAAGCTTCAGTGTCTCTTCTGACATCCATTTTGACCTTTTCCTTCTTTCTTGTCTTCTTAATGACATTTTGCTTTTTCTTCATGTATGATGTTCTTGATGTCATCCCACAACTCTTCTGGTCTTTGGTCTTTAGTGTTTAATGTATCAAATCCGTTATTCAGGTGATTTGTAAATTCAGGTGGGATATATTCAAGGTCATATTTTGGCTCTTGTGGACTTGTTTTCATTTTCTTCAGCTTCAGTTTGAATTTGCATATGAGTAATTGATA
>NW_006408544.1:5731860-5734416 GCF_000296735.1 Chrysochloris asiatica
TCAGTGTTCCCATGTTCTGTTTGAACAACTGCCTCTTGCTCCATGTACAGATTCCTCATGAGCACAATTAAGTGTTCCAGAATACTCATACTTCATAATGTTGTCCATAGCTTGTCATGATCCACACATTCGAAAGCTTTTGCGTAGTCAGTAAAGCACAGGTATTCTCTGCTTTCAGCCAAGATCCATTGGACATCAGCAGTGATATCACTAGTTCCAAGGCCTCTTTTGAATCTGGCTTGAACCTCTGCAAGTTCTCTGACATAGTGCATAAGGCAAATCTGTTACACAAGACCTTTTTAAAGTGGTGAGGACAAAGATATCAGCTTGAGGATTAAGGTATGCCTGACCCAAGCCATGGTATTTTCAATAATCTCATATGCATGCGAAAGCTGGACAGTGAATAAGGAAGACTGTAGAAGAATTGATGCTTTTGAGTTATGGTGTGGGAGGAGAATATTGAAAGTGCCATGGATGCCATAAAAACAAATAGATCCATTTTGGAAAAAGTGCAGACAGAGTGCACCTTGGAGGCCAAGATGGTCGGTCAACTTCATCTCTCATACTTCAGACATATTGTCAGGAGGGACCAGTTTCTGGAGAAGGATATCATGTTTGGTAAGGTAGAGGGTCAGAGAAAAAGAGGTAGACCCCTAATGAGATGGCTTGGCCAAGTGGCAGCATCCATGGACTCAAGCATGGCAACAGTAGTGAGGTTGGCTCAGGATCGGGCAGTGTTTCATTCTGCTGTGCATAGGTTGCTATGAGTCGGTACTGACTTGATGGCACCTAACAACAACAACAGCAATATCTGCACTGTGCAACCATACACTGTGAAAGAACTTACAGAGGTTCAAGTGAGATTCAGAAGAGAACATAGAATGAAGGAATCATTGTTGACATCAGGTGGATCTTGGCAGAAAGAGAATACCAGAAAGATATTTACTTGTGCTTTCTATGACTACACAAAGGCTTTCAATTGTGTGGAACACGACAAGCTATGGATAGCATTGTAGAAAATGAGTACTCTGGAACACTTAATTGTGCTCATAAGGAACCTGTACATAGCCCAAGAGACCACTGTTCGAACAGAACATTGGAACACTGAATGGTTTAAAATTAGGAAAGTTGTACGCTATGGTTGTATTCTTTTACCATAATTTATTCAATCTGTATGCTAAACAATCTGAGAAGCTCGATTATATGAAGAAAAATGTAGCATCAGAGTTGGAGGAAGACTTATTAACAACTTGTAATATGCAGATGATACAACCTTGCTTGCTGAAAGAGGATTTATAAAAACTTAATAATGAAGATCAAAAACCACAACCTTCAGTATGGGTTACACCTCAATATAAAGAAAAATAAAACTTCACCACTGGAGTATTAAACAACATCTATATAAATGGAGAAAAGACTGAAGTTGTCAAAGACCTTATTTTGCTTGAATTAATTATCAACACTCAAAGAAGCAACAGACAAGAAATCAAAAGATGTATTGCATTAGGCAAATCTGCTGCACAAGACCTCTTTAAAGTGTTGGAGAGCAAAGATATCAGATTGAGGACTAAGGTGTGCCTGATCTAAGCCATGGTATTTCCAATGACTTCATGTGCATATATGAAAGTTCAGAGGTAAATAAGGAAGGCCATAGAAAAATTGATGTATTTGAGTTATGTTGTTAGAGGAGAATACTAAAAGTACCATGGACTGCCAAAAGAACCAACCAATCTGTGCTGGCAGAAGTATAGCCAGAGTGCGCCTTGGAGGTCAGAATTGTTCTCTCATACTTCAGACATATTTTCAGAAGGGACCAGTCCCTGGAGCAGGATATCCTGTTTGGTAAAATGGAAAGTCAGAGAAAAAGATCCCCAATGAGATGGATTAGCACAGTAGTGGCAGCAATAGGCTCATGTTGGCTGAGGTTGCTGTGGGATTGAGCAGTGTTTCATTCTGTAATGTATAGGGTTGCTATGAGTTGGTACTGACTTGATGGCACCTAACACCAGTCGCTCTGTGGGAGAGAGATGAGGCTTTCTACTCCCGTAAGGATTTACACCCTCGGAAACCCTGTACAGGGTCGCTATGGGTCGGAACCGACTCGAAGACACTTAACAACAACAACAAAAAATCTGGATTGAGTTCTATGTGTTATTGTCATGTATGTTATCGCAGGTCTGCTGTTGTTGGTTCTCAATCCAAAGAGCATACTTTAGAATTTTTTATAAAGTTGGTTTTGTTATTACACATTCCTTTAATTTCTGTTTTTCTGGACATTCCCTAATTTCCATTTTTTTTTTCATAAGTGGTATTTTATTGTTTAAGGGTCAGTACAGAGACATTATGAACAATTTGTACACAATTCTTAATGTATGTACCAAAGATCTAAGAGCCATGTAGTTATAATTATTTTCTAAATTCCAGTGACTTTCCAGCTTTAAATTTGGAGGCAAATTTTCCTTTGTACCAAAACTTTCAAGTACCAATATCTTCAATTTTTGATAGTCATGTTGTTGTTGTTGTTAAGTGCCGTCGAGTCGGGTCCGACCCAGAGCG
>NW_006408544.1:5734516-5759934 GCF_000296735.1 Chrysochloris asiatica
GAACTGCTGACCTTAAGGTTCGCAGCCCGATTTGTAACCACTACGCTACCAGAGCTCCTTTGATAGTCATAAGTCCTACTAATTCACAATTTAACATCACACACACTACACACTCAAATTTTCAAGCTTTCACAGCACGTAACAATGTTATGAGGAAAACAGGACTACCACACAGAACGCATACAGCTCTGACAGGCAGAGTCAAGATGAGTGGAACAATTCTACTGAAAAATAACATGGAAACAGAATTTAAAATGTTCAAGTCACACAAATGCATGACCATGACTCCCAATTGCCATTTAATATGCTTTGTACTATGGGATATAAAACTCCCCCCACACCTCAATGGAATGTTTAGTTGACACCCAAGATAGTCAAAACCTCCCACCAGTCAACATCCCACTATTTTCTGGTTGTACCAAAAAATAAACAACCAGGAAATGATTTCACCTCTTAAAAAAAGCATTTACATTTAAAAAATGGGATGAAGTGGGATTTCCTCCATCTTAAAAATGTTTCTAGAGCTACTAAAAAACTTGCATTTATAAAATAGTTGATAAAAATATTCCTCTGGATTGTACAAGAAGAGAGATAGAATACAGGACCCACTGATACGACATGGTAGACAAACATTAATCTGACTTGGCTTCTTTCTCTCCTGCTTCATCAGAGGCTGGACTCTCCTCGTTTTTAGTTTTTCCATTTTCGGCAGGTAAATCTTCTTTAGTTTCTTGGTTAGCAACTTCAGCCTGTTTTCCCTTTGCTCCCCTTTTCCCTTTTGCTTGCACTTTTTTTGTCTGCAGATTTATCCTTCCTGGCTGCCTTTGTTTCCACTTTTGCAGGCGGTTTCGCTGACAACCTTGCCAATCTCCTCTTGGGCTCCTCCTTCACTGCCCCTTTGGCCCCAACTGACCTTCCTCTTGGGCATCTTGACAGGGGAGAAGGCGCGTGCGGCGAAGGCACGTGCCGGGAGCCTGCGGGCAGCGGGGGCACAGAGAACCTTTGGGAAGCTGAGTTGCCTGCCCGCTCAGTGGTATGATTCTTGGTTGGCAATTTTTTCTTTCAGAGTTTTGTATATGCCATCCTGTTGTCTTCTTGTCTGTATGGTTTCTGCTGAGAAATCAGAGCTGTCATATTTATTCTCCTTGTAGGTAACTTTTTGTTTTTCCCCAGCTGGTCTCAGGATTCTTTCCTGGTCTTTGGTTTTCAAAAGTTTGATGATAATATATCTATGTGCTTTTCTTTTGGGATCTATCCTTTTTGGATTCATTCAGCTTCTTGTATGCTTATTTTCTCATTCTTTTATGATGTTAGGGAAGTTTTCTTCCAACGACTCTCTGACAGTTTTCTCTGTGCTTTTTATTGTCTCGTTCTGTTGTGGAATTCCAATTACCTGTAAGTTATTCCTTTTTGTGGGGTCCCACAAAAGTCTTAGGTTTTCTTTAGATTTTTTCATTCTTTTTTCTGATTATTCTTCTAGCATACTGTTGCTGTTGTTGTTGCTGTTATGTGCCATTGAGTTGGTAATGACTGATAGTGACTCTATGTATAACAGACAGAAACACTGCCTGGACCTGCACCAACCTTGCAATCATTGCTATGCTTGAGTTCATTGCTGCTGCCCTGTGCCAATCCATCTTGTTGGAGGTTTTTCTCTGACCCTTCAATTTCCCCAAAATGATATACTTCTCCAGGGACTAGTTCTTCCTGATAATATGTCCAAAGTTTGGGAAACGAAGTCTGACCATCCTGGTTTCCAGGGAGCAATCTGGCTATACTTCTTCCAACATAGATTGGTTTGTTATTTTTGAAGTCCATGCTACTTTTAGTATTCTTCTCCAACACCATCAATTCTTCTAAAGTTTATCTTTTTACTGTCCAACTTTCACATGCATATAAGGTTTTTGGAAACACCATGGCTTGGATCAGGTACACCTTAGTCCTCATATTGACATCTTTGTTCTCCAACACTTTAAAGAGGTCTTGTGTAGCAGATTTGCCTAATGCAATATGTTGTTTGATTTATTGACTGCTGCTTCCATGAATGTTGATGGTTGATCCAAGTAAAATGAAGTCTTTGACAACTTCAATCTTTTCTCCATTTATATGGATGTTGTTTATTGATTCAGTGGAGAGAATTCCAGCATACTAGTATTAAGAAAGCTACCTTTAACCTCACTAATTCAGGTTTCCATTGCTTTGAATCGACTCCTTTGTCCTTTCAATGTATTTTCCATTTCAGAAGTCTTAGTATTCTTCTGGATTTCTAATAGCAGGCTTTGTATTGTTACAAAATTTGCATTTATTTTGTCTATTTGTTCTTGTAATGTTTTTCTGAATTCATTTGTGTCATTCTCTGTTGTTTCTTTGTGTGAGCTAAAATTGTATGTTGCCTATGGGACATTTTTAGTGTTTTCATATTTTTATTTCATTGGTGGTTGTATGTTGATGTGTTGTTAGGTTCTTACCAACTGGCTTCTGTGGGTGTACTTAGAGAATGGAAGCATGTGTATCATTCTCCATTTGCTGGTTGGGTAGATTTGGCTGGTATTGGATATTGTCTATCACTGATTTCATCAGCTGGTATAGGAACTGGTATTGACTTTTTCCTAGCGGGTGGAGATGCAGAGATTTGTGGTTGAGCTGTATGTACACAGTTTCTGTCTCCTGTTGGGTAGGAAGAGGAGAACTTCCCCCACCCACTAGATACACACACACACAGGAAGCAAAATGAAATAAACAAGCAGGTGACCAATAATGAATAGAGAAAATAATAAAGGAGAAAAAAAATTAAAAACAGGCAGGGACCAGATAAAGAATATAATAATTAAAAACAGAAAAGAGGAATGGGAAAATAGAACTATAGAAGAGAAAATGAAAGGAAGAAATAAAAATAACTCTTGGAAGAACTATGGAGAGAGATAATAAAAAGAGAAAGAGAATAGAAAGTAGTAAAGAATTATTAAAAGAAGGGTTAGGGAAGAAAAAGGGGAAATGAGAGACTAAAGAAAAGAAAAACAAAACATAAATAGAAAGGGTAAAATTCAAGGGAATGGAAAGAGAAGGAGGACACAGAATAAACAAAAACAATGAAACAACAAAAGGAAAAAACCAAACCAAAACCCCCAAACCAGTGCAGCTATTAGACCTAGAGAGGAGAAAACGCTCGGAGTGCCTACAAGCCAAGAAGCTCAAGAGGTGGGTGTAGGAGAGAAGTGACAGTAGAGTTCCTGGCTCTAGTTGGACTTCCTATAGGCTTCGATGGTATCTATATTCAGGACACACAACCTGGAAGTAGTTTGTGGTGGTGGTGGTGGTGGTGGTGGTGTGCTGTGGCGTTGGTTACAACTCATAGTGACCCTGATGAGGGTTATAAGACTGTAAATCTTTACGGGCACAGAAAGCCTCATCTTTCTCCTGTGGAATGACTGTTAGTTTCAAACTGACCTTGAAGTTAGCAGCCCAACTTGTAACCACTACGCTACCAGAGCTCCTTGGAAGCAGTTCGTGGAGGCCCTTAATAGAGTTAGTTTCAGTGTCTGTTAGGACCACAGGGAAGCTGGGGACAGGGTGACTGGTTAAATACTGTCTGTTGACTTTGCGAGTTCTGTAGGTCTTAAACCAAGCCCATCTGAATCCAAGCACCAAAACAGTGCACCAAAGTGGCACAGCTGGTCCCTGACTCACACTGGTGTGGCTCCCAACCCTCAGAGAGCAGGGGCTTCGCTGGAGTAGATGAGGGTAGGAGCTGGTCATACTTTTGGTCACCATGCGAGTGTGGGGAAAAAGGAGTCATATCTTTCCAGTTGCCTGTGTGACTCTGTTCTGCTAGGCCACCTTCTGATGCAGAAACCACTCACAAAGGTTCAAGATGGTCATGCCGTGTCTGGCCAGCTACTCACCAGTCTCCTTCTCTCCCTGTACCTGCTTAGCTTATCCTCATAGTAATCACAGACTCCATTCCCCTAACCTTTCTTCTGAAGCTCAGGGTTCCAGGATTTTTATGTGTGTCTGTTTTATTTGTAGAGTTTCCATGTATTGAGTCTGTCTAGTCTACCATCTTACTGGAAGTCCTACTATTTTTCTTAAATGCTTGATAGAATTTACAAGCAATGTCATCTAGGTCTGGTGTTTCTTTGTAGTACAAAATTTAACTAAAAATTAAGTTTATTCTTGAGTGAGCTTTGGTAATTGGTGTCTTTCAAGGAATTAGTCCATTTCATTTATATTGCTGAAATTATTGGCATAAAATTGTTCATAATATTCTTTTATTATAAGTTTAATGTTTTTGGAATTTATAGTGATATCAACTCTCTCACTCCCAATTTGGTAATTTTAGAAAAAATATACTTTATTATTTAGAGATTTAGGTTTCTGCATAGAAAAATTGTGCAGAAAGTACATAAAATTACCATTTACCCACTTTTCCTTGCACATTGTTTCTCTGATTAACATTCTGCATTCCTATGGTATATTTGTTACAATTTATGAACCAATATTGGTAGATTATTAACTAAATGTCTATAGTTTACATTATATTAGGGTTCATATTAGTGTTATATAGTCCTACCTATGAGTTTTGACAAATGCTTAATGTCATGTGTCCACCATTACAGTGTCACACAGAATAGTCTCACTGTCCTAAAAATACCCTGTGCTCCACCAATTCATTCCTCTCTCCTTCCCAATGCCCTGGCAACCACTAAGCTTTTTCACTGTCTCATATCTCTAGAATGATATATAGTTGGGATCACAGTATTTAGTTTTTCCGGCTGGTTTCTTTCATTAGCAGTATACAGTTTATGTTCTTCCATGTCTTTTAGTGGTGTGGTACTTCATTTCTGATTATTGCTGAACAATACGACAGTGTACAAATGTACTACCTTTTGTTTATCCATTTACCTGTTCAGGACATTTTAATTGCTTCCAATTTTTGACACATATGAATATGTGGACCTATGTTTTCATCTCATTTGGGTCTATACCTTGGAAAGCTGTAGCTGAATTGAATGGCAATCTTATATTTTGGTTTATTAAAAACTGCCATACTGTCTTCCAAAGTGGCTGTACCACTTTGCATTTCCACCAGAAATAAATGAGATGAGCTTTCCTGTTGCTCCACATCCTTCCAGCATTTGGTGTTGTCAGTGTTCTGGATTTTAGCCTTTCTAATATCATTGCTGATGTACGATGGATCTTGGCTGAAAGCAGAGAATATCAGAAAGATGTTTATCTGTGCTTTATTGACTATGCAAAGGTGTTCGCTTGTGTGGATCATAACAAGCTTTGAACAACATTGTGAAGAATGAGTATTCCAGAACACTTAATTGTGCTCATGAGGAATCTGTATCTGGACCAAGAAGCAGTTGTTCGAACAGAACATGGGAACACTGAATGGTTTAAAATTAAGAACGGTGTGCAACAGGGTTGTATTCTTTCACCATACTTATTCAACCTGTATGCTGAGCAAATAATCCGAGAAACTGTGTTATATGAAGAAAAACATGGCATCAGAATTGGAGGAAGACTCATTAACAACATGTGATATGCAGATGACACAACCTTGATTGCTCAAAGTGAAGAGGACTTAAAACATTTACTGATGAAGATCAAAGAGCACAGCCTTCAGTATGGATTACATCTCAATGTAAAGAAAACAAAAATTCTCACCACTGGACCAACAAACAACATTCTTATCAACAGAGAAAAGACTGAAGTTGTCAAGGACTTCATTCTTCTTGGATCAACTATCAATACTCACAGAAGCAGCAGTCAAGAGATCAAACGATGTATTGCATTGGGCAAATCTGCTGCACAAGACCTTTTTAAAGTGTTGAAGAGCAAAGATGTTAGCTTGAGGACTAGGGTGCGCCTGACCCAAGCCATAGTATTTTCAATAACCTCATATGCATGCGAAAGCTGGACAGTGAATAAAGTAGACCATAGAAGAATTGATGCTTTTGAGTTATGGTGCTGGAGGAGAATATTGAAAGTGTCATGGGCTGCCAAAAGAACCAATAGATCTGTTTTGGAAGAAGCGCAGCAAGAGTGCTCCTTGGAGACCAGGATGGCCAAACTTCATCTCTCATACTTGGGACATATTGTCAACAGGGACCAATCTCTGGAGAAGGATATCATGTTTGGTAAGGTGGAGGGTCAGAGAAAAAGAGGAAGATCCCCAATGAGATGAATTGGCCAAGTGGCAGCATCAATAGACTCAAGCGTGGCAATAGTAATGAGGCTAGCCCAGGATTGGGCAGTGTTTCATTCTGCTGTGCACAGCGTAGCTATGAGTCGGTACTGACTCGATGGCACCTAACAACACAACAACAATAGGTGTGAATTAGGGTCACTATTAGTCAGAACTGACTGAATGGAACTTAACAATAACAACAACAACATGTGTGAATGGGATCCTGTTGTAATTAAGCATTCGGCTGCTAACTGAAGGGCCAGTTGTTCAAGCCCACCAGGTACTTTGCTTCTATAATGATTTATAACCTTGGAAACCCTATGGGGATGGTTCTGCTCTGTCCTTTTGAGTAGAACTATGAGTTAGAAAAAATAGGTGTGAGGCAAAAGTCACCTTTATTTATTTTGATGTGTAACTTGTCCCAGATTTGGACAGTGGTAGCCTCTCCAAGTTTGCTTTTAAGTCTCTTTTGAATTGTACCCATCATTCCTTGAGCCTATCCTTACTTTTGGCACAAGATGTTGCAGATTCATCTTGTATTTTCCTTGTCCCAACCCTAATTTCTTTAAGCAACCCTAGTTCCTTTATGATGTATTCATGTTATTGGGAAATTGCTGCTCTCAGGGCCTCTCAGTGATTAGAACTAGGAAACCGTGGTGCAGTGAATTACTTAATGCCTCATCTATCCATAGTATTTGTAAACTTCCACCAGACTTTTTCCTGATGGATTTAGACAAGAGAAGGTAGAAGAAGATGATTCAGTTGTAAGGAATTATGACTGGTCGATTTTGCCATCCTGCTGGATGTAAAATGAGCCATTTCAGAAGCAGAAGAGGGGATTTCACTATCATCAAAGAATAAGTGCCAGGAGACCCCTGTGCATTGAACCTCCTTGGCCCAGGCACAAGACAGAGAGGTGGGCTTCCCAGTTCCTAGAGCAAATAAAACTGAGTGACTTTGGGTAGGAGGCTTGCTTGCAGAGTGGTGTGCCTCCTCGCACGAACTGGAGAGGCAGGTTTGCTGGCCCACAGAGCTAGAGCCAAGTGCCTTCAGGCTGAGGCTTATGGTGGAATGGTGTGTCCCTGTGGGCATTTATCAGCAGCCCTAAAAGAGCTTTGTAACATTGGCCAGGCAGAGTGAGAGGCCTGTGGGCCTGGCTGAGAAGAGACTGTCTTGACTGAAACAACTGTACTCTGAGCATTTTCTGATCTTGTATTGTAACCTGTTAACTTCTCTAATCAACCCCATAACTGTTGAATATGTTGTCTGAGTTCTGTGTGACCATTGCAATGAATTATGGAACCCAGCTGAGAAGTAGAAAGGGTTGTGGGAGGATTGATTAGGTAACACAATTTTTTACAGGAATATATATATATATATATACACATATATGTATACTCTTTCATATCTATATTTATTTCTGTATCTATTTACATACTAAAAACCTTGAGTTTAAACCAATGCTCCCAACTCCAACACTTTAGGATTCATTCTAGTTTTCTCTGTTTGCATATTATTACCTATCCAAGAGAAATCTGACTTTCTTTATTTTTAATATACCTTATCCTGCTTGGACTCTGTCACTGCTTGCTAGCTCATGCAGATGTCCTCCTCAGCCCCAGTGCTCTGACCTCCTATGCTGGGTCCCTGCCACAGCCCCTCCCCTCTCCGAGCAGTCATCTTCCTTATCCTGCATGGAATCTGACTCCTATGCCAGCCTTGCTGTCACGGCTCCCCATCCACACATGGATGCCTATTAGGAAATGACGGATTTTTCATAATAAAATTGGTAAAGAATATTGTCTTGGAGTAATTTTAATTTGTATTTCTCAAGTGAAGCTGAATATTTTAATAATTTAAAAGTCATTGATATCTCCTTTTCTGTGAACTGATCATATCTTTTGTTCAATTTTTGTATTGGTTTATTGGTCATTATTATATTGATTTATCTGTACCTTCTACCTTTTTTAGAGTGAACATGCATATTATTTTTTTGTAACAAGAAGATACAACAAAAAGTTATTTTTAATAAGAAAAATTATTGTAGTGAAATCAGGGGCAAGATGGCAGATTAGGCTGACACTCAGCAGACCCTCTGTAACAAAGACATGGAAGACCAAGTGAAGTAGATACAGAAGTCAATCCTGGAATGCTGAGATTCAGAAGATAGGACAGAGAGGTGGTTTGAGAGCTGGAAGACTAAGTTGAACAGGAGCAGTGAGAGAGAAGAAAAGCAGGCAGGCTGTCAGTTGGCATGGAGTAGAACAGCTATCTTGAGCTCTTGCAAGCGGCTGCTGATACAGAGGCCTGCAGTTACAAGATGCAGCTGTGGGTTGGAGGCAAGAGGATGTAGTGCTCCTTTATTTCCGTGTCCTCCTGGTAGCTGGGGGTGTAGCCAGTCCTGCCATCACCAACCCAGGGGCCAGGGGACACCCTGTTGTGCAGCCTTGGCACTGCCTGGGCTTGGGTGCTGGAAGTGCCACCACTGCTTCTGGAGGTATATGAACCCACCCAGAACTATATTACACAAACAGTGAACAAAGAACTGCGTTCCTATTTCTAGGCTGTATCACACCCACCTGCAGACATGCACCTGGTGTGGCTCTGTGGGCTAATGCACTAGACTGCAAAGTTGGTTTGAACCACAAGGTCAGTGGTTTAAGCTCACTAGCTGGTCCTTGGAAACCCTACAAAGGGTTACTGTGGGTTGGAACCAACTTTATGGCATTTAACAATAACAACAAATCACATCTACCAGGAGACAGGTGGTGAATGCCTGAGAACACACTAACATACAATCATCAAATGAATATAAATAAAATGATACTATGCAAGGTCAGTAGTTCGAAACTAGCAGCGGTTCCGTGGGAGAAAGATGAGGCTTTCTGCTCCCGTAAAGATTTACAGCCTCGGAAACCCTGTTCAGGGTCGCTATGGGTCGGAACCGACTCGACGGCACTTAACAACAACAATAACACAATGTCTTAAGAGAAAACAGGCAATTTCAACCTACAAGAAGAAACAAAGTACCTTAAACAAGTGACTAAAATACAGCTAAAAAACACAATGCCAGAAATGGTATCAGAACTACTTGATAAGGAATTTAAAAGAATACTATTTATGTACCTTCAACAGATTGAGAAGATTGACAAAACCAAGGAGAACACACACACACACACAAACTTTAGATGAATTTAGGAAAGCACTACAAGAACAATTTGACAAAAGAAATGAAAAAGTGAAAACCATATACAAATAGCAATTAGAAAGTCAGAAGACTTCAGAAATAACTGAATCAATGGAAGGCTGAATTAGTGAGTTTAAAGACAAATCTCTCAAAACTCATCTTTGAGAGAAACAACCAGGAAAAAGAATGAAAAAATCCAAAGAAATCCTACTATTACTGTGGTGGTGGTGGTTATGTGCTGTGGAGTTGGTTTCGACTCATAGCGACCCTGTACAGGGTTTCCAAGGCTGTACATCTTTATGGGAGCAGGAAGCCTCACCTTTCTCCCATGGAACAGCTGGTAGTTTCGAACTGCTGACCCTGTGGTTCGCAACCCAATTCGTAACCACTACGCTACCAGATTTCCTTACTATTTCTGTAGGACACCATTAAGAGGAATAACTTATGTGTGACTGGAATTTGAGAACAGTAAGAGATAAAAAAAAATTGAGAAATTGTCTAAGAATTGTTGGATGAAAACTTTCCTAACATCATGAAAGATGAGAATATAGCCATTCAAGTAGTTGAATGAACTTCAAACAGGATAAACCTCAAAAGAAAATCACCAAGACATATTATAATCAAACTTTTCAAAACCAAAGGACAAGAAAAGACTCCTGAGAGCAGCTCAGAGAAAACTAAAAGTTACTTACAAAGGAGAACGTTAAGACTGAATTCTGAATTCTCAGCAGAAACTATGCAAGCAAGACATAGGATGACATATATAAAACTCTGAAAGAAAAAAATTGCCAACCAAGAATTATATATCCAGAAAAATTGTCCATCAAATATGACAGTGAAACAAAGACATTTCCAGATAAACAGAAATTTTTAAAAACTGCAAAAACCAGAACAACCTTCTGAAAAAATAGTAAAGGAAGTTCTTTGGACAGAGCACCAATAACAGCAGACAAAAACCTGAGGCTAACATATATGATAATATCACCCAGAACTCAATCCAGATATAGAATTCAAAGTAAAACAAATACACAAGACTGATAATAGGGAACTCGAGGTACTAGTTTGCAATAACAACACTCAAAAAAATCCATAAAGTAAACAGAGGGAATAATGCAGTTTCAGAACTTTCAAAAGAATTGGAAATCACGAAGATTTCAAGTAAAAAATAAAGTTAACTGTAACCCTAAAACTAGACCAGCCTTACTCTTAGCCATAACACAATCCCTACTCCTACACTAAAGAGCTCTGGTAGCATAGTGGTTATGAGTCAGGCTGCTAACCTCAAGTTCTGCAGTTCGAAACTGCCAGCCATTCCACAGGAGAAAGATGAGGCTTTCTGCTCCTGTAGAGATTTACAACCTAGGAAGCCCTATACACAGTCACTATGAGTCAGAACCAACTCCACGGCACACCACCACCCCTACACTAAACCTAGTCCTAACCATAACCCTAACACTAAATGAAGTCCTAGGCCTTGCCTAGATCTATCCACGGTCCAAACTCTAAATCTTTACTTGTATGTACCCTTGTGTGGATCAAGACAAACTACAGACAACATTGCGAAGTATGAGTAATCTGGAACATTTAATTGTGCTCATGAGGAATCTGGACATGGACCAAGAGGCAGTTGTTCGAACAGAACATGGGAACACTGAATGGTTTAAAATTAAGAAAGGTATATGACAAGGTTGTATTCTTTAACCAAACTATTCAACCTGTATGCTGAGCAAATGATCCAAGAAGCTGGGTTATATGAAGAAAAACGTGGCATCAGGATTGGAGGAAGACTCATTAACAACGTGTGATATGCAGATGATATAACCTTGCTGCTAAAAGCGAAAAGGACTTAAAACATTTACTGATGAAGATCAAAGAGCACAGCCTTTGGTATGGATTACATCTCAATGTAAAGGAAACAAAAATCCTCACCACTGGACCAATAAACAACATTCTTATCAATGGAGAAAAGATTGAAGTTGTCAAGGACTTCGTTCTTCTTGGATCAACTATCAACACTCACAGAAGCAGCAGTCAAGAAATCAAACGACATATTGCATTAGGCAAATCTGCTGCACAAGACCTTTTTAAAATGTTGAAGAGCAAAGATGTCAGCTTGAGGACTAAGGTACGCCTGACCCAAGCCATGGTATTTTCAACAACCTCATATGCATGCAAAAGCTAGACAGAAAAGAAGGAAAACCGCAGAAGAATTGATGCATTTGAGTTATGGTGTTGGAGGAGAATATTGAAAGTGCCACGGGCTGCCAAAAGAACCAACAGATCCGTTTTGGAAGAAGTGCAGCCAGAGTGCTCCTTGGAGGCCAAGACGGCCAAACTTCGTCTCTCATACTTTGGACATATTGTCAGGAGGGACCAGTCTCTGGAGAAGGATATCATGTTTGGTATGGTGGACGGTCAGAGAAAAAGAGGAAGACGTCAACGAGATGGATTGGTAAAGTGGCAGCATCAATGGGCTCAAGTGAGGTTGGCCCAGGATCGTGCAGTGTTTCATTCTGCTGTGCATAGGGTTGCTGTGAATCGGTACCAACTCGATGGCACCTAACAACAAAACAACAACAACCCTTCCATCCTAACCCCCTCAAAATCTATGTAGTTTCCTGGTACTTGAAAAATACTCAGAGCCCATGGTAGGTAGTATCTTATTGTAGCTCCTCAAGCAAGGCCTTATTTTCACTTCTCTTTGTGGTGAAACCTGCATAGCTGACAGGTAGTACATGAGCTTAAAGGCCTGAGAGACGTTTTGGATTGCTTGTCTATCCATTAGCAGTCCTGGAAAAATCACAAACTCTCTTATCTGTAAAGAAGTTTATAGCTCTACCTTAGTCATCATTTCACCAACTCTTCCAATGGCCCTAGGAGGCTGATAAGTCATTGACAATGATTCTCATTTTACAGATTTTGAACCTGAGGTCTGGAAAGGTGAAGTGTCTTTATTATCTGGAAGGTTAGATCTACAAGTTACCTTAAAGATAATTTCAGTCTATGTACTCAGGGTCCTACAATGAGTGAGTAAGGCAAAGTTTTGATTTGGGCCCAAATCTTCTTACTTCTAGGTGCTCCTTCTAATAGTACCATTCAAAATGAGAATCCCTATTACTCCAAGTAGTCAAGGGAGGCTGAGGAGCTTCTCCAGGAGACTACAGGCTAAGCCTTTAACAGACTAGGGCTGGATAGGCACAGTGGGAGTGCTGGAGCCTTAGGTCTCTCCATGCTCACCTTTTGCAGCAGTCAGCATGGTGGAGGCCAGTTCACACTGCTGTGATTCCAAGTGTCCAAGTGTGAACCAACGAGGATAACGACTGGGTACCACAGATACCATATGGTGAGGGTGGGAAGTGTCACCTGCAGAGGCTGCGTTTTCTAGAACCGGTAACCTAGAAGACCCAAGGAGAGTCATCAGCCACTAACTGGACCTTTGCCATTCTGAGCCATCTTAGAGAATCCTATTCTTTGCTGGGAAGAAGCTGGGCTGGAAAGGGTCAATCAAGAGTTTTAAAGGTTTCAATACCTAGGGTACTCTATGTGAGCTGAGTGCCTGGGTACTTGCAGAACTCAAGTGGGATAGTCCCACTGCAAAATGGATTAGAAAAGCAGTTGATGAGCCATAACGTTATATTTTAAACTGTAAGAAATAAATGCTGAGTCCTCAGCAGTCTTTTCTGTGTGAACTGAGAGATTCTTTCCTCCTATGATCTAACAGAAATCCTTCTGCATGCTCTGCTGTATTCCAGAGGCTCACTTGTCTTTCTGAACCCAGGATTCAATTCTACTTTGTAAATAACACTACCATAGCTCATTGCTCTCAATCTTGGGCATAACCAGACCTATCAGTACATTCCCTAGATGCCTCTGGGGACCTGTGCTTGGGAACCATGATTCAGTTGAGCTCTGGAAGAGTGTAAACGCTTCTCAGGCTAAGTGGTCCCAAAATAAAATACTCAGGTCTTGGGGGCTACATATCTATTAATAAATACCTCAGGGACTTCACCTGATAACTCATCAAGAGTACAGCCAGGGAACCGAGCGGGTCACTAGCAAGGCATTCTACTTAAGAATCCTAGATCATATGAAAAAGTCAGTTACTTTATGGCAGGCTTGATGGCAAGTCTTAAATATATACAGACAGGGAGAGATAGAAAATAAGATAAACAAAAAGATCATTGGAAACTTCTGCTTCCTGGAGACAATGGACTGGAAAAGGGCCACTTACCTCATGGCACGTAAGGCTAATTTATAGGACAAGTCTGGATCATGAGGCAGCAGAGCTGAGAACAAATATTTGGCAAAGGTATGCATGGGAACACTTTCTCGATGGATTACTTCTCCCAGACCGCTGAAGGGACCTCCTGCAGCAAAAAGATAAGCCAGTCAATTGTATTTCTGTAGGAGTCCTGGTGTGGCACTGTGGGTTAATGCACTAGACAGCAAGGCCAGTTTGGAGCACAAGGTCAGCAGCTCTAGCTCCTCAGCTGCTCCTCAGAAACCTTATACAGGGTCGCTGTGAGTCGGAACAGACTCAACGAAACTTAACAACAACAATGTTACTTTTCACCAGCCTAGACTTGAGCCCCAGGATCCCATCTGCTAGCCATGGAAATTTTTACTACAGTTCAATGCCATAAATGTTACAAATCAGACTGTTAACCTCAAGGTTGGCAGTTTGAAACTACCAGCTGCTCCGCGGGAGAAAGATGAGCCGTTCTGCTCCATAAAGATTTGCAGCCTCGGAAACCCTGTACAGGGTCGCTATGAGTCGGAACCGACTCCACAGCACACAGCCACCACCACCACCAGGGTCATAGGCGAAAACCACTATAATAACAGTTTCTTTCCACTTACCTTCCAGCAGTAAGATGCACTGTTTTCGCAGTGTTTGCACTAGTTCGTCGTCCAGCTGCAGCTCCTGGAGTTGACTCAGGAGTTGTTCCTCATTACGGCACACCTTGTCCTGTGCATAGAGGCCTTCAGGCATCACCCTCTGTTGACCCATTCCCATCAGGGCAACTTCAAGGGCCAACGACAGGTAGGACTCACTGCTGTTTGGGCAGCCTGCAGCCACAGGTACGTGCTGGTATACAGGGGTTCTGCTTTCACTCATATCTGAGGGCAACAGGGTACCAGGTTGCTTAGGTCAGGCCCACTGGATTCTTCTGTTCCTCTCACCCTCTCCCTTTGGGATATAGCTTGGTTTACAGCTATCACAGGGAAGCTGAGCCAGAAACCCAGACCAGCAAGGAAAGTATGCTGAAAAAAAGGTTACATAGAGCTACAAAGATTATTAGCTCTTTGCTAATATAGGAACTGGCCAGGCCAGCTGGCAAAGCAGAAAACTTCATCTTTTGTTAGCATATTATATAATGCCATTATTGACTGTTTTTGTATCTGTCTCTTTTACTAGAGTGTAAGTACCTTAAAGGGAAGGGACTTTATCAGTCATTTAAGGCCAGGTATATGGAAGGAAGCAGGAGAAAGATGAGGCTTTCTGCTCCCGTAAAGATTTACAGCCTCAGAAATCCAATACAGGGTCGCTATGAGTTGGACCTGATTGCACAGCACACTACCACTGCGTCCATAATGAAGGAGCTGAGTGTATGTTAATGGTGAATGAATGAATCCCAAATGCAAACTCAGGATATAAACCTCACTCTGTAAATGAAACAGACCAAAGATGTTGATTCCTTCTGCAGGGGATTAAAGGGAAGAAGAACTACCTTTGGCTTGGGGCTACTCCTTGTATCTCCAACCAGATAAATCCAAACCTTTCCATTAAAACTCTTAATTTTGTAACACTTACAACTTTGATACTATTATTTGATATGCTTTACAACGGATTTACAGTTTCAGTAAAAGAGCACAGGTTTAAAAGTTAGAGTCTTTACGTTTTCCCTTCAACCATCCAATAAATATTTATAGAGAACTAAGAGTCCCTAAAGAGTCATGGTGGTGCAATGGTTAAGTGCTTGGCTGCTAATGAAAAGACTAGTGGTTTTAATTCACCAGCAGCTCCATAGGAGAAAGATGTGGCAGTCTGCTTCTATAAAGATTTACAGCATTGGAAACCCCATGTGGTAGTTCTACTCTGTCCTATGTTGTGCCATTGAGTCGGTTCTGACTCACAGTGACCCATGTACAGCAGAATGAAGCACTGTCCAGTCCTGTGCCAGCCTCACAAATTGGCATTGACTTGATGGCAATGGGTTTGGATTTTTTTTTTAGGAGTCCTTTGTTGACACAAACAGGTAAGCACTTGGCTACTAAAAGATTGGAGGTTTGGAGTGACCCAAAGGCACCTCAGAAGCCAGGATTGGGGGTGATCTGTTTCCAGAATGGTTGCAGTCTTGAAAAGTCTATGGAACAGTCCTATTTTGCACACATGGGTCACCACGAGTCAGAATCCACCTGATGGTAACTCAAAACGGCATCAAAACATTGAATGGAAGGTATTGCACTGAGCTGAAGGATCACAACAATGAGTAGTAAGTCATAACTTTTTTCAAATAGTTAGAGATATTTGTGAACAACTTGTAATGCAATGTGCTATCATAGATGTGTGTATACAATATCATGATGGCATAAAGGAGTGAAGAATCAATTCTGTCTCTAGTCCTGCTACTTTGAGAGTCTACTAAATTTAGAGACAGTTTAATCCTTAAAATTTAATTAAATGAGAAAATTTAACTTTACGAGTCACTGGGTGGCATAAATGGTTTGTACTCAACTACTAACCTAAAGGTTGATGGTTCAAACCAACCCAGAGGAGCTCAGAAGAAAGGTCTGGTGATCTGCTTTGTAATGATTACAGCCAAGACAACCCCATTGCATTGTGTAATGCATGGGACTACCATGTGTCTGAATCTACAAGACAGCAACAGATTTTTTTCTTTTTTGAAAATTTCTCGTTTGCAAAATTGGTACGAAGTCCTCATGAGGGGGAAAATTCAATGGAAACCAGATAGTACTATGCAATTGCAAGGGATACATACATAAAATCTTGATGAAATTCTCTCCTTCCAGACTCCTCTGAGGACCTGGCATCTGACTCCAAAAATTATTCTAGTCCTTCCTTGGACTAACCTTCTTTAGAATTATGGTAGAAATAAGAAAGAGGCAAAGGAACATTGGTAATGTAAAAAGGGAAATTTGGACAGGGCCAGAATGGTGGGAAAGAGAGGAAGCCTAAGGAAACCTCTCAGGGTAGGGTCAGTTTGGATAAGAGGAAGAGAAGACTGCAAGAGGGACAGAACATAGTTTGGCAGGAAGGAGAAGCCTGCCCCAGGCAGATCTCTGTACCTGACACTTCCAGATAGCCATCATCATTCAGGCGGCAGGCCTCAGTCAAAGTGAGAAAAAGACAACCAATGGGGTCCAGAGGGTGGCCCACCCAACCCTCCAGGTTTGTGATGGTTGTGGTTCCTCTCTGCAACAGTTCTGGAAGAAAATAGGTTAGCGTTTTAGAGAGTGGAAGAAATACATTGCTCTGTGTCCTTGCTCTATGTCTCTTCTTTGGTTTATTTCAAGCCATGGCCCCAAGAGTTAAAAGAAAAGCTACCTTCATTGTTTTACCTTGAGTTGATAGAACTGGTAACAAGCTTATCAGTTAGCTGGAAGGCCATGTGATTTGCATTTAGGCTGCCAGCTGGCAGTGCATACAGGTAGATACAGCTTTATAGTTCTACAAGGTTTTCTTACACCAGATCTATTGTGAGTCTTACAACTGCCCTGTGAAGGAGGCATGCATGCATGCATAATTATTTCAATTACATAGAAGAGTGAAATGAGATTCAGAAAGTTAAAGTGAGATAGTCTAGGTAACACAGCAGGTGGAATGTCCTGCAATCCTTTAACCCTTGCCATACCCACTCCAAGAATTTAATGGAAATTAAGTTTAGTACTAGGCCTCATATCACCCTAGGCTCCTCATCAGTCTCAGGCTTTAGATGACTCCTAATCATTATACCTTTCTTTTGATGCTTGTAGATTTCAAGTTGCCTCTGTTGCTGCAACCTCAGAGTATTGATAATGGCCACTGTGAGTCTGAGGGCTTCTTTTGGATAACCATGAGACCGCAGGGCATCAACCCGAGCACACGCTGTAGGTACATGCTCTACCGGATAAGAAGAAAGTATTTGGGTTGAGTTAAAATTTCAAACCAGGAAAATTCATGCGTGATAAAGGGAGTTTCTGTTTAGTTCAGTTCCTCAAATTCAACCTGATATTTATTTTATACCAAGAACTGTTGTTTTATTTATTGAAGATATAATGTTGAATAAAACACGAGTGCAACCTTCAAATAACTACCTTGCAGCCTCAGGTGAGCACACAACTAGGATATAAAATGTCATATCTCTTTGTGAAAGTAACCCTGGTAGCATAGTGGTCAGGCTGCTAATCTTAAGGTCCGGAGTCTGAAACTATCAGTGATTCTGCAGGAGAAAGTTGACGCTTTCTGCTCCCGTAAAGATTTACAGTCTTGGAAACCCTATTCAGGGTCAATATGCATGGGAACAAACAACTCCATGGCACACCACCACCACCACCACCACCTCTTTGTGAAGATTTACTAAGGGAACTTGGAGAAGGTAGCAAATAATTGCCTAAAGGGAAAAGTCTTCATTTATTAATCTTACTTTTTTTTTCAAGTTTTTATTGTGAATTGGGTGATAGTTTACATGGGAGAACATCAGCTTTACATTCATCCTATCATATTTTGTTTCATTGCAATGATTACAATCCCCTCTATGCATCATCATTCAACAGTATTTGCTTCCATTCCCTCTGTTGTTTTTTTTTTTTGGATGTACACCAAAGCATTCAGGAACATACAACCATTTAAACAACCAAAGGGTATATCCTGCATGTCTGCCCCATGGCCAGCACACAGCCCCTCTCCCTCCCTGAGTCGAGGGTCCCCAGAAGCTCTATCTCTCCAAATCATTGTCTCTGACTCCATCTCTGGTGTCACTGTTTCTCTGGTTAGTGTCCCACACTCCACTCTTATCCCTTGATGGTCCTAGGGTCCTCCACTCCTAGACTGCAAGATCAACCACTCCCCTCCTTGCTACAAAACGTCTACCTTTACATTTGCAACACTCACAATCAGTCCTGATAGCAATTATTCACTATTGAACCACAAGAGTCTTATCCCCATCTCCTTTCATCAGCCCTGTCCAGATAGGTTTAATCTTCTATTTCTTGAAAATTTACTATATGCCAGATAGTATGCTCAGCAAAGGGAATACAAAAATGAATAAGAAATACTGATCTCTAACAACTCACAGGAGTCCTGGTGTGGTGCTGTTGGCTAATGCATCAGACTGTGTAGTCGTTTGAACTGCAAGACTGGTGGTTCTAGCTCACCGGCTGCTCCTTGGGAACCCTATGTAGGATCGCTATGGGTCGGAATCGACTCTAGGGCTCTTAACAACTCACAAATAAAACATATGTATATATATGTATATAGTTATTGTTGTTAAGTGCTGTTGAGTCAATTCTGACTCATAGTGACTCTGTGTAGGATTTCCAAGGAGCGGCTGGTGAGCTTAAACTGCTGACCTTGCAGCTCAAACTCATAGAGCCACACTGAAGAAGAATTGATTCATTTGAGTTGTGGTGTTAGCGGAGACTATTGAGAGTACCATGGACTGCCAAAAGAACAAACAGATCTGTGTTGGAAGAAGAACAGCCAGAAGTACAGCCTGGTTCCTTGGAAGCCAGAATGGCCAGACATTGTCTCTCATACTTCAGACATATTACCAGGAGGGATCAGTTCCTGGAGAAGAATATCATGTTTGGTAAAGTGGAAGGTCGAAGGAAAAGAGGAAGACATAGTGGATTGGCATAGTGGCAGCTATGATGGACTCAGGCAAAGTAACAATTGTGAGTTTGGCCCAGGACTGGGCAGTGCTTTGTTCTGTTGTGCATAGGGTCTCTATGAGTCAGTACTGACTCGATACAACAACAAACAAACAAACAAAAATATATAAGGGTGATTCAAAATTATCTGCACTCTGGCTGTAGAATTAATTTTAATCAACTTTTAGAAAAGACAGATATATCATGTTTTGACATAATCTTGCTTTTCACTACACTTTGTCCATCTGTCAACATGCTTTCATATTCCCTTACTAAAAAATGTTTTAGGTTGAGCTGCGAGCCATGAATGCACTGCTGTTTTCACTTCTTCATCAGAGGTGAATCTCCAAGGGCTGCTTTCAAGGGACCAAACAGGTGAAAGTCCTATGGAACAAAGATCAAGATTATAGGGAGGATGCTTTAACACCTCAAAATGAAGTTTTTGCAGTGTCAACAATGTGGGCAGAGATGTGTGAACATGCATTGTCATGCAAGATCACTGTGCCCTTGGATAGCAATCCTCTGCATTTAATTTGAAATTTAGGCTTCAATTCTTCAGTGAGCATCTCACTGTAATGAGCACTGATGATTGTTGACTTTTTCCTGACAGTGTTCTAAACTGGTCCTTAAAGATCCCAGAAAACTGTAAGCATCAGTTTTCCAGCTGATGGCTACTTTTGAACTTTTTCTTACTCAGTGACTGAGGATGTTTCCATTTCATACTCTGCCATTTACTTTCAGGCTTGTAAGTGATGAATCTATGTCTTGTTGTCACCAGTAACGATTTTAAGAAACTTTTACCTTTTTTTGAATATTAGTCGGTCCAAATTTTGTTTGCGATTGTCCAAAAGCTTCTGTTTATGATCTTCGATGAGTTGCTTCAGTACCCATCTTGCACAAATTTTTCAAAACCCAAGTCTGTCGTGGATTATTTCATAGGCAGAGCCATGCTGATTAGCAAATGATTTGTCACATAATCTACTGTTACTTGTCTATCTGACAGAATCATTTTGCATGCATGCTCAATGGTGTCATCAGCCATGGATGTGGACAGCTGTTTTAATATAACTGGAGTATAGATAATTTTTGACTCACCCTTGTGTATGTTGTTGTTGTTAGGTGTCGTTGAGTCAGTTCTGACTCACAGCAATCGTGCTTAGGGTTTCCAAGGAGCGGCTGATGAACTTACACCATCAACCTTGCAATTCAAACCGACCTTGCAGTCTAGCTTATTAACCCATAGTGCCATACCAAGATCACACACACATACATATGTATTTTATATGTTGTTATTGTTGTTGTTAAGTGCCGTCAAGTTGGTTCTGACTCACAAAGACACTATATAGGGTTTCCAAGGAATAGCTGGTGAGTTTGAAGGTTCAGCACTAATCCTACAGTACCACAATTATACACATATATACTATAAGCATAATTACATATATATATATATATATATCTCGAATCTGAATGTGGCACTTTAGGATCTGCACTGGATTGTGAACCACAAGGTCAGCAGTTCAAACCCACCAGATGCTCCTTGGAAACCCTATACAGGGCCTCTATGAGTTGCTATGAGTTGGAAGCAACTCAACGGTACTTAATAACAACACCAACAATATATGTTGTTGTTATATATATATCATGGAGTTCTGGTGTGGTGCTATAGAGTAAGATCAGCAGTTCAAACCCACCAGCTTCTCCTTGTAAACCCTACACAGGGTTGCAATGAGTAAGGAATTTGGAATTACTTTAGAGATAATGGAAGACAACCAAGACATAAATGAGTGAGTATTATAAAGAAATTTATGATTTAAAAGATGGCATTATAAATTGTAATCACTGCAATGAAATAATGGTGTAAAACCAATGTTCTCCCACGTAAACTATCACTGAATTCACTATAAAAACTTAAAAAAAAGATGGCATTAAAAATTAGAGCACTTCAGAAAATTAGAAAATATGGATAAACAAAGTGTTGTTGTTAAGTGTCATTGAGTCAGTTCTGATTCATGGTGATGCTCTATAGGGTTTCCAAGGATCAGCAGGTGGGTTTGAACTGCCGACCTTATGATTAGCAGTCCAGTGCTTATCCAATAGAACCATACCAGGACTCCAAAAAATAGCAAATACAAAAAATCTATAATACTATTACTTAGATATAGCACAATTTCCAGTTCTGTGTATTATCATCCAGACTTTTCTACTAAATTTTTAATAGAAATGGGATATTATAATTATTGTTTTGTACTTGACTTTTTCTACTTTATAACACATATTGTAAATATCTTTCCATGTCATTAAATGTAATTCTATAATGGAGTCCTGGTGTGGCACTGTAGGATAAACACTGGACTGCAAGATTGGTTTGAACTGCAAGGTCGGCTGTTCAAACTCATCAGCTGCTCCTCAGATACCATATACTGGGTTTCTGAGATGGAACTGACTCAATGGCACTTAACATCAATGTTAAAAGAGATGACAGTTCACTGAATATGCGTACCACTTATTGCATTAACCCCTTATTATTAAACATTTAGATTATTTCTAATTTTCCCATAATAAACTATGCTCTAATGAACTCCTTACCTTATGCTTATCCTTAGTTAATTACAGTATTAAGATAAATTTCTAGACGTAGAATTCCTGGCTTAGAGTACGTAAATATATTAAAGGCTTTGATAACTGTTGCTTAAATAGCTTTTGGAAAGTCTGTAAGAATTTACAGTTTTGGGGCCGCCAACAAACATACAAAGAAATGTTCATGACTATTAGTCATTGTTGTTGTTGTTAGGTGCCATCGAGTTGGTACTGATTCACAGAAACCTTATGCACAACAGAAAGAAACACTGCTCGATCCTGGGCCAACCTCACTACTATTGCCACACTTGAGTCCATCAATGCTGCCACTTGGCCAATCCATCTCATTGGGGGTCTTCCTCTTTTTCTCTGACCCTCCACCTTATCAAATATGATATCCTTTTCCAGCGACTGGTCCCTTCTGACAATATGAGAGATGCAAGTCAAAATAACAGTGAGATATCATCTCACACCAGCAATAACAGCGAAGCTCAAAAATGCAGAGGGCAATAAATGCTGGTGAGGATGTGGAGACACTGGGACCCTCCTACATTGCTGGTGGGATTGCAAAATGGTCCAACCACTCTAGAAAACAGTATGGTGCTTCCTCAGAAAGTTGGAAATAGAAATACCATATGATCCAGCAATTCCTCTACTTGGTATATATCCACAAGAAATATGAGCCAAAACATGAGTAGATATATGTACATCAATGTTCACAGCAGCACTTTTCACAATAGCAAAAAGATGGAGACAGCCTAAGTGCCCATCAATGGAAGAATGGAAGAATGGATAAACAATGAAATATTATGTTACCTTGAAGAATAACAAGGAAGCTTGTAAGCCACCACATAACATGGATGAACCTTGAGGACATTATGCTAAGTGAAATTAGTCACAAAAGGACAAATATTGTTTAAGACCATTATTGTAAAAGCTTAGGAATAGCTATACGAAAAGGGGAAAAAAAAATTCTTTGTTGGTTACCAGCGGGGGGGGGGCGGGTGGGTTTGGGGGAGGTGGAGGGAGGTGACGGTAGAGCACAGGGTAGGGGACAGACACATCACAGTTCAGATGTTGTAGAGGGCAATACACAAGAAGAGAGAGGGGGTGGAAGAACAAGGTAAATAGGAGAACACTTAGTCAGGTTTGCATGGGCTAAACAGGACAGAAGTAAATAGTGATGCATGTTAATCGTGGAACAACAGGGCTCTGTGATACAGGGATCAAGGCACAGTCTGAAGAGGGGAAATAATACTAAGATGCTTGACTGTCTTATGAATATTGGTTTCCCTTGCCTACTATTGTAAAATAGACACTTGAGTGGGATAGAATGTCGGGAAACATGATTATAGAAAGCTTGTAAGCCTGTCTTCAGCCTATAACTGATTGGAAGGCTTAAAAGGGGTTCTATAACTTGTTCAGTGACATAGACCTCTTGAGGAGCCTTTCCAGTGTATAGGACCTTACGTGAAATCCTGAGCCCCATCCAGAACCTTCTGAGGTGGGACATTCCCACCAGAAAGGACAAACAGACCAGCCTGGAACAGCTAGAGAGACAGAAGATACATCTTCAAAGAAAGAGCATCAGGAAAAACCCAAAACAAAAATGGTAGTATGATTGGCTACCACAAGAATAAGCAAGTTGTTCGCTGGGAAGCCATCAAGTAATCAAGTCTCTACAGGGCAAACTCCCTGCTAAGACTGAAACTCAAAGGGAACACATGAGCAGGCATGTAAGCTTGCTGGTGCCCATCTTGGTCTACTGGTAAGTGGAAGAGGGGGAAAGGCAGCAATGAAGAAATGGGCTGAGTTCAACTATGTCCCACAGACTCTCATTGACCTGGAGATAAGAGAGAGAAGAGGAAGGGCTGGTTGGTCCGAAGTGTGGTGAGACCTGGGGACACAAGAACATACCCACATAGGGCTAGAGCTGAGAGTGAAGCAACCAGCTGATATGAAGTGAGGGGAGATGCATAAGAACACCCAAACTTGCAGATAGTACCTATATGACCTAGCCTCAATGGCTTGAAAATCAGAACTTGACTAGAGAAAGATTAAAAAAAAATTTTTTTTTTTTTGATAAAGGAAACGAGGGTAAATTGTTAAAATTTGATGAACTTGACCTATTCTCATGGAGGTAATAGCTTAAAATACCAACAAAGAGGGAAGGAGTCTTCATATCAAGTATCAATGCTATCCCCCTCTGAAGGACCTTGCTCCTGATCAACAAAATGGCATTGCAACTGCCCCTAAGTAGCGCAAAAGTCTTGCTTAAAAGCTCAGGTCTCCTGAAAGCTTAAGTCTTTATCACATCAAGAGACCCTCCCCTTGGTAATTTCAGGTTTCAGGAAAATCTCCATAACCCCACCCATTGGAAGCTCCCCAGAACTGTACCAGGGACCACACCACCTTAAATACGCCAGTCTGTAAGGGACAGGCAGGCTCCTGGTCTCTCTTGACTTTGAGTTCCCCCTCCTGAGAGGTTTACTCTCAATAAACCTGCCTGCTGTTGAAGTCACGTTTCTCTCCTCATCTCTTGCTTTCTTCTTACATTTTGATCTCTAAGGTGGGGCATGGGAGAGTAAGCCGAGGCTGACTCCAGGTTGCCTTTGCCCTGTTCCCCCACACCCCCTTTTCTTCCTCTCCTCAGATCTAAGGCATGATGGTCAGCGGAAGCTCGAAAAGCGAATCCTAGAAAAGCGAATCCTAGACGAGAGTTGTGAGCAAACCACGTCCAATTGAGGAGGCTTGGCCAGGGGCTTGCTGCGTTCACATCTCTGTCTGGGCAATTGTCTCCCTTTTCTCCTTCTTAATTTCATGGCTCCAGCAGAACACAGGACCACGTTCCAGACTAGCTCCAACCATCCACCACAAGCTGATTCCTCTTCTAGTCCTTCCTACAGGGAAGGTATGTTGGATTCTGGAGGTTTTCTCTAAGGTATGTTGGACTCCTACAGGGAAGGTACGCTGGACTCTGGAGGTTTTCTCTAAGGTAATTAGAGAACACCTCCTCCAGCCCCCAGACATAAGGCCTCAGCAGGCCTTCTTTACATGTCTCAGGGGCCCATCATCAGAACAATACAGGTGACTCTCTGGTTGTTCTTCTGGCCCTCCCTCCCATCTCTGGACTTGATGTTTTCTCTCCTTGGGATGCCCTGTAGAGAAACATCGTATGCCCCAGCCATCCCCCTCTTACATCTCTCTTTAACTGAACACACAAAAATTATGGGAACCAATATCTCAAAAATAGACATGAAGATCCTATTAGGGTGTCTCTTGTTCAACTTCAAAAAACTTCATTACAATATGAAATCAAACCGAAACACCTCTTTATGCTTTGCACTGGAAGGGAAAGTGGTCGCAGATCCCCTATGTCCAAGCCTTTTTCTATCAACCACCAAAACTCTCTTAAATGTCTATTTTCCTGAAGTTTCAAGTTCCCATTTCCACCAGTTGTTGTTGTCAGGTGCCATTGAGTTGGAACCGACTCACAGTGACCCCATGCACAGCAGAACGAAACAATGTCCGATCCTGGGCCAACCTCACTACCGCTGCCACACTTGAGTCCATCAATGATGCCACCTG
>NW_006408544.1:5762710-5773915 GCF_000296735.1 Chrysochloris asiatica
ATGTTCTTTTTGACGATGAATGCAACACCATTCCTTTTCAATCTGTCATTCCCTGCATAGTAAACCATGTAGTCGTCAAATTCAGAATGGCCAATACCAGTCCATTTCAGCTCACTAATGCCTAAGTTATCGATGCTGATGCGTTCCATTTCACTTTTGACAACTTCCAATTTTCCCAGATTCATACTATGCACATTCCACATTCCAATTTTCAATGGATGTTTACAGCTGTTTCTCTTCATCTTGAGTTGTTCATCAGCAAAGGACGGTTCTGTGCACTTTTCTCCCCCAAGCTTAACTCTATTCACATCATCCTGGTCAACTCTACTTTGAGGAGGCATTTTTTTTCCCCAGTCGCATTCTGAGTGCCTTCCCATCTTCCGGTCCTGTATCTGACAGTGTTTCTCTGCTATTCATAGAGTTTTCAGTGACTAGCGATTCGGAAGTAGTTCGTCACTCTTTCTTTCTAGTCTGTCTTTGTCTGGAAGCTCATCTGAAACCTGTCCACCATGGGTGACCCTGCCGGTTATTTAAAATACTGGTGGCATAGCCCTCAGAATCACAGCAACTCAATCCACCACTGCACAACAGACAGACGAGTGGTGGCCATTTGGTTTTATGTTGATACTGTCACTATAAATTTTTATGTTAATCTTGATACAATCCTGATATAATCAAGATATGGTTTTTTTTCTTCTGGCATTCCATGATACTTTTAATATTCTCCTTCAACACCATAACTTGAATGATCAGTTCTTCTTTTGTCTTCTTTATGCACTGTCCAACTTTCTGACATTCAAATCTGACTTGAATGTCTGGCAGTTCCCTGTCATTGTACTGCTGTAACCGTTTCTGAATAATTTTCAGCAAAATTTTACTTTCTTGTGATATTAATGATATTGTTTGATGGTTTCTGCATTCTGTTGGGTCACCTTTCTTTGGAAGGGGCACAGATATGGATCTTTCCAGTAGGATGGCCAGGTAGATGTCTTCCGTATTTCTTGCCATGGATGAGTGAGTGCCTCCAATGCTGCATCAGTTTGTTGAAACACTTCAATTTGTATTCCTTCAATTTCTGGAGAATTGTTTTTTGCCAATGCCTTCAGGACAGCTTGGACTTCTTCCTTCAGTACCATTGGTTCTGGATCATATGGTACCTCTTAAAATGCTTGAACACTGGCCAATTTCTTTTGGTACAGTGGCTCTTTATATTCTTTCAGTATTTTTTTAAAGCTTCCAGCATCATTCAATCTTTTGCCCATAGAATCCTTCAATATTGCAACCTGAGGTTTAAATTTGTTCTCCAGTTCTTTTACTTGAGAAATACTGAGTGTTCTTCCCTTTAAATTTTCTAACTCCAGGTCTTTGCTCATTTCTTTATAATACTTACTTTACTTTGTCTTCTCAAGGTTCCCTTTTAAATTTTTGTTCAATTCTTTTGTTCATCATTTCTTCCAGTCGCTTTAGCTTCTCTACATTCAAAAGAAAGTTTCAGAGTCTCTTCTGACATGCATTTTGGACTTTTCTTTGTTTCCTGTCTTTTTAATGACCTTTTGCTTTCCTTATATATAATGTTCTTTTAGTCATCCCACAATTATTCTGGTTGACAGTTATTAGTGTTTAATATATCAAATTTGCTCTTGAGATGGTCTCTAAATTCAGATGAGATATATTCAGGTCATAGTTTGGCTTCATGGACTTGTTTTAATTTTCTTCAACTTCAACCTTAACTTACATATGAGCAGTTGGTGGTCTGTTCTATAGTTAGCCTTTGGCCTTATTTTAGATAATGTTACTGAGCTTCTTCATCGTTTCTTCCCACTGATGTAGTCAGTTTGACTCCTGTGTATTCCATCTGGTGAGGAATACACGTATATGTTGTTGAAAAAAGCTGTTTTCAATAAATAATTTACTGGTCTTGCAAAACTCTATTATGCGATCCCCAGCATTGTTTCTGTCACCAACATCATAGTTTCGAACTACCAATCCTTTTTATTTTCAACTTGGGCATTCCAATCACCTATAATTATCAGTGTATCTTGATTGTATGTTTGATCAATTTTAGCCTGTAGAAGTTGGTAGAATTCTTCAATTTCAAACCCCGGCACCTTCACCTGAGGTTCTGCCTTGCCCCCTGATCCTCAGAGGATCACTTGGACTCTCTGGAAGAGGGCACAGGGAAGCCCATAACCCTCTTTAGGTCATCCAGTCCGACAGTCAGACCTCTGGTGTCTCCGTTCTCACCTTTGAGAAGGCAGACACTGCCTTCAGCAGCGACCCCTTGACCTGCCCAAATGGGAGTTGGGGCTTCGCAAACCACCACCTCCCCTCTAGGCTGTCTTCTGAATAACCTAAAGAAATTACATCTAACAGAGATCAAATTTAAAAAAAAATTGATTTTTGGAATATAGCCTGGCCGCAATTATGAACTGGACAGTGACAGTCAGTGGCCAGAAAAAAGCACTTTTGACTTCCAAATTGTCTGTTGCTGTTGTTGTTAGGTGCCATCGAGTCGGTATCGACCCATAGCGATCTTATGCACAGAAGAATGAAACACTGCCAGATCCTGGGCCAACCTCACTACTTGAGGTTGCCATGCTTGAGTCCATCGATGTTGCCACTAGGCAAATCCATCTCGTTGGGGTCTTCCTCTTTTTCTCTGACCCTCCACCTTACAAAACATGATATCCTTCTCCAGTGACTGGTCCCTCCTGACAATATGTCCGAAGTATGAGAGACAAAGTTTGGCCATCTTGGCCTCCAAGGAACACTCTGGCTGCACTTCTTCCAAAATAGATTTATTAGTTCTTTTGGCAGCCCATGGCACTTTCAATATTCTCCTCTAACACCACAACTCAAAAGCATCAATTCTTCTGCAGTCTTCCTTATTTACAGTCCAGCTTTCACATGCATATGAGGTTACAACTTCTCTAAGAAATGGCAAAATGGCAGGAGGTTCCCCACATCCAAGCCTTGTTCTTTCTCTGCTTGCACTGCTCCTCCCCTCAGGCCCTCAGCTCACCAAATTCTCTTTTTAAATGTAAAACCTTCTCAGAAACAATTTCCTCCTGAATCTCCCTTTGATCCTGCCAATGAGCACCTCCGGCCCCCCACTGCACCAGCCTTTGCACTTCCCCCTCTTCCTCCACCCATTGTCCCTTCCTAAGATTCTCCTCCCTTGCTGCTGATCACCCAATCCCGGGGTTACAGCCTCAATTATCCTCCCCTTAAGGGAAGTAGGTGGGGTCAATGGCCCCGCCCTAGTGCATGTTCCTTTTTTTTTCTGTCCAATCTTTCCTAGATCCAAGAACACTTAGGATCCACAAAGAGTTCCTACAGATAACCCAGTCTTTTAGTTTAACTTGGCATGATATTTACATTACTTTAAACATTGCCTTGACTCCAGAGGAAAGGGAACTCATATGGAAAGCAGCAAAAGTCCACGCTGATGCCCTCCATGAGCAGGTCCCCACCCATCTCCCTGTCGTCCCTCTGCAGAGAGCCTAATTGGAATTATCAACATGGAAGTGAAGGTACCCAACAAAGAGATCACATGATTATTTATTTTATAGGTGCAATGTATAAAAAACACCCATAAGGCTGTCAATTATGATAAATTACATGAGGTCACCCAAGGCCCCGATGGAAATCCTGCCCTTTTTCTTTCCCACCTTTCAGAGGTCATGATAAAATATACCAACATGAACCCAGACTCAAGAGAAAGCCAAACTTTCCTTCATTTGCAGTATATTTGCCAGTCTGTACCGACATTAAAAGGAAATTACAAACGTTAGAGGAAGGTCCTCAACCCCACAATGAGATCTTCTAAGAGCAGCCTTAAAAGTTTTTTTAACAACAGAGACAGGAACAGAGGAACCAAAAAGAAAAACAACTCTGCATTAAATATCATATGCTAACGTCTGCCACCTCACACTTGCCCAGCCCAGAGAAAGCAAAAGCATAACAGTCCCTGGAATGTGCTTTCCATGTGGGCAGGCTGGACACTGGGCAAAAGCATACTCTAACATGAGTCCACTGACCAAGCCATGCCCAATATGTGGTCAATGGGGCCACTGGAAGATGTACTTCCTCTGCCTGGGAAGTCCTCCCAGGTCAGGCTCAGTCCAATCTTTAGCCTCAACCACTCATGAAAGACCCTTCATCCTTATTAGCTCTCTTCAGAAGACTGACGAAGCCCAGGATTCTCCGCCCAAACAGCAAATGTGCCCTCAGAACTCAGAGTAGTTGTGACAGTATCTGGTAAGACCATCTCTTTCCTACTGGATACCAGGGCGAGTCTTTCAGTTCTCACAGAATATAGCAGTGCACTCCTCTCTTTCTCAGTCTCAGTAATAGGAATGAAAGGCATACCTGCCACTCCCAAACGAACACCACCTCTACTTTGTTCCTTTGGAGATTTATCCTTCACTCATTCTTTTTTAGTAATGCCTCAATGCCCCATTCCTCTTTTAGGACGTGATATGTTACACAAATTAGGAGCCATAATACATTATGAATTTCAAAGAAACAGTCACCCCTACCTTTTACTAGCACCTGGTCCCTGTGTAAGGTCCCCTTGAACCTTCGCCAAAAATGAATCCCATAATTTGGAATGCTGATATCCCTGTCATTTCCCATCACCACACTCCTGTAAAACTTTCATTAAAGGATCCTATGTGTCAAATCGCTGTCCCTCAATACCCGCTTAGTCCTGAGGGTCTCCATGGCCTCCAACCCATTGTTTCCCAATTCCTTGCAGCCCACACCCTCATACCTCCCCATTCTCCACACAACACTCCTATTCTCCCAGTAGGAAAACCCAATAGGTCATATAGACTCGTTCAAGACCCCTGTCGGATTAATCAAGCTGTGTGTCCTACTTTTCTAGTAATTCCAAACCGCTACACCCTTCTGTCATGCCTTCATTCCTCTACCACCCAACTCTCCTCACTCTCTTTATTCTTCATCCTGTTCCAACCAACCCTCACCCATCATCAATTCAACATTTAATACAACTCTCAGACTCCCTCCTATACCAAGCTCTACCACAACACATAGATGATACATGCTGGATTTGTGTAACCTCTACCTTATCACTTTTTTCAGCCACTCCAGTCCCCTTACAAACATGGGTAGGAACCAAAGCCTCCCTAGCTTTCTCAAAACCCCAAAAAGGTCCAATAGTCTCCTCTACTCTAGACGGACTGTCACAAACATGCCAGAAGAAGCTGAAAACATCCTACAGGGTATCCAAACATTCCTCCAAACCCTCCAGTACCCTACAACACTCACTACAGGACCAACAGGAAAGGCCCAAGATCTAACATCCCACCCGTCTTGTGTATTACCTGACCCAGTTTTTCATCAGACTCTCCTGTAGGAACTTTCAAAACCCCTTGTACACAAACCCTAAAACTCCCACCACCACATATTATAAACTCCTATAGTGCCACAATAGGAGCCCCCAAAGTTTGTAACCTCAAACAATCCTGCTTCAACGGCTTCCCATCAGTCACTTACCCCTAAGGTTTTCTCACCCCTCATGTATTACACCACTTGTAGGATCTACAACAACCACACAATACTGTGACTCCAAACACCCCACCATCTACTCACTACCCACTATTCAACATGTGCCTCAAGGCAATAGGCCCCCAAGTCAGAAGAGACTGTCATATGTTACCCATTAATAACACTCAACTATTTCTGCATATGCAAACCCACAGGTTAGCACTAGAAGCAGGCCACAATTACATTCTTGCCAACTCCATTTTCCTACAACCCTTAGGTGCAGAGCCCACTTAACAATTTCTTGTCAGCGTGGAAAAGAGCAGCACATGCGGACAGGCCCCACATTTCTTAACTTTCCAAATCCAAGGATGTATTAGCCCTCACCAAGGAGTATTTTTCCTATATAGAAAGAACCTTTACATTTGCATGGATACACACACCCTAGCATACATATCCCCACCTGTAACCTATTCTTTTGAAGACCACCCTATATTAGTCCCAATAAACACTCCCTTGAGCCAAAACACATGTGCCTTGCAATTTATCCCCCTACTTGCCAACTTAGGAATAGCAGCAGGTGTAGGAACTGGAGCAGCAGGAATTTCAGTCTCAACCACTCTATCCTCCTCCCTATGAGAAAGTTTGGATGAAATATCTCTATAGCTGTCCCAAATTCAAGATCAAATTGACTCCCTAGCAGGAGCAGGTCTCCAAAATCGAAGAGCCCTAGACTGACTTACAGCTGAAAAAGGAGACACCTGCATATTTCTCAATGAGGAATGCTGTATATTTGTGAACAAATCAGGCCTAGTCCGAGATGGTATAAAGAGATTAAAAGAAAAAGCAGCAAGGCTGAATTCCAGCAATTCTCCAAACTCGTGGCTTACCCAAAATATCCTCCCTTGGTTATTACCCATTTTAGGGCCTCTGGTGTGGCACTGTGAGTTAATGCGCCAGACACAAAGCTGTTTGAAATGCAAGGTCGGTGGTTTAAGCTTACCAGTTGCTCCTTGGAAACCCTTACAGGATCACTATAGGTCAGAACTGACTTGATGGCACTTAACAACAACTCCTTTGCCTGGGAGCTGTATTCTTGCCTTGTATAATAAATTCTTTCCAAAGATTTCTTAAAGGCTAACTCGCTGCCATTGTGAAAGATCAGGTGGTAACCACTCTTCTGTTGCAGACTTGCCCCATCTACACCCCCAAATCAGCAGGAAGCAGCCAAAGAGACACATCTGGCCTTATCCCCTTAACATCAAGGGTCTGGGATGAAGTACCTTGCTCCTGATCAACAATATAGCATTGCAGCTGCCCCCAAGTGGCACCAAATAAAGTCCTGCTTAAAAACTCAGGTCTCCTGAAAGCTTAAGTCTTTATCACACCAAGAGACCCTCCCCTTGATAATTTCAGGTTTCAGGATATTCTCCATAACCCCGTCCATTGGAAGCTCACCAGAATTGTACCGGGAACCACACCACCTTAAATACACCAGTCTGTAAGGGACCAGTGGGCTCTTGGTCTTTCTTGAGTTCTCTCTCCTGAGAGGTTTACTCTCAATAAACCTTCCTGCTATTGAAGCCATGTTTCTCTCCTAGTCTCTTTCTTTCTTATTTCTTACTTCCTCTGTATACAGGGTAGATAGGGACAGGCAACTTAGACATTGGCTACCTAAAATGAAGGGGTGATAAAGGCATGAAGTGACTGGCTTACAAGATTTCAAGAGAGAGTTTAGTTTAAGAATGTGGGGGTGAAGATAGAGTCGCCACTGAATAGTTTTCATCTTGTCTAGATGTGTCTGGTAAAAAAGAGATGGGGATGGGGATAAGATTCTTATGATTCAGTAGTAATTGTTTTCATGACTAATTGCGACTGTTACAATTGTAAAGGTTTAGCAACAAAAATGGGAGAGTGGTTAATTTTACAGTCCAGAAACAGAGGACCCTAGGACCATCAAAGGAGATGAGCACAAGCAGAATGTGGGTCCTTATCCAGAGAAGCAGCAACACCAGAGATGGAGGCAGAGATGGGGACACGGAGAGAGGGAGCAGCTGAGGATTCTAAATTCATCAAAAGAGAGGGACTGAGAGCTGGCAGCCAGGAGACGGACTTCCAAAATATGCCCTTTGATGGTGTAAATTATTATATATGCCCATGTGTTAAAAAAAAAAAAAAAATGTTAAAATGAGTAGAGAGAAATACTGTTAACTGATGGTACATGGAGGGGATTATAATCATTGTAATGAAACAAAGTATATGATTTGTTGAATGTAAAACTGATGATCTGCCCTGTAAACTTTCACTCAAGTTACAATAAAAACTTAAAAAAAAACAACTTACAGTTTTACCAATGTAAGTACATAGAGTGTGTACTTCCATGCAACTTTTCCTACACCAGAAATGAATTATCTTTATTTGTAAAATCTCTCTGACTACTTAACAATCAAACAGTGATAACTCAGTGTTCTTTTAGTATGAACATTTAATTATTTATGGAGTACATATTTTTCATGAGTCCTGGTGTGGTGTTATAAGATAAGCACATGTGGTGACCCACAGAAAGTCCAGCCAAGACTTTTAAGAGAGAAACAGAGAAATATCCAGTTGCAGTGAAATCTGGAGAAACGCAAAGATATGGAGTGAGGAAGATGGGAGAGGCAATGAAAATATATAAGTTACCTTCACCCAATTTAGAGTAAAAGGTTAAAAAAAAAAGAGAGAGAAGAAAATATACAAGTTGTTGTGAGACTCAGAAAATGAATATTTCTGAAAAAAAAAGAGAATGCTGATTTGGGAATGGACATCCTATGATGAAGTCAAACATACAGTGTTAAAAGGTCAGGCTGGTAAACTATTTCTGAAGATTTAAACTCATGAAAGATGATTGTATTCTGTTTTGAAAAAGAAGGGGAGAGAAAATGGGAAAGAGAAATGGAGGACAGCTTGGTGATAAATGCAGATTGTGCCCAGCTGCTAGCAAAAGGCAATCTAAATTTCAAGCTTAGTGCATTTTTTTTAAGCAAAACTCTAATTTTAGAGCAGATTATAATGTTGCTCATTAACTGCTGACTAAGCAAAGCTGTGATACAATGTTTGATGGTTTTGTTAATACTCTTTGAGATTTATTAACTTACTGTTTCTTACAAAACTAAAAGGACAAGATACAGGTTCCTCCATTTGAAATTACTGTACCTCAGCTGAATGCATACACAAATAGCTTACATAAATAACCAGAGGCCCAAGACAAAGTCTCAAAAGATTGATATGAAGAACAGCCAAATTGTAGTTGGTGTTGCTGGTAACAATGTAGATAGTTCATCCAGGCTTTGCCCAAGTAGAGAAGAGACATACTTACCTAGCCACAGTGGCTGGCCTTGAGAATTAAAGAGTAGTCTCTCACTTTCCCGCTGGCAGGCAGGTGCTATATATATATCACTGCTGATTATTCGCTGCAAGTGGCTGTCCTGCCAATGCAATTCACGGCCCTCGATGGCTCTAGTGAACACTGTTCGTCTTGGTCTGGATAAAGTGTCTAGGGAAAGAAAGAAATGCAAAAATATAATAATGTATAATCTGAAGCTCTAGCTCCTGTGTCTTTTTCAGGGTGAAAAGATGGACAAAAGAATAATAATAAGTGTGAGCAGCTACTTTGCCATACTCTCACAGGAATAATTAACAAAAAGGAAAAATTTGGTAATTTGGGGATGGGGGGTGAGACAGTGGATTCAGACTGAACATAAAAGAAACATATAAATATTCATCCAGTCAGTAAAAGTCCTTAGAATCTGACAGTCTCTTTAGAAATTCAATTTCTGCTTCCATGAAGATTTAAAGTCTCGGTAACCATATATAGGGTTGCTATGAGTTGAAACTGACTCCATGGTACTTAACAACAAAAACAAAATAGCACCTATATCCATATGGAGTCTTGGTGTGGTGCTGTGGGTTAATGTACCAGACTGCAATGTTGGTTTGAAGGTCAGCAGTTCAAGATCACCAGCTGCTCCTTTGAAACCTTATATAGGGTCATTATGAATCAAAATCAACTCAACAGCACTTAATAACAGCAACAACATATCGTATGTTGCTGTATATGGAACAACAAATATGTACTCTCACAGGAATAATTAATAGGAAGGGAAAAATTGGTGATGCAGGAGAGAGACGATATAATTCTTGAAGTGATGTGCTAGATAAGAAAGAAAGAATAGTATCACAAGAATAAGTGAAAAGTTTAGAATTAGAAACACAAACAGCCACAAAAGAGGAGCCAGAGTGGATGGACACTGTGATAGTGAAGGTTTTGTGTCAATTTGACTGGGCCAGGATTGTCAGTGATTTGGCAGTTGGGATGTAGTTATCCCTATAGTGAGATCCAATATAATGGAATTAACTCATAACCAATCAATTGAAAGGGTGTTTCCAAGGGTGTGGCCTGCTTCCAATATATTAGACATTTAAGCAAAGCTTACTTGTTCTCTGTTGGGTCTGGATCTTGCATCTGGCTTGTCCTCTGACTTCTAGTTCTTTGGACTTGAACCAGTGACCTGCTCTATTGTCTGCCTGCCAGACTTGCCTTCTGGACTGACCAGCCTGCCTGCTTGCTGTCTGAGCTGCCGATCCTGGTTCATCTGACTTGGACTTGGGGCTCTACTACCTCTTAAATGGTATCCTTGGTATTAACTTCTCTTTATATATTCATATATAAGTTTCAATGGTTTTGCTTCTCTTGAGAACCCAATTAGCCAGCAGCAGAAACCAACAATGATTTCAAGATATGGGACCATCATTATGGGACAGGGAAATCAAGAGACTACTTGGTGGCAGGTTGATTACACTGGACCGCTTCCATCATGGAAAGTTGTTGTTGTTGTTGTTAAGTGCCATTGAGCTGGTTCCGAACCATAGCGACCCTGTCTAGGGTTTCTGAGGAGCAGCTGGTGAGCTTGAACAGTCGACCTTGCAGTTCAAATGGCTTTGCAGTCTGGCTCATTAATCCACAGTGCCACACCAGGACTCCATCATGGAAAGGGCAGTGTTTTATTCTTACTGGAATACTTATTCTGGATATGGATTTGCCTTCCCTGTACATAATGCTTCTGTCAAAACTACCATCTGCAGACTTACAGAATGCCTCACCCATTGTCATGTATCCCACACAGCACACATATCCTTAGATCAAAGGACCTCTTTTTCAACAAATAAAGTGCAGCAATGGACCCATGCATGTGGAATTCACTGGTGTTACTATGTTCCTCACCATCCTGAAACAATTCAATGATTGAATGGCCTTCTAAAGACACAATTACAGCCAGCTAGGTGGCAATACCTTGCAGGGTTGGGGCAATGTTCTCCATGAGGATGTATATGCTCTAAAGTAGTGTTTGATACATGGTGGTGTTTCTCCAGTAGCCAGGATTCATGGATCCAGGAACAAAGGGGTGGAGATGGGAGTAGAACCACTCATATGAACTAGGAGAATGGGGCAGCCCAAAGCCACAGAGAGCAGAGCTTAAGTTCAGGGTTAGGGGCCTCTACCTCAAGCTCTGGTAGCATAGTGGTTACGAATCGGGCTGCGAACCTTAAGGTCAGCTGTTCGAAACTACCAGCTGCTCCGCGGGAGAAAGATGAGGCTTTCTACTCCCGTAAAGATTTACACCCTCGGAAACCCTGTACAGGGTCGCTATGGGTCGG
>NW_006408544.1:5774015-5775962 GCF_000296735.1 Chrysochloris asiatica
TCTACTCCCGTAAAGATTTACACCCTCGGAAACCCTGTACAGGGTCGCTATGGGTCGGAACCGACTCGACGGCACTTAACAACAACAACAACAACCTCAAACCCACAGTACCTAGACCAACACCCAGAGCCTAGAGGGCAGAGCCATTGCCTAGATGGTCTCAGGGAACAGAGGATTCTTTTCTAGTCTTGAGAGCTAATTGTTCTGCTGGATATTTAATTTGCTTGGTGCCTGTTATCCCTTTTTTACCCTCCAATTTATCCCATTTGTAATAGAATGTCTACATTTTGCCTATTCCACCAATTTATGTGGAAGCAGATAACTTGTATTCTGGATTCACAGATGAAAAGGAATTTTGTACCAGGTTGTAATTTGGACTTGGAAGAATTTTGGGGTAATATAATGGGATTAAAGAGCTCTGGTAGTGTAGTGGTTACGAATCTGGCTGCTAACCTTAGGGTCAGCAGTTTGAAACTATCAGCTGTTCCATGGGAGAAAGATGAGGCTTTCTGCTCCCATAAAGATTACAGCCTCAGAAACCCTGTACAGGGTTGCTATGAGTCCGAACTGACTCCACGGTACATTATAACAACAACAACAATAATAATGGGATTAGTGCATTTTGGGTTGTATGAGTGTTAGTGGCATTATGTTAGGTACAAATATGACTTTATGATTGTCTTTATTTAGAAATTACGTATATAGTTTAAAGAGATATATGTAAGTGCTAAGTTGACAAGGGGTAGACTGTGATAGCTAAGGTTTTGTGTCAACTTTACTGGGCCAGGATTCTCAGTGGTTTGGCAATTGAGATGTAGATACCCCCCATGATGTGATTTGATGTAATAGAATAAATTTCTGGTTCTTGAAGCCATCCACTTGTGATATTTATATTACAGCAGCATTAGATAACTAAGAAGGGCATAGACGGATGCAGATGTGGTAATGGAATTGGAGAAATTCTCTTCTGATTTCTTCTATATCCTTAATGAATAAGAAGCAAGTCTATCAATTGAGAGTGAGGAATTGGGAGGAAAAAATAAAGTTTTGGAAAAAGTTGTAAAATAGTAATTCAGAAGAGTAAAAGAGGGCATGGAATAGGGAAATACAGCGGGTGTCTACTTAGCATTAAGGAGTCACTTGAAATCAGTGGTCAAAAATTTAAAATAAGACCAATTATCATGGTTGTGTTTCTCTCTATGTTCAGTTGTACACGTGTGAGTTACAACTAGGGTGTTGCTACATGAGTGTGGCAGGAGAAAGAAGGAACTAAGTGTACATGCAAAGGACATATTATAATGATGTACCAAGACATCTAACCTGAGTAAATATGGAAAATGAGGCTATTAAGATGGCGAAACAGTGGAAGGATCCAAGAACTAAAATTCCTAGAATTGGGTGGGTGGGAATACTGGTAATTGGAGATCCTTGAAATTGAGATTATGAAGATGATATAATGATTGGTAATGACAAAATCTAAGGAAGGACATTGGGATTGATTGGCTAAGTTATGGCAGAAGAGAGGACTTTTGGAAGAGTCAAGAAACTGAGAGGTCAGAGTGAAGGAGGCTTCCTGCAGAGCCTCTGCAATACATAAGACTATAGGTGGAAGCCTGAACCACATCCAGATCTCCAGAGATGGGAAATTCCCACTTGAAAGGACAAGCAACCAACCTGGAGTGGCTAGAAGAACAGAAGATACTTCTTGAAAGAAAGACCTATAGGAAAAATACAAAACAACATAGGCAGTCCGACTGTTACTACAAGAACAAGCAACTTGCTTGCCCAAGAAACATCAAGGCGTTCCGGTTTGCCAGGGCGGCCAGGCGGTGCAGGTGAGTGGGGGCTCCAGGATCAGGGAGGGGCAACTCGCGAGTTAAACCTCCCAGGTAGGAACCCACAGTCTCACAGCCAGCATGAATCTCAGTGTGCAGAGCCTTAGACCCG
>NW_006408544.1:5788377-5811586 GCF_000296735.1 Chrysochloris asiatica
ATGGGGGAAGGATTGCATGGAGGGGATTGTAACCATGGCAATGAGATGATATACGATAGAATGAATGTAAGACTGATGTTCTCCCATGTAAACTATCACATAATTCACAATAAAACATTAAAAAAAAAAAAGAAAGAAAGAAACTGAGAGGTCAGGATACTGGAAGGATTCATCTTTGTGGCTACTGAAATGATCAAGAATTACGATAAAATTACTGACATAAAGTAGTGCTCGTAAGCCAATCTTCGAGGAATGAAGGAGAGTGACACAAAGGTCTACAGCTGGATGGCATGGACTTCAAAGGGGAAATTTTAGGGAGAAGGGAAGGCCAATGATGTAGAAGTAGCAGTGAAAAATAAACAGGATGCCCTTTTGCTCTTTAAGGCCTAATGGTATAAGGGTGTGAGAGAGAAATCAGCCACAACTTGAGAAGAAGGTAAAGAAAGCAGTGTCCTCAAAGGAGAACCATAACAACAAAGAACCAATATATTATGAGAAGGAAGGAAGTGACATCTGACCCAGGGGCATCTGTTTGTATACATTTAACCTTTTCTATGCCATCCAAAGTCAGCACTAAAAGGATGGTTTCTGGTATTGTGGAGGCTTAGATTAGTTCCAGGAAAAGGGAAACTTAAAAAATTTGCAAAACTGCCCTTTTTATTTCTTGTTACCTTGCTGTTGTTTTTAAGTGCCACTGAGTCGGTTCCGACCATAGCAACCCTGTATAGGGTTTCCGAGGAGCGGATGGTGAGCTTGAACCGCTGATCTTGTGGTTCAAACTAGCTTTGCAGTCCAATGCATTAACCTGCAGCACCACAGCAGGACCTTGTTGCTGTTGTTGTTTAGTGCCATTGAGTTGATTGTGACCCTGTATAGGGTGTCCAAGGAGTAGCTGGTGAGCTTGAACTGCCGACCAACCTTGCAGTTCAAACGGCTTTACAGTCTGGTGCATTAACCCATAGTGCCACACCAGGACCTTAGTTGCCTTAAATATACTGGTATCAATTATGGCACAGTAGATGAAGACCCAACAAAAGATTTAAGAGATTTCCTCTTTAAAATAAGAATACCAGTAGATTCAGTACATGAAAGAAAAGGAACCAAATATAAAATCAGTCTCAGGTAAAATCTCCTACCAGTGAAAGGATCCCAGTGGGCTAAAGAATAATTAGTTGTCAGCATAAAAAACCCTGAATTACATGAACTAGCACTTAACTAAACAAGGCCCAGTGATGTCGGTAGGTCAGTGGGCTCAAAAGGCAGAGGGTATAATATCATGTATTGGTTTTGTCTTAAAAAGTTATGTCTCCTGGTGCAGGAATCCTGACAGTAACTTGAGAGCACATCACTCTCCAAGATAGCTGCTATACAAAAATTTGAGGAAAATGGTTAAGATATCCAGTATAAAAAACAAAACAAAACTATTGTTTGGACACATTTTAAAGCTTTAAAAACAAACAAACAAACAAACAAACAAACTGGAATTCTGTCCCTCTCTTGAGGTAGGTTTTCTGAGATAAAACCAATTCCAGCTGAGGCCAAGTTACATTATACATGAAGCACTTGAAGGGTAGAGGAGATATATGTAGAGGGCTGTTGGACTTCATGCTGGGCAATCTAAGGGCATGCTAGATGTGGGAAAGGATAGCATTGCCAGTGTCAAAGATTTTTAAGGGTTGGCATTTCAAGATGAACATGGGAAGAGACTTTTCTTATTTAGGATGACAATTTTGATTGCCAAAAAAGCTGTCTGGCTACCACTGTTAAGGACTTTACCCTCCCCCACTTTTGTATTTCCAGGCACAAAAAGCTTAAAAGGATACCTGGCTCACCTGGACTGTGATTGGCACTCTGGGGAAGTGCATTGGTGATGTTGGGCAGCTCGTGTCCATAGTTCCCATCCTCCAGGGGACAGACATCAAGGTCGCTCCACTTCTGCAGTTGCAGCAGCCAACAGGATTTTTCCTCCAGTTTGCAGTGTGGATTTAAAATGATGCAAACCCACAAGGCCCCTGGAAAATAAAACCACACATTCTTGATATGTCTCCTTTGATGTATGTGTAAGCCTTAATGTTTAAGTTCATTATTTTCTTCCATTTTTAACTGATAGAGACAGTTTCCAAAGTATCAGCTCTTCTCATTATAAAAAAATAGATTGGCTAGAGTTTTATTGTTGTTGTTGTTAAGTACCATCAAGTCGGTTCCGATTCATAGCGATCTTGATTTGTGAGAAGCAGCTGCTGAGTTTGAATACAGCACTTGTGGTTCAAACTGACCTTGAGGTTGAGTGCTTATCCTATGGCGCCACACCAGGACTCTGCTAGAGTTAATAGAACTGGCTTATTTTTCTTTCCCATTCTTCCTTAAAGCAGAGACCACCTTGATACCTGGCTGTGTGTCTGTGCTTATAAACAAGATAGATTAAGGTTTGAATCCTGAGCTCAAATTAGCAGTCCAACAAACTTTTATTGAAAGCCTCCTATGTTTGGAATTCCTCGGTGATACAAATGGTTAATGTTCTTGGCTGCTAGCTGAAAAGTTGGAGGTTTGAGTTTGCCAAGGGATACCATGAAAAAAAGGCTTAGAAGTCCGGTTCTTAAAAATCAGCCACTGAAAACCCTTTGGAGGAAAGTTCTACTCTGACACACAAAGTCTCATCTAATGGCAGCCTGTTTTGTTTTGTTTTAAATATGACTTTGCTACAGATCATATTTATATTGTCATTATATATTATTTTGAGAAGATGAGGGAGCAGTTTATGATACATGTATTATGAGACAAATCCTCTTAGTGGGGTGGTGGCAAGAGATAATATCTACAATTAAGAAATCAAGAAAGAGCGGTATAAGAATGTTATTTAGAAATGTGAAAGCATATTAGAAACACAACTAAAAATTAAAATTTGCTTTTCCTGAGAAGTGGTAATCGGGATATGAAGGGAATGGGGCAAGGAAATTCTGTTTTTATTATAAGCTTTGTAAAATTATTTGACTCATTAACTTATGTACTTGTATTACTTCATTTTTAAAAAAGAAAAATACTCCAGCAATCTTTGGGTAACGAGGCCGAGGGAAGGTGTATACCCAAATAGGAGAAACTGCATAAGCAAAGGTAAAGATGCCTTCAGGGTCATTTAAATTATTTTAGACATTTACTCTACTGGATGGTTTTTCTTCGGGTGGGCATTTTTTTGTAATCTAGGAGGTTGGCTTTTAGTCAACATGAAATGCAACACATAAAGATCTATATCCTAAGTATTACTGAGCTGACAGGACTAGTATTGGCCATTTTGAATCAAACAATTACATGACTTATTATGGTGGGAATAATAAATTGAAGAGGAATTTTGGTCACATTCATTGTCAGAAAGAACATTTCAAGATCTATCTTGAAGTACAATGCTGTCTTATGATACGATAATATCCTTATGTCTACAAGGAAGACTAGTTAATACGACTATTATTCAAATGCACCAACTACTAAAACCAGTTAGGGAAACTGAAGAATTCTACCAACTTCTACAGGCTAAAATTGATCAAACATGCAATCAAGATACACTGATAATTATAGGTGATTGGAATGCCAAAGTTAAAAATAAAAAGGATTGGTAGTTCGAAAATATGATGTTGGTGACAGAAACAATGCTGGGAATCGCACAATAGAGTTTTGCAAGACGAGTAACTTATTGAAAATAGCTTTTTTTTTTTTTTTTGAATGTTTTATTGTGAATTGTGTGACAGTCTACATGGGAGAACATCAGCTTTACATTCATTCCATCATCCATCATTTCACTGGCATAGTTGCCATCCTGTCTATGCATCCTCACCCAGCCAAGGGGTGTACCCTGTAAGCCTGCACCGGCCCCCTACCACAGTCCTCAACCCCTTTCCATCTCTTGATCCTGAGTTCCCAGCCACATCATCTCTTGACGTCGTCTTCTCTGCCTCCATCTCAGGCTTCACTGCCTCTCTGGGTAGGACTCCGCTCTTCGCTCTTCTCCATCGATGGTCCCAGGGTCCTCCGCTCCTAGACTGATAAGTTAATCACTCCCCTCTTTGCTACAAAATGCCCATCTTTAGATTTCCAACCCTCACAATCAGTCCTGATAACAATTATTCACCATTGCATCACAAGAGACCCATCTGTGTTTCATTTCATCAGCCCTTCCTGGACAGGCTGGACACCACTCACTGGAGACTCTACCTTCCTCCACGCCCTTTGGATCTAGGTTCCCTCTTGAAAGCTTGTAAGCCAGTCACTTCTTGCCTTGTATCCCTCCCCTCATTTTGGGTAGCCAATGTCCAAGTTGCCCATCCCTGTGTACCCTTTGTGTGAAGGGGGTGGGAATAGTTCTTGCAGCAACGGTTTGCTTCCTTTTTTGAGCTACTGCATTCATAGGTGTAGGTCAAAAATAGCTTTTTTCAACAACATAAATGGCAACTATACATGTATTCCTCACCAGATGGAATACACAGGAGTCAAACTGACTATATCAGTGGGAAGAAATGATGAAGAAGCTCAGTAACATTATCTAAAATAAGGCCAAAAGCTAACTATAGAATAGACCACCAACTGCTCATATGTAAGTTAAGGCTGAAGTTGAAGAAAATTAAAACAAGTCCATGAAGCCAAACTATGACCTGAATATATCTCATCTGAATTTAGAGACCATCTCAAGAGCAAATTTGATATATTAAACACTAATAATTGGCAACCAGAATAATTGTGGGATGACATAAAGAGCATTATATATAAGGAAAGCAAAAGGTCATTAAAAAGACAGGAAACAAAGAAAAGTCCAAAATGCATATCAGAAGAAGCTAAAGCGACTGGAAGAAAAGATGAACGAAAGAATTGAACAAAAAATTTAAAAGGGAACCTTAAGAAGACAAAGTAAGTATTATAAAAAAATGAGCAAAGACATGGAGTTAGAAAATTAAAAGGGAAGAACATACTCAGTATTTCTCAAGTAAAAGAACTGGAGAACAAATTTAAACCTCAGGTTGCAGTATTGAAGGATTCTATGGGCAAAAGACTGAATGATGCTGGAAGCTTTAAAAAAATACGGAAAGAATATAAAGAGCCACTGTACCAAAAGAAATTGGCCAGTGTTCAAGCATTTCAAGAGGTACCATATGATCCAGAACCAATGGTACTGAAGGAAGAAGTCCAAGCTGTCCTGAAGGCATTGGCAAAAAGCAATTCTCCAGAAATTGAAGGAATACAAATTGAAGTGTTTCAACAAACTGATGCAGCATTGGAGGCACTCACTCATCCATGACAAGAAATACGGAAGACATCTACCTGGCCATCCTACTGGAAAAGATCCATATCTGTGCCCCTTCCAAAGAAAGGTGACCCAACAGAATGCAGAAACCATCAAACAATATCATTAATATCACAAAAAAGTAAAATTTTGCTGAAAATTATTCAGAAATGGTTACAGCAGTACAATGACAGGGAACTGCCAGACATTCAAGTCAGATTTGAATGTCAGAAAGTTGGATAGCGAATAAAGAAGACAAAAGAAGAACTGATCATTCAAGTTATGGTGTTGAAGGAGAGTATTAAAAGAATCATGGAATGCCAGAAGAACAAACTAATACGGGGTTAGAAAAAGTACAGCTAGAATGCTTCTTATAAGCCAAGATGGTCACACTTTGTCTCTCATACTTTTTATAATCTGAAATACTGGATTATAAAAAGAATGTGGCATCAGGATTTGAGGAAGACTTAAAATACTTACTGATGATGATAAAAAATTACATCCTTCAATATGGATTGTACCTCAATGTAAAGAAAACAAAAATTCTCACAATTGGACTAATAAATAACATGGAGAAAAGAGAAAGTTTTGAAGACTCCATTTTGCTAGTATCCACAATCACCACTCATGGAAGCAGCAGTCAAGAAACCAATATGATGCATTGCATTAGGTGAATCTGCTGTAAAAAAAAGGAAAGAAAGAAAAGAGAAAGAAGAGAGAGAGAGAGAGAGAGAGAGAGACAGAGAGAGAGAGAGAGAAAGAAAGAAAGAAAGAAAGAAAGAAAGAAAGAAAGAAAGAAAACCAACCTCTTTAAAGTGTTACATCTGACCCAAACCATATTTTCAATAACTTCACATGCATGTGAAAGATGGACAGTGAATAAAGAAGACCATAGAAGAACTGATCATTCATAGTTTATGGTGTTGGAGGAAAATATTAAAAGTACTATATGGACTGCCAGAAGTACAAACCAATCTGTGTTGGAATAAGTACAGCCAGAATGCTCCTTTAAAGCCAAGATGTCCACACTTCATCTCTCTTACTTCGGACATATTATCAGGAGGAACCAGTCCCTAGAGAAGGACATAATGCTTGGTAAAGTGGAGAGTCAAAGAAAAAGAGCAAGACCCCCAATGAGATGGACCGGCACAGTGGCAGTAGCAATAGGTTAAAGCATAGCAACGATTGTGAGGTTGGTGTAGGACCAGGCAGTGTTTCGTTCTGTTGTACATAGAGTCACTATGGGTCTGAACCAACTCAATGGAACCTAACAACAACAACAACATGAACTGCCTGAAGAACAAACAAATCTGTCTTGGAAGAAGTACAGCCAGAATCCTTAGAAGCGAGGATGGCAAAGCTTTATGTCTCGTACTTTGGACATGTATTTATGAGGAACCGGTCCCTATAGAAGGACCTTATTCTTGGGAAAATGGATTATCGTCGATAAAGAGGAAGAACACTATGGAGATGCATTGGCACAGTGGCAGTAATAAGGGACTGGAAATAGACTGGGCAAGTTGAGATAGGCCTAAGAGCTAAGGAAATAGGGTACTAAGTTTAGCCATCTAGGAATTTCTGTTTCCTAGATATTGTACTTTGAAGGGAGTCCCTAGAAAGTAAGTACAGTATATTTGATCTGCAAGTTAAAAATTAGTTTTCTGTCTTATTAATTACATTTGTATGAATTTGTTTAAAAAATACTCAGAGATGGTCACATCTCTCAGAAAGAATTAAATATATAACAACACTCATAGGGACTGTATTACCAGTATCCAAAAGCATGTTATACCACAACTTTAAAAAAATGTTAAAAATTCTAATTAAAGATAGTTACTATGGAAATAAAAGTTATACATTATTGTTGTTTATTAAATACAGTAATAAAAGAATACTAACTAGTGCTGTCAAGTCGATTCTGACTCATGGCAACCCCATATGTGTCAGAGTAGAACTGTGTTCTGTTGGGTTTTCATAGCTGATTTTTCAGAAGTAGACTGCCAGCCTTTTCTTCCAATGCACCTGTGGGTGAACTCTAACGTCCAATATTTTGTTAACAGCTGAGCACTTTAACCTTTTGTACTTCCTAGGGTCTCCAAGATAATAATTGTTGTTAAGTGCCATTGAGTATTCCAACTTTTAACGACACTGTATGAGATTTCTTCAGGAACAGAAAGCTTCATCTTTCTCCCACAGAGTAGCTGGTGGACTCAAACTGTGAACCTTGTGGTTCACAGTCCAGTGCTTATTGTATGGAGCGACTGTGCTCCCAAGATAATGAATGTTGTTGTTGCTAAGAGCTGTCGAGTTGGTTCTGCCTCACAGTGACCCTGTATAGGGTTTCCAAGGAGTGGCTGGTGAGCTTGAACCACAGACTTTATGGTTCAAACCAACCTTGAGGTCGAGTGCTTATACTATGGCACCATACTAGGACTCCTAAGATAATAACGTTATTGTTAAGTGCCATCGAGTTGGTTCCGACCCATAGTAACCCTGTATAGGGTTTCCAAGGAGTGGCTGGTGAGATTGAACCACTGACCTTGTGGTTCAAACCAACCTTGCAGTTCAGCGCCACACTATTTCTTTTTATGCACTAAGTATTATATTAAGTGTTTAAAATATATTGTCTCATTTTCCCAACTCTGAGAGTCAACTGGTCTTGGATTGGATATGTTGTTGTTAAGTGCTGTCGAGTCCATTCTAACACACAGCAACTCTGTATAGGGTTTCCAAGGAGCAGATGGTAAGTTTGACCCGCCACGCTTGTAGTTCATACTGACTTTGTGGTCCAGCGCTATCCTACAGTACCATTTGTTGTTGTTGTTAAGTGCCGTCGAGTCAGATCTGACCCATAGTAACCCTGTATAGGGTTTCTGAGGAGCAGCTGGTGAGCTTGAACCACTGACCTTGCAGTTCCATGTTGTTGTTGTTGTTGTTAGGTGCCATCGAGTCAGTACCGACCCATAGCGACCTTATGCACAGCAGAATGAAACACTGCCTGATCATGGGCAAATCTCACTATTGTTGCTACACTTGAATCCATTGATGCTGCCCCCTTGGCCAATCCATCTCGTTGGGGGTCTTCTTCTTTTTCTCTGACCCTTCACCTTACCTAACATGATATCCTTCTCCAGTGACTGGTTCCTCCTGACAATATATCCAAAGTAGAAAATGGAGACTCAACGATGACTCAGATTTTCTTCTTGGGCAGTGGATGTATGTTAACACTTTGTACTGAGATGGAGACAAAATGGGAAAAATCGGGATTTGGGGGGAAGTTAAGGGTTTTGTGATGATAGTCAAGTTAAATTTTGAGAGGTTTCTTGAAAGTGGGGGCAGTTGGATATTGAGACTGGATCTCAGAGAAAGGGCAGGGTTGGAGACATAAATTTGTGACTTATTTACACCTGGATGATATTTAAAGCCATGAGACTGAATATTAGGCAGAAGATATAGACAGGAAGAGAATGCTTCAGGGTATTCAATACGAAAAGCCTAAAAAGTAGACAATTAGCCAGGACATTAGGAGGAAAGTCGGGAAAGTGTTGGGTTATGGAAACCAAGAGAAGAATGTTTCAAGAAAGGTATAGTCAACTTACTGAAAATTGTTAAGAGATTACATAAGATGAGAACTGAGAATTGACCATTGTATCTAGTAAAACTGAAGTCACTGGTGATTTTTGATAAAATTAATTTTTGTTGAATGGTAGCAATAAGCAATGGAAGTTGAATTGGAGTAGACAAGAGAGAATGGATGTGAGCAGATGGAAAGATTGATTTCAGACAACTTTTAAGTAAATTTTGTTTTAAAGAGGAAATGAAAAAATGGAGTAATAGTTGGAGGGGGATGGTAGGGTCAAGGGAATTTTTATATATATATTTAAAGATATTAGAGCTTATTTGCATGCTGGTAGGAATGATCTAGTAGAGTGAGAAATTAGTGGTACCAAAGAAAGGAGATAATTACAAGATCAAAGCTCTGAGAAAACAAGATGGGACATAACTCAGTGAAAATATGTGCAGATTAACCTATTATGGGAGCAGACAGACTTTATGGAATATAGCAGGAGAGAAAGCAAAGCATATGGATCCCTATATGGATAGTTAACAGATTCCTAGGTGCAGAGATAAGGAACTTCATATTTGATGGCTTTTATTTTTTTAGCCTCAGCAACCAAAAGCAATAATCTACTTCTCTAGGTTCCTACAAACCCTGGCTAGCCTATTCTCATGGGAGCAGACCCTGTGACCAATAAGGACTCCCTCGAATAGTTAGTGGAGTCCAGGTGTGGCACTACTGGTTAATGTGCTGGACTGCAAGGACGGTTTGAACCTCAAGGTTGGCAGTTCAAGCTTACTAGTCACTCCTTGAATACCCTATACAGGGTTGCTATGAGTCAGAACTGACTCGACAACACTTAACAACAACAACAGAGTAGTTAGAGGAGCTCTGGTAGCATAGTGGTTATGAGTTGGACTGTTAATTTCAAGGTAAGCAGTTGGAAACTACCAGCCATTCCGCGGGAGAAAAATGAGACTTTCTGCTCCCGTAGATTTATAGCCCCGGAAACCCTATACAGGGTTGCTATGAGTCGGAACAACTCCACGGCCCATAACTAACCCCAGAGTAGTTAGGGGAAGTCTGAATGCACTATGTTCTACTATATGATCCAATAAGGCTTCCCTTAGTTGCAGTGGTTCTCAAAGGTGGTCTATGGATCAACAGAATCAGCATTAGATGGGAATTTATTAGAAATGTAAATTCTCAGGCCCCACTCAAATTTACTGAATTCAACCACTCTGTTAAACAGCATTCCAAGTTACTCTGAGACACTCTAAAGTTTGAGAACTACTATCTTAGCAGAATGCAGAGGATTTCTTGGAAAGCTGATACAGCAATTTCTTAGATTTGAAATGTCAAAAGAAGAAGTTTTCATATGAAGAGAAGTCTATGACAAGAACTTTGAAAGTACTAGATGTCAGCTTTGCTCAAAAGGTCAAGTCCAAGTCTGCAGCACAATCCTTTGATTGGTACAGAAATTACTTCAAGATATTCAGTCCTCAAATGAATGAATGTACTCTGAAGAAGACTAATTCCAAAACTGTAAGAGACATTTACTTTTAAAGAGAAAGTGCATAACAAGATAGAATTGAGTGCAGTCAGGCACTTACTAGCATGTGACCTTGAACAAAATATTTAACTTTTCTGAACTTGGTTTTCTCATCTAAAAATATGACAGTGCTAACATCTTACTCTTTCAGAGGAAAGAGTAAGTCTAGAAAGCACACTTTGTATCATGTAACCCTGCAATCCTGGTCACAACTGGTTGAGCTAGTTGCTGTAGACTAATATTAGTACACCATTTCTATATTTCAGAAGGCGTGATTGTGTCACTGAACATTCTATAATTCTTTAATTTTATTCCTTATCCAGAAGTAATAAGAGATAGCAGGCACATAGTTACCTCAGAGAATTGTTATGAGAATTAAATGAAACAATGTGAGTATAATCTTTAACACAGAGAATGTCACATAACACTCATTTTAAATTATTAACAAGAAATCCAAAGCCATTAGTGTCCCAGTTGATGTGAAAACGTCTCAGTACACAAAGCAAAAACACAGATTTATCAGCCTCAGAGCAAACAAGTGTACTCCCCAAATCACTAATCCCTAAAAATTCAGTCCTAAATCTATAAACCACCACTCGTCTGTCAGTTTGTTGTATTGTGGTGTCTTGTATGTTGCTGTGATGCTGGAAGTTATGTTGCAGGTATTTTAAATACCAGCAGGGTCACCCATGGTAGGCAGGTTTCAGCTGAGCTTCCAGATGAAGGAAGACTGGGAAGAGGAGATGGACTACTTCTGAGTATTTAGTCACTAACACCTTATGAATAGCAGTGGAACACTGTCAACACCATATTATTGAATACTGAATATGATGAAGAGCACCAGAATATTGTCAGATATAGTGCCAGAAGATGAGCTCCTGAGGTTGGAAGGTGCTCAAAATGCGACTGGGGAAGAGATACCTCCTTAAAGTAGAATTGACCTTGATGATGCAAAGGGAGTAAAGTCCTTGGAATCTTCATTTACTGATGGGAACGACTCAAAATGAAGAGAAACAGCTGTAAACATCCATTAATAATCAGAACATGGAATGTATGAAGTATGAATCTAGGAAAATTGGAAATTGTCAAAATGAAACGGAAAACATAAACACCAATATACTAAGCATTAGTGAGCTGAAATGGCCTGGTATTGGCCATTTTGAATCTGATAATCACATGGTTTACTATGCTAGGAATGACAAATTGAAGAGGATTGGTGCTGTATTCATCATCAAAAAGAACATAATAAAATCTGTCTTGAAGTACAATGCTGTCTGTGATAGAAAAATATCAATACATCTACAAGGAATACCAGTTGACACCACTGTTATTCAAATTTACGCACCAACCACTAAAGCCAGTGATGATGAAATTGAAGAATTCTACCAACTTCTTCAATCTGAAATTGATCAAACTTGCAATCAAGATGTATTTATAATTTCTGATGACTGGAATTCAAAGGTTGGAAACAAAGAGAAAGGGTTAGTAGTTGGAAAATATGGTCTGGGGGATAGACACTATGCTGGCGATTACATGATAGAATTTTGCACCAGCAATTGTGAGTACGTTTTTAAAATAACATAAATGATGACTATACTCATGGACCTCACCAGATGGAATACACAGAAGTCAAATTGACTACATCTGTGGAAGGAAATGGTGGAAAAGCTCCACATCATCAGCCAAAACAAGCCTAGGGCAGATTGTGGAACAGACCATCAATTGCTCTTATGCAATTTCAGGCTGAAGCTGCAGAAAATTAAAACAAGTCTACCAAAGCCAAAATATGACCTTGAATATATTCCACCTGAATTTAGAGATCATCTCAAGAACAGATTTGATGCAACAGACACTTAAGACTAAAGATCAGAAGAGTTGTGAGATGACATCAAGAACATCATACAGGAAGAAAGTAAAAAGTCATTAAGAAGACAAGAAAAAAGGAAAAGACCAAAATGGATGTTAGAAGAGACTCTGAAATTTGTTCTCCAGCATAAAGATGCTAAAGCAAATGGAAGAAGTGAGCAGGTACAAGAGTTGAACAGAAAATTTCAAAGGTCAGCTCGAGAAGACAAAGTCAAATATTATAATGAAAACCAAAAGGGAAGAATATGCTCAGTATTTTCTCAAGCTGAAGGAACTGAAGAAAAAATTCCAACCTTGACTAGCAGTGTTGAAGGATTCTACAGGCAAAATGTTGAATGATATAGAAAGCATCAAAAGAAGATGGAAGGAATACAGACAGTTAGTCAAAAAGAGATTGTCTCTGTTCAACCATTTCAAGAGGTAGCATATATCAAGATTTAACAATCGTAAAGGCAAAGAATAAGGCACTGGGAATAGATGTAACACAAATGGAAATGTTTCAACAAACTGATATGGCACTGGAAGCACTCACTCATCTATGCAAAGAAATTTGGAAGACAACTAACTTCCTGGCCAATGGACTATAAGAGATCCTTATCTGTGCCAACTCCAAAGAAAGGTGATCCAACGTAATGTGGAAACCGACAACAGCATTGATATCCCATGTGAGTAAAGTTTTACTAAAGATACTACAAAAAAGGCTGCAACCATACATTGACAGAGAACTTCCAGAGGTTCAAGCTGGATTAAGAAGAGGACATGGAACGAGGGATACACTTGCTGACATAAGTTGGATCTTGGCTGAAAGCAGAGAATACAAGAAAGATATTTACTTCTGCGTTATTGACTAAGAAAAGGCTTTCGATTGTGTGGATCATGACAAGCTTTGGACAACGTTGTGAAGTATGAGTATTCAGGAACACTTAATTGTGCTCAAGAAGAACCTATACATAGACCAACACACAGTTGTTCAAAAGAAATAAGGGAACACCGAATGGTTTAAAATTAAGAAAGTTGATGCAACAGGGTTTTATTCTTTCACCATACTTAATTCAATCTGTCTGCTGAGCAAATAATCTGAGAAGCTAGGTTATATAAGGAAAAATGTGGCATCAGGATTGGAGGAAGTCTCATTAACAACCTGAGATATGCAGATGATGCAGCCTTGTTCACTGAAAGAGAAGAGGTCTTAAAATACTTGCTGATAAAGATCAAAGACCACAGCCTTTGGTATGGGATACACCTCACTGGAAAGAAAACAAGTCTTCACCACTGGACCAATAACATTCTTAACAATGGAGAAGAGATTGAAGTTGTCAAAGACTTCATTTTGCTCAGATCAACCATCATCACTCATGGAAGCAGCAGTCAAGAAATCAAACGACATATTGTGTTAGGCAAATCTGCTGCACAAGACCTTTTTAAAGTGTTGAATAGCAAAGATGTCAGTTTGAGCACTAAGGTGTGCCTGACCCAAGCCATGGTATTTTCATAACCTCATATGCATGCGAAAGTGAATAAGGAAGACCATAGAAGAACTGATGCATTTGCGTTATGGTATTGGTGTTGGTGGTTATGTGCTATGGAGTCGGTTCCAACTCATAGTGACCTTGTACAGGGTTTCTGAGGCTGTAAATATTTATGGGATCAGAAAGCCTCATCTTTCTTCCATGGAACAGCTGGTAGTATTGAACTGCTGACCTTAAGGTTCACAGCCCAATTCGTAACCATTATGCTACGAAAGTACCAGGGACTTCCAAAAGAACAAAGAGATCTGTGTTGGAAGAAGTACAGCCAGAGTGTTCCTTGGAAGTCAGGATGGCCAGACTTGATCTCATACTTTGGACATGTTGTCAGGAGGCACCAGTCATTCTAGAAGGATATCATGTTTGGTAAAGTGGAAGGTTGGAGAAAAAGAGGAAGATCCCCAACGAGACAGACTGGCACAGTGGCAGAAGTGATGGACTCACATGTAGCAATGAGTGTGAGGTTGGCCAGGGACTGGGCAGTGTTTCATTCTGTTGTGCGTAACGTCCCTAGGAGATGGTACTGACTTGATGGCAACTAACAGCAACAAACCTATAAAACATATGCTTCAGTCCAGGATAACTCACTAAAATCCCAAACTGCAGCTTTTTCTTATGCCATTTTGTATAAACAGTAAAGCAGAAGAAGTACAAGATACAAAGAGCCACTTACAATTCAAAGGAGGGTAATTCCATCTAACAATAGCCTATTGTTGCTTTCTGAGTTGGGAAAACTACCAGGGACCTTTAAAAAGTTCATGGAAAATGAGTATTATGAAAAACCTATGCATGGATTTCAATTTGGTTTTATACCAATCCCCAATAAACTCAAATTAACTTGTTATGTCTGAACAAGATCTAGTTTGAGGCAATAAGAAGGATAAGAAATCATTTTTGAAAAGAGGCCTTCTCAGAGCAACATGAATTCTGCTAAAATTGAAGTAAGAACAAACATCAAATTTATGGTGAAGCTGGGGTGAAAGAATGGTGAAATCACCAACACATGGGGGAAATGCCTTAAGAAATCAACAGCTTGCAAATGTATAAGTTGTGTTACATGAAACAATGTTGAAGATGAACCCTTCAGTATTAGGACATCCACATCAATATTCAAAGAAAAAATTAACTTTGTTCTTGCCCTACTTGAAGAGGCTGGATGATTAACAGCAGAAACAACAGTCAACACCACAGATATCTCAACTGGTTTAGCTTATCAATTGACTGAGAAATTAAAGTTGAGCAAACTTTCTGCTTCATGGGTGCCAAAAATGTTATACCCATATCAGCTGCAGACAAGAGCAGAGATTTCAATGGAAATTTTAAACAAGTGATATCAACATCCTGAAGTGTATCTTGGAATAATTGTAACAGGAGATGAAACATGGCTTTACCAGTAAAACCCTGAAAACAAAAAACAATAAAAGGAATGGTTACCAAGAGATGGAAGTGCTTGGGTCAAAGTAAAAGCAGAAGGATCAAGAGCAAAGAATAATAATGTCTGCTTATTATGAGAGTGTTTTGAAAAAGTTAGTTAAAGCTTTAGCAAAAAAAGAAAAAAAAAACACCCGGGAAAGCAGCTTCCCTAGAGTCTTTCTCCACTACAATGCTCCTGCTCCTAACTTTCAACAAACAAGGACAATTTTGTGAGAGTTTTGATGGGAAATCATTTGGCATCCACCTTGCAATCCTGATTTGACGTTTTCTAACTTCTTTGTTTCCTAATCTTAAAAAATCTTTAAAGGTTACCCATTTTTCTTCAGTTAATAACACAAAATAGACTGCACTGCCATGGTTCAATTTCCAAGCCACTCAGTTCTTTAGGGATGGACTTGATGGCTGATTATCATGGCTTCTGAAAATGTCTTGGCTTTGATGAAGCTTATGTAGAGAAATAAAGCTTATATTTTTTATTTTTGTCTTTTAATTCCATTTGTCCACAATTTTTTTTTTAAGTCTTCTCACATGTGAGAGCCTGACATATTAAAATTTTTCTAGCATATCTCCCAAATGGGATCATGATGAACTCAGGATACGAAAGGCTCCAAAAACAGGAAGAGGAATTGAGTATTAGCATTGCAAAATTGACTTTGGAGCAGGGGAATGATACAGAGAAATGATCAAATGAGAACTGTACTGAGAAGGAGGCCCTAGAATAGAGAGGCCATTCAGAAGGCCACTATTCTAATCTATATGTGCCAAGACCCTTAAATAGAACAGTGATGGTAAGGAATAAAAAAAGGAAATAGGTACTAAATTGTACTTTGAAGGTCAAAGAATCAAATGAAATTGGTGACTAGATATAGAGAATGAAGAAAAAGAGTCCTTGACAGTAAGTTTGGCAGAGTAAGGAATGATGGTGCCAATGCTATACAGAGTCAGAGGAATCTTTTTGTAAGGAAGGTCTGAGTTCATTTTTTAATTTCTTAAGCTCGAGGTAATCAGGGGATGTTTAAATGGAAGTGTTCAATGGGAAGCTACTAATACGGAATTAGAGTTTTGAACAGTGAGAAGAAGTTGAACTTGAGATTTCAAAGTTGTCACCATAGAGGTGAACTCTGAAGCTATCATATGAAAAAAACTGAAAACTCTCAAGGGAATATAGATAAAGAAGACAGGAGGCCAAGCCTGTATCTTAGAAACTGCTCTATGTCTAATACATCTTGTAGGAGTGAAACAGAAGAGCAGAACCAGGTAATGTGATAAAAGTGAGCTGATAAGTATTTGAACAGTTTGGCAAGTGCCATGCAACAGAAGCCAAGGGCACAGGTCTTCTCTCAGCAAAGGCTCCTATGTGGCAAAATGTAGAAAGCTGTGGAAACAAGATAAGGGAGTTCTGAATTACTCTGAGTGGTTTTTCCACTAGCTAGTAGGGGTTTGTTGTTGTTGTTAAGTGTTGTGGAATGGGTTCAGACTCATAGCAATCCTGTATAGGGTTTATAAGAAATGGCTTGTAGGTTTGAACTGCTGACCTTGAGGCTCAAACTGACCTTACAGTCCAATGCATTATCCTACAGCACCACACCAGGACTCTTGGCTAGTAAGGGTTGTTGTTGTTAAGTGTTGCCAAGTCGGTTCCAACCCATAGCGACCCTGTATAGGGTTTCCAAGGAATGGCTGGTGAGCTTGAACCATCGACCATGAAGTTCAAACAACCTTGCAGTCCAGTGCATTAGCCCACAGCACCACACCAGGGTTAGTAGGGGTTGTTGTTGTTAAGTGTGATGGAGGCGATTCCGACCCATGTTGTTGTTGTTGTTAAGTGCCGTCGAGTCAGTTCTGACCCATAGCAACCCTGAACAGGGTTTCCAAGGCTGTAAATCTTTACAGGCACAGAAAGCCTCATCTTTCTCCCGCAGTGCAGCTGGTAGTTTCGAACTGCTGACCTTGCGGTTCACAGACCGATTCATAACCACTATGCTACCAGAGCTCCATAGTGACCCTTTATAGGGTTTCCAAGGAGCAGCTGGAGAGTTTGAACCACTGAGCTTGCAGTTCAAACGACTTTGCAGTCTGACGCATTAGCCCACGGATGTGAGACGATTAGCCGGTTCTGCCATCCTGCTAGATTTAAAGGGAGACATGACCAGAGAGAGACATGCAGAGGAGCTGTAACATGGAAGACAGTGAAAAATGATGGCACAGCAGTAACAAGAATGGCACAGCAGTAGCAAGAGGGATAGTTGTGCCAAACAGCAGGAACCAGGAGACCAGTGTGAGACAGCTGTGGTGGGGCTTGCTGACTCATGGAGCGATGAGTTGTAACACTTGCCTGAGTTGGCCTCAAGCAGGGTCTACCAGCAGAGGGCAAGACGAATCTATCCTGATTAAGAATTGTATCTTAAGTTGTTCCTATTACTTTTAAGTTGTTGCTGATCCCAAATTGTACCTTGTTCCTTCCCTAATAGATCATTGAACTGTAAATATTGTTAACTGTTTTTGTTGAGTGCAGTCAAGTCAGTCCTGACTCATAGTGACCCTGTATAGGGTTTCTGAGGCTTTAAATTTTCGTGGAAGTAGAAAGATATAAAGTGAGCTATGGAACCCAAAGATCAGAGGGAGAGCCCTGAAGGGAGGAAGAGTAGGTGATAGAGTGGTACGTCAGTTTTAAAAAGCTGAACGTTTAGGACATCTTTAATCTCAACCTCAAAGGAATGAGTTTACACTAATCCTTATAAAAGAAATTACTCATTTACAAGTGTTTATCAACACTGTTGCCAAAGCACAAGCTAGTAGGACATAGTTAGGGGAATTACCTAGCTCATCCCAGAGTTGCCTGCACTTGTCTGTCATGCTTGTTCCTTGCTGCCTCCAGAGTGTGAGACGTGGGTCAGCCATAAACTGCTCAGTTATAAGTGTCAACATCCTGGCTCCATTGGAATCTCTCATTCGCAGCATCTCTCGAACCTGATGAATAAGGAGAGGCAAAGAGTTGGTGACTGCACATTATAAAAAGTATAGGGAGAAGGAAGGGGAGAAGGGGAAGTAGAAGACAAAATATCTGAGCACAAAATGCCAGAAAGAAGGACTCTTGCTCTGTAAGCAAGTTCTCTGCATGTATCAAGAAAGCCTGTTATGAGAGAACCCAGTTCTGAAATACTATCATCAGGGATACTGCTGAGACATTATACTTCAAGAGCTCATTTGGAATATTTTGTCAAAGCAAAAAAAATGGCTTCTTTATTAAATGTCCTCTCTCTTTCCTCCCTGCCTCACCTACAAAGTCATGCTAACTCATTTAGAGAGTGGAGCTGAAAGGACTATCATTGTGAGATAGTAAGGCTTGCTGGTTGCAACTTGCTCAGGTCTGCTCTGATCAGGCCTTCCACTAGATCTCATTTAGAACATCTAGGTCAAGTGACTGGTTGCAATGCATGAAACTAGAAGTATGGTTAGTCCAGCTTACTTTAAACAAAAAACGTTGTATCTTCATGTCTTACCTTGGCAAACATTGAGTTGAGTTGCTTTCCAGAGCCATAGTAACCACCCTGGGAAAGAAAGAGCTTCACTTGTTCCTTCACCTGTTCTTCATCCAGATGCCAGCAGTTCTCATCATCAATGCTGGCCCCAGCTGTAGGGTCAGGGGCACCTATGAAGAATAGGAACAGTGAAATGAATCCTCTGAGTTTACATGCCACACATGAAGCAGGGGGAATACTTTTTGAGCACATTCAAACACAGATGGATATTCTGGGCTTTGTCAATTGTATGGTCTTACATAAATGTAAGAGATCTAGTACTGGCTTCATGTTTATTTAGGTTCCAGTTGTATTCTCTTCCAAGGTCTACAAATGTCTTCTTAGAGTAAAGAGTCTAGAAGGAGATACACAAAAATGAAAATGTTGTTAAATGCTGTTGAGTTGATTCTGACTCATAGATTCTTTGTACAACAGAATGAAACATTGCCCGGTTTGTGCCATCCTCAAAGTCAATGCCATGTTTGAGCCCATTGTTGCAGCTACTGTATAAATCCATCTAACTGAGGTTCTTCCTCTTTTTCACTGATTCTCTACTATCCAAAGTATTATGCCCCTTTCCAGGGACTGGTACTTCCTGATGGTATGTCCAAAGTACATTTGTGAAACAAAGTCTTGCCATCCTTGCTACTAAGGAGCATTCTGGCTGTTCTTCCAAGACAGATTTGTCTGTCCTTCTGACAGTCCATAATATATTCAATTTTCCTCACCAATCCAATAATTCAAAGGCATCAATTCTTTGCTCTGCTTCATTCATTGTCCAGCTTATGCATGAATGTGAAGTGACTGAAAGTACCATGGATTGGATCAATTGCACCTTAGTCTTCAAAGTGACATCTTTGCTTTTAAACATTTTAAAGAGGGCCTTTGTAGCAGATTTGTCCATTACAATATGTTGTTTGATTTCTTGACTTCTGCTTCCAAGGGCTTTAATTGTGGATCCAACTAAAATGAAATTCTTGATAACCTTAACCCATTTTTACATTGATCATGATGTTGTTTATTGGTCCAGTTGTGAGGATTTAAAAAATCTTTATATTGAGATGAAATCCATACTGAAGACTGTAGTCTTTGATATTCATCACTAAGTGCACCAGTCTTCTTTGCTTTCAGCAAGGAAGGTGTGTCATCTGCATATTGCCGTTGTTAATGAGTCTTCTTCAATACTGATGACACATTCTTCTTCATACAGTAAGTCTAGCTTCTCTAATTGTTTGTTCAGCATACAGATTGAGTAAGTATGGTGAAAGGATACAATGCTAATGCACACTTTTTCTGATTTAAAAATAGTATCCCCTTGTTTTGTGTGAACAACTGCCTCTATGTACAGGCTCTGCATAAGCACAATTAAAAGTTCTGTAATTCCCATTCTTTACAATGGATCATAATTTTCTATGATCCACATAGTTGATTGTCTTTGCACAGTCAATAAAACACTAGCATTTTAATGGTATTTTCTGCTTTCAGCCAAGATCCATCTGATATCAGCAAAGCTATCCATTATTCCAGGAAGGTGATGTTTATTTTTCCATTTTGCTTTTTTATGGAATTAAAATATGCTTTAATTTATTATCTTAAAACAAAAATATTTTCTTAGAACATAAAAAAATTCTGCTTTTAAAGTTCACTCAAGGAAGAAGAAGAGGAGAATCACTTATGAAAATCTAGTCACTGAAAACCTTATGAATAGCAGTGAAATACTATCAGGTATAATGCCAGAGCATGAGCCCCTTAACTGGGAAGGCACTGAAAACATGACTGGGGAAGAGCTTCTGCCTCAAAGTACAGACATGACATGAATGGAGCAAAGCTTTTGGATCTTCATTTGCTGATGGGGAACAACTCAAAATGAGAAGAAACAGCTGTAAACATTCATTAGTAATCAGAACATGAAATGTACAAAGTATGAATCTAGGAAAATTGGAAGTGGTAAAAAATGAAATGGAATGTATAAAGAGAAGCATCCTAGGCATTAGTAAGCTGATATCGACTGGTATTGTCCATTTTTAATCAATCATATGGTTTACTATTCTTTGAATGACAGACTGAAGAGGACTCACATCTCATTCATTGTCAAAAAGCATATTTCAAGATATATCTAGAAGTACAATGCTGTCTGTGACAGGATAATATCCATATACCTACAAGGAAGGCTAGTTAATACCATTATAAGTCCATGATGATGAAATTGAAGATTTCTACCAACTTCTTCAGTCTGAAATTGATCAAACATGTAATCAAGATGCATTGATAATTACTAGTGATTGGAATGCAAAAGTTGGAAACAATGAGGACGAATATGTAGTTGGAAAATATGGCCTTGGTGGTAGAAACTATGCTGGAGACCACATGATAGAATTTTGCAAGACCAATGACTTATTCATTGCAAATACCTTTTTCAACAACCTAAACAGCAACTATACACATGTACCTCACCAAATGACATTCACATGAATCAGATTAACTACATCTGTGGGAACAAACTATAGCGAAGCTCAATAACATCAGCTAAAACAAGGCCAAGGGCCGACTCTAGAACAGACCACCAATTGGTCATATGTAAGTTAAGGCTGAAACCGAAGAAAATTAAAACAAGTCTAGAAGAGCTAAAACATGATCTTGAGTATATGTGAATGATGTTAAAAAATGTGCCAGAACAAATGTTCCCCACCCCTGCTCTACAACCAAGATAAGGGAAACCAAATGAAACAGATGCCGATTACAGTCCTGGAACCCTGAGTTTTAGATAGAGAAGTGGAATGAATGCTTACTTGAAGAGAAAGCTGACAGAGGCGGCAAAAAAGGAGACAAACTGGTGATCTTTACTGGTAGACAAGATGTAGCATGGCCATCTTAACCTTTTGTGAGTGACTTCAGAGACAAGACAGCATATTGGCATTGTATCGGTGGCTTGTGGAGATCAAGGTGAAATTTTTGTTTTTCACACTCCTCTTGTGACCAGAGGAAAGGCCGGCCCTCACCTGCATACACTCCCAGTGAAGCTCCCATTATCCTAGAGGTTGGAACTGCACAGAGTTGAGTGCTGCAGTTGTGAGCCTCATCAAATTTAGTGGAAAGTTATCCACACCAACCCCAGCACTTGCATTTGGGTGAGCACTGCTTCAGACCTGCAGAGCCAGTCCTTGCCATCCCTGACTAGCCCTTGCTAGGAGAAGCAGCTGAACAGATGTGTGTGGCAAAACACAGGTGAGAGATGATATGTGCTGACTGGTGTGGCTATCTTGAACTTTCTCAAGTGGCTTTGAAGGTAAGAGGGTGGTAGGTGGCATAGAGTTTATTGGTGGAGAAAAGGGTGTGAATTTTTTTTCTTGTATACATTACCCTGACCAGAGCATGTCAAGTCCCCACCTGCATATACTCTCTGGGTAGTCGGAGGCACATCAAAGCGAGTGGGAAACTAGCAGCTTCAATCCTGGCACCTGGAAACAGGAGTGGCCTGCTCCAGGCCTGCAGAGCAGGTTCTGGCCAGCCCTGGACTAGCAGAATCTCTTACTCCTGACTGCTCTCTGGGATGGAAATACCCTGATCCCTCAGGTGCTTTGGAATCTGTATAACTACTTTTGAATTGTGTACCCAAAATGGACAAAACTAGCCCTATAGGAACTCCATCTGGGGCTGCAGAGTCACTGGTTCATCCCTTACCCACCCACCATATTAAGTTTTGGTCTGGCAGGAAACCCTAGAATTTTCTCCTTTCTGGGTCTGACATCTGCCCTTTCTTTTTTTTCGTTTCATTGTTTTTGTTTGCTTATTCCTCCCTCCTCTCTTTATCCTTTCTTTATTTCCATCCTCTTATCTCAGCTTTAAATTTTTCTTCTTCTCTTTCTCAAAACACTGCTACTTCTTTCCGTTTTTTTTTTCTATTTGTTTTTACTATCTCTGCTCTCTTTCCCTTTTATTAATTTCTTTCCCTAATTATGCTTAGTTCTTTTTCTTTATTTTCTTTCTTTCTCTTCTGTGGTTTAAAATTTTTATTTCCTTCTTCCTCTGTGTTCTTTCTGGATTTGATATTCTTTTTCTAGGTATTGTCTGCTTTTTTTCTTTTCCTTTGCTGTTTTGTTTTTCACTATTATTTGTTTTTCTTCTCTCTTGTGTGTATGTTTTCTCTACTTGCCTCACTAACAGGGGACAGCAATAATGCCCAGATATCACAGCCACAACTGTATCCTCTATAACCCCACTCACTGTGTAACAGAGCCAAAGTTGTTGTTGTTGTTGTTGTTAGGTGCCATCCAGTCAGTACCAGCGCATAGTGACCTTGAGCACAGCAGAACGAAACACTGCCCAATCCTGGGCTAACCTCACTACTGTTGCCACGCTTGAGTCCATTGATTATACCACTTGGCCAATCCATCTCCTTGGGGGTCTTCCTCTTTTTCTCTGACCCTCCACCTTACCAAACATGATATCCTTCTCCAGCGACTGGTCCCTCCTGACAATATGTCT
>NW_006408544.1:5831389-5832946 GCF_000296735.1 Chrysochloris asiatica
TAAAAAGACTATAGAAGAATTGATGCTTTTGAGTTATGGTGTTGACGGAGAATATTGAAAGTGCCATGGGCTGCCTAAAGAACCAACAGATCTGTATTGGAAGAAGTGCAGCCAGAGTGCTCCTCGGAGGTCAGGATGGCCAAACTTCGTCTCTCATATTTCACACATATTGTCAGGAGGAACCAGTTGCTGGAGAAAGATATCATGTTTGGTAAGGGTCAGAGAAAAAGAGGAAGACTCCCAGTGAGATGGACTGGCAAAGTGGCAGCATTAATGGGCTCAATCGTGGCAACAATTGTAAGGTTTTCCAAAACTTGGCAGTGTTCCGTTCTGTTGTACATAGGGTCCCTATGAGTCATTACCGACTCGATGGTACCTAACAACAAAAACAACATCAAATCAAGGAAAGGAAAACCAAGATTTTTGAAACATTAAAACTATGAGAAATTGAAAAGAAAAAAACACACACAAAAATGAACTCAGCACAGGAAAGCATACAGAACAAAGAAACCAGCAGCACCACAAAAACCAAACAGTATAATGACAGCAATTAATCTACTTCTTTCGATAATTACACTGAATGTCAATGGATTAAATGCACCAGTCAAGAGACAAAGAGTAGCAAAATGGATAAGAAAATGAGATCCTTCAATATGCTGTCTATAAGAGACACACCTTATATACCAAGATAAAAATAGAATAAAAATTAAAGGATGTAAAAAATATGGCAAGCTAACTGCAATAAAAAACGAACAGGAGTGACAATATTAATCTCTGATAAAATAAACTTTAAGGCAACAACCATCATTAGAGACAAAGAAGGATATTATCTCAGTAGTAAAGAGTCATTTGAAGAAGAGGACATAACCATAATAAATATCTGTGCTTCCAATGGAAGAGCCCCCAAATACATAAAGCAAACCCTAATAGAACTGGAGAAAGAAATAGACAACTCTACAATACTAGTGGGAGATTTTAATACACCACTTTTGCAAAAGGATAGAACAACTAGAAAGAAATACAACAAGAATACAGAGGAACTAAACATCAAAACCAACAAGTTGATCTCATAGATTTGTATAGAGCATCCAACCCAACAACAACAACACAAAACACATTCTTTTCCAGTGCACATGCAGCATTCTCCAGAACAGAACATGTTAGGCCACAAAGCAAGTCTCAATATGTTTAAAATCATCAAAACACTACAAAGCATCTTCTCAGATCACAATGGTATAAAAAGAAATCAACAATAGTAAAATCAAGGAAATAAAATCAAATACATGGAAACTACCCTGCTTAACAGCTACGGGGTAGTAGAACAAATAAAAAGTGAAATAAAAAACTTCCTAGAATCAAATGAGAATGAAAACACAAAATACCAAAATCTCTGGGACACAGCAAAAGTAGTGTTGAGAGGGCAATTTATAGCAATATATGCAACATATAATAACATATTGACTTGGTGATAGAAATGATGCTGGAGAACGAATGATAGATTTCTGCAAGGCAAATGATTTGTTTATTTCAAATACCTTCTTTAGACAGCATAACAGA
>NW_006408544.1:5835081-5880676 GCF_000296735.1 Chrysochloris asiatica
AGGTTGGCCCAGGATCGGACATTGTTTCGTTCTGCTGTGCATGGGGTCGCTATGAGTCGGTTCCAACTCGATGGCACCTGACAACAACAATAACAACAACACACACATCAAAAAAGAAGGAAGAAACAAAATTAACACATTAATACAACATCTCCAACAATTGGAAAAAGACCAGCAAAGCAAAACCTACAATCACCAGAAATAAAGAAACAATAAAGATTATAGCAGAAATAAATGATATAAAACAGAAAAGCAACAGAAAGAATCAATGAGACATGAAGCTGGTTTTCAAAAGGATTAATAAAATTGACAAGCCTTCAGCAAATCTAACAAAACAAAAGAGGGAGAAGACGTAAAAATATAAGAAGCCACATTGGTGATGTCACAAGTAGAACCAATGGAAATAAAGAGGACAATAACAGAATACTATGAAGAGTTGTATTCCAACAATTTTGAAAATCTAGAGGAAATAGATACATTTTAGAAAAATGTGAACTACCTAAATTGACATAGACTGAAGTAGAAAACTTGAGCAGACCTACCACAGCACACAACCACCACCCATAACAAAAGAAGAAATCAATCAGGTCATTAAAAACTCCCAACCAAAAGAAGTCCAGGCCCAGATGGCTTTATTGGTGAATTTTACCAAGCAATCAAAGAGCTGACACCAATTCTATTGAAACTACTTCAGAATATAGAAAAGGACGGAAAAGTTCCTAATATATTTTAAGAATCAAGTATAATCCTTGATTATAAATCAGGGAAGGCTATCACTTAAAAAAAAAAATTATAGCCCAATATCCCTCATGAACATAGACACAAAAATTCTCAACAAAATCTTAGCCAATAGAATTCAACAACATATCAAAAAACGAATACATCATGACCAAGTGGGAGTAAGGATGCAAGGATGGCTCAAAATTAGTAAAATTGTCAACATAATCCATCATACAATTTAAAGATGGAAAAGCAATACATGATCATCTCAATTGATGCAGAAAAGGCATTTGACCAAAAAAAAAAAGCATTTGACAGAATCCAACATTCATTCCTAATTAAAAAAAAACACTCAACAAAGCAGAAATTGAAGGGAAATGCCTCACCATAATTAACAGCATATATATTATATGCTGAGCAAATAATCCGAGAAGCTGGGTTATACAAAGAAACACATGGCATCAGGATTGGAGGAAGACTCATTAACAACCTGCAATATACATATGATACAACCTTGCTTATCAGGAGGGACGAGTCACTGGAGAAGGATATCATGTTTGGTAAGGTGGAGGGTCAGAGAAAAAGAGGAAGACCCCCAACGTGATGGATTGGCCAAGGGGCAGCATCGATGCACTCAAGCGTGGCAACAGCAATGAGGTTGGCCCAAGTTCAGGCAGTGTTACATTCTACTGTGCATAAGGTCGCTATGAGTCAGTATTGACTCAATGGCACCTAACAACAACAAAATACAAAATCAACAGCTAATATAACTCTCAATGGAAAGAAACTGAAAGCATTCCTTTTGTAAATAGGAACCAGACTAGGATGCCCTTTATCACCACTCCTATTCAATATAGTATTGGAAGTCTTAGCCAGAGCTATAAGGAAGAAATGGAAATTAAGGAATCCAAATTGACACAGAAGAAGTAAAACTCTCTTTATTTGCAGATTGTATAATCTTATACATAGGAAATCCCAAAGACTCAGAGAAAAAAACAAAAACAAAAAAAACTACTGGAACTCATTGGAATTTTCAGCACAATGGCAGGGTACAAGATCAGTATACAAAACTCAGCTGGATCCTCTATACTAATAAAGACAGCTCTGAAAGGAAATTAGGAAAACAATATCGCTTACAATGGCCACACAAAGGATGAAATATTTAGGAGTAAATCTAACCAGAGAAATAAAACATTTATACAAAGAAAAGTACAATACACTACTACAAAATGCGGAGGCCAACTGCTGCGTCTGACAATTGGCTATTCTCCGTGACCCACATGGAGAGATTAAACCCAAGTAGGGGCAATTGGAGATTAGAAATAAACGGAAAACACAAGACACAAGTGAAATAAGAAAGTTGGGCCTAGGTGGAATGCAGCACTCTGATGGAGATACTATGGTACAGACCAAGGCAGCGAGTTTATTATATACACAGCTCAAGGGGTGGTACTTGCGGGAGGGTAAGGAGTACAAGAATATCTTGTACTGAAGGAGCCAGCAGTAAGCAGAACTTTATCAGAAAAACTGTAACTTGTGGTAGCTAACTGGAACACTGATTAAGGTGGCCTGAATGTTGTGCAGGCTGAGCCGAAGGACATAGCCAAAACAAGGAAAGAACTTGCAAGTTCCCTGTCCCCTGAGGCAGCCCTGCAAGTTTCTCAGGGAGGTGGGGGGAGCTAGACTTGCATGCAGCCTGAGTTTCTCAACCACAACTGTTCAGTTGCAATCCTTCAGTTAAACTACCCCCAAGTTAGGGATCTTCAGCTCAGCTGCTCCCAACAACAAAAAACAAGAGATTTACAAAAATGGATTAATATACCATGCCAATGGATGAGAAGACTTAACAATGTGAAAATTTCAATACTACCCAAAGCATTCTACAGATATAATGTAATCAAGATTCCAACAACATTCTTTAAAGAGATGGAAAAAATTATCACGAACTTTATATGAAAGGGAAAGATACCTCAGATAAGCAAAGCACTACTTAAGAAGAAAAACAAAGTTCAAGGTTTCTCACTCCCTGACTTCAAAACTTATTACACGGCCACAATGATCAAAACAGTCTGGTTTTGATACAATGAAAGATACATAGATCAATGGAGCAGAGTTAAGAACTCAGAAGTAAATCCATCCACATATAGTCAACTGATCTTTGACAAAGTGCCAAAATACATTAAATGGGGAAGAGACAGTCTCTTTAACAAGTGGGGCTGGCAAAACTGGAAATCAATTTGCAAAAGAATGAAACAAGAGCCATATTGTACACCATATACAAAAACTAACTCAACATGGACTAATGATCTAAATGTAAATCCCAGAACTATAAAGGTTACCAATGAAAAATTAGAAACACATTTAAAGGCTCTAATTCATGGCATACATAGACTATGAAAAACTGAAAAAGCACACAAACAATAGAAGACAAAATAGATTGCTGGGACATAATAAAAACTAGAAACTTATGTACATGAAAAGATTTCACCAAAAGAGTAAAAAGGTAGCCCATAGATGGGAAAAAACTTCTTGCAACAACATATCAGACAGGGACTAATCTCTATAATTTATAGGAGTCTACAACACCTCTACAAGAAAAATACAAATAACCTAATTTTAAAAATGTGTACAGGACATGAACAGATACTTTACCAAGGAAGACATTCAGGCAGCCAACCCCCCCACCCCTAAATATGAAGAAATGTTCATGATCATTATCCATCAGAGAGATGTATATCAAAACAACAATGAAATATCATATCACACCAGTAGTAACAGCAAAGTTCAAAAAAACAGAAGATGTAGAGAGATTGAGATCCTCCTACATTGCTGGTGGGGCCGTAAAATGGTTCATTAAACAGTATGGCGCTTCCTCAGAAAGTTGGAAACAGAAATACCTTAAATTCCAGCAGTCCCTCTACTTGGTATATATCCACAAGAAATACAAGTCAGGACACATGTAGATACATACGCACACCGATGTTCATTGCAGCACTATTCACAATAACACAAAGATAGAGACAGCCTAAGTGCCCATCAATGGAAAAATGGATAAATGAACTTTGTACGTAAACACAATGAAATATTATGCTACCTTGAAGAATAACAATGATGCTGCAAAACACCTCATAATATAGATGAACCTTGAGGACATTATGTTGAGAGAAATCAGTCACAAAAGGACAAATATTGCATAAGACCATTATTGTAAAAACTTAAGATTTCTATCCTAAAAGAAAAATTCTCTGATGGTTACCAGAGGTGGGAGGGAAGGGACAGTAATTCATGGGTTAGGGGATGGACACATGATAGCTTGGGTGATGGGGAGGGCAATGCACAAGAATGAGGCAGATAGGAGAAGATTAAATGTAAAACCTAGAACTATGAAGATCTTCAGTGCAAAAATAGAGACAAACTTAGGTGCTCTAATACATGGCATAAATATACTAACAAATATTACAAAAAACACACAAACAGTAGAAGACAAAATAGATGACTGGGACTGCCTAAAAATGAGGCACTTATGTGCATCAAAAGATTTAGCCCAAAGAGTAAAAATGGAGCTAACACACTGGGAAAATAATTTTTTTGCAATGACATATCAGAGAAGGGACACATCTTTAAATTTTGTAAAAACTATACCACTATGAGAAACAGATGATCAATCCAATTAAAAATGGGCACTGGACATGAACAAACACTTCAGAAAGGAAGACATTCAGGCAGTCAATAAACATATGAAGAAATGTTCGTGATCATTAGCTATTGTTGTTGTTAGGTGCCGTCAAGTTGGTACTGACTCATAGTAAGTACCCTATGCACAATGGAATGAAACACTGTTCAGTCCTGAGCCAACCTAACAAGATTTGCTATGTTTGAGTCCACTGATGCTGTCACTGTAACACTGTATCTCCCACCTAGATTTTTACCTTAGTCTACCAAGTGATATTTCTATATTCACTATTAAGGAATTCTGGTAGCATAGTAGTTACGAGTTGGGCTGCTAACTGCAAGGTCAACAGTTCAAAACTACTAGTTGTTCCACAGGAGAAAGGTGAGACTTTCTGCTCCCATAAGATTTATAGCCTTGGAAACCCTATGCAGGGGGACTATGAGTCAGAACCTACTTCACGGCACACCACCACCGCCATATTCACCATTACTCCCTGCTATTCCATTCTCTATACAACTATCCGCAAAGAAAATGACACAACCATTCCTTCCACAGCCCTTCTACTTGGTTAGGTTCTATAATTCCTTGTGGTGGTCAGATAGAAGTCAGAGACAATACTTAAAATTATGGAGATTATTAGGGAGGTTCACAGGTTTACAGTTCTGGGTCAGAAATGTTCAGGGCACAATCTTCCAGTCAGGACATCCTATCCTTTGCTGTATACACAGGCAGACCTCTCTCTGGCCCTCGACCCCTTGACCCCTTGACCTGGTCTCTGCCCTGCTCAGTAACATTACACAGCTGATAAAGGCTCACAGGTCATACTGTTCCACCACACGCCTCAGCTTGAAGGCACCTGGCTCTAACTCTGTGGGCCAGCAAGTCTTGTTGTTGTTGTTGTTAGGTGCCATCGAGTTGGTACCAACTCAGCGACCCTGTGCACAACAGAATGAAACACTGCTTGGTCCTAGGCCAACCTCATAATTATTGCTACTTTTGAACCCATTGATACTGCCACTGTGCCAATCCATCTTGCTGGGGGTCTTCCTCTTTTTCTCTGACCCTCCACCTTACCAAACATTATATCCTTCTCCAGTAACTGGTCATTGCTGACAATATGTCCAAAGTATGAAAGATGAAGTCTGGCCATCCTGGCTTCCAAAGAGCACTCTGGCTGCACTTCTCCCAACACAGATCTATTTTTTCTTTTGGCAGTCTATGGTATTTTCAGTGTTCTTCTCCAACACTATAACTCAAATGTGTCAGTTCTACTATGGTCTTCCTTAGTCACTATCCAACTTTCACATGCACATGAGGTTACTGACTCAGTCTTCAAGCTGACATCTTTGCTCTACAACACTTTAAAGAGGTCTTGTGCAGTAGATTCACCTAATGCAGTAAGTCATTTGATTTACTGACTGCTGCTTCCATGAGTGCTGATGATTGATCCCGGCAAAATGAAGTCCTTGACAACTTCAATCTTTTCTCCATTTATCTTGATGTTGTTTACTGGCCCAGTGGTGAGGATTTTTGTTTTCTTTACATTGAAGTGCAACCCATAGCGAAGGCTGTGGTCTTTGATCTTCATCAGTATGTATTTTAAGTCCTCTTCACTTATAGCAAGCAAGGTTGTCTCATCTGCATATCACATGTTGTTAATGAGTCTTCCTCCAATCCTGATGCCATGGTTTTCTTCATATAATCCAGCTTCTCAGATTATTTGCTCAGCATACAGATTCAATAAGTATGGTGAAAGAATACAACACTGGTGTACACTTTTCTTAATTTTAAACCATTCGGTGTTGCCTTTTTCTGTTTGAATGACTGCCTCTCAGTCTACATACAGGTTCCTCATGAGCACAATTGAGTATTCTAGAATACTCATACAATGCAAAGTTGTTCATAGCTTGTTATGATCCACATAATCTAAGTTTTGCATAATCAATAAAGCACAGGTAACATCTTTCTGGTATTATCTGCCTTCAGCCAATATCCATCTGATGTCAGCAATGATATCCCTCATTCCACATCCTCTTCTGAAATTGGCTTGAACCTCTGGAAGTTCTCTGTCAATGTATGTTTGCAGCCGCTTCTGTATTACCTTTAGTAAAACTTAACTCGTATGAGATATCAAAGATATTGTCCGATGATTTCCCCATTCTACTGGATCACCTCTCTTTGGAATGGGCACAAATACAGATCTCTTCTAGTTAGTCGGCCAGGTAGTTGTCTTCCAAATTTCCTGGCATAGATGAATTAGTGCCCAAAGAATAAGTGAGAGTGAGCCTGGCAGAGAGGAGAGGAAAATATTGCTTGTATTTTTTGTTAAAAAAGGCATAAATCACTTTGGGCATTGAATATCACTATAATAAAAGGGGGAAGAAAGGAAATTTAGGTGAAAATACAGGCAAAAAAGCCAGATCACACAAGGTTTTATAGGCTATGATTTTAAGCAAGAGATGATATGACAATATTGACAGTTATAGAAGTCACTTTGGACAGTGTGCTGTAGTGGATTATGTTTGTTCTAGTGTTAGTCTCTGTAACTCCCATCCAGACTCTTCCTGCTAGGTCTGGGTAAGAGAAGATGTGGGAAGACACTGATAGGATGACATGATTCAGTTGTGAATGGTTATTAAAAAGAACTAATTGTGGTTTAAAAACTTGGAATTCTAACATGGGTATAAAATTAACTATCTCTGAAGGAGGGACGATCTCATTACCATGAAAGAAAAGGATCCCCAACTAGAATGCATCCTTTGGATCAGGAGATTCCTGCACATTGAACTTCCTTGACTCAGGGACAGAAAGCTGTAACACCAGAGGAGTAGCAGAGGAGCAGCAGCAGCAGAACCAAGAGTTGGAGCGCCAGACACACCAGTGGGATTTGTACCAACAGAGCAAGTAAAGTTGAGTGACTTTGGATAGGAGGATTGCTTTGAGAGTGAGGTGCCCCCAGGCACTTAATTGGTTGTACTATGGTGGTTTGTGTGTTATTGTGATTCTGGAAGCTATGCCACGGGTATTTTAAATACCAAGAGAGTCACCCAAGGTGGACAGGTTTCAGCTGAGCTTCCAGACAAAGACAGACTTAGAAGGAGAAACAGACTACTTCCAAATATTTAGTCATTGAAAACCTTATGAACAGCAATGGAACACTGTCAGCACCAGATTACTGAATATTGAAACATTTGAAGACCACCAAAATATAGTCAGATATAGTGCCAGAAGGTTGGCAGGCACCCAAAATGTGACTGGGGAAGAGCTGCCTCCTCAAAGTAGAGTTGATAGTAATGATGTGAAGTGGAGTAAAGCCCTCGGGACCATCATGTGCTGGTGGGACACAACTCAAAATGAAAACAAAAACAAAAACAAAACAGTTGTAAACATGCATTAATAATCAGAACATGGAATGTATGAAGTATTGAATCTAGGAAAACTGGAAATTGTCAAAAATGAAATAGAATGTACAAACATCGATGTCTTAGGCATTGTTGTTGTTGTTAAGTGCCATTGAGTAGGTTCCAACCCATAGCGACCCAGTATAGGATTTCCAAGGAGTGACTGGTAAGTTTCAACTGCCTACCTTGGGTTCAAACCGACTGTTTAGTCCAGTGCATAATCCCAGAGTACCATACCAGGACCCCATCTTATGCATTAGTGAGCTGAAATGGACTGGTATTGGCCACTTTGAATCTGACAATCACATGGTTTACTATGTTGGGAACAACAAACTGAAGAGGAATGGTGTAGCATTCAGCATCAAAAAGAATATTTCAAGATCAGTCATGAAGTATATAACATTGTGGTAGGATAATATTCATATGCCTACAAGGAAGACCAGTTAATACCACTATTATTCAAATTTACACACCAACTAAAGCCAGTGGTGATCAAATTGAAGAATTCTACCAACTCGTGCAGTCTGAAACTGACCAAACATGAAATCAAGATGTATTAATCATTACTGGTGATTGGAATGCTAAGGTTGGAAACAAAGAGGAAAGATCAGTAGTTGGAAAACATAGCCTTGGTGATAGAAATGATGCTGGAGATCTCATGATAGAATTTTGCAAGACAAATGACTTTTTCATTGCAAATACCTTTTTAAACAACATAAAAGACAAGTATACACATGGACTTCACCAGATGGAATACACAGAAATCAAACTGATTACATCTGTGGAAAGATACAATGGAAAAGTTCCATATCATCAAGCCAAAAAGGTCAGGGGCAGACTGTGGAACAGATCATCAATTGCTCAAAATTTGCAAATTCAGGCTGATGCTGAAGAAAATGAAAACAAGTCTACAAGAGACAAAATATGACCCTGAATATATCCCACCTGAATTTAGAGATCATCCTAAGAACAGTTTGATGCATTAGACATTTAAGAACAGAGACTAAACAGAGTTGTGGGGTGACATCAAGAGCATCATCAGAAAGAAAGCAAAAGGTCATTGAGAAGACAAGAAAGCAGGAAAAGACCAAAATGGATGTCAGAAGAGACTGTGAAACTTGCTCTCCAATGTAGAGATGCTAAAGCAAATGGAAGAAGTGAACAGGTACAAGAGCTGACCAGAAAAATTTCAAAGGTCAGCTCAAGAAGACAAATTCAAATATTGTAATGAAAAGTGCAAACCTGGAGTTAGAAAACCAAACGGTAAGAACACACTCAGTATTTGTTAAGCTGAGGCAACTGAAGAAAAAATTCAAACCTGGACTTGCAGTATTCAAAAATTCTATGGGAAAAATACAGAATGATGCAGAAAGCAACAAAAGAAGATGGAAAGAATACCCAGAGTCACTGTACAAAAAAGAAATGGTCAATTTTCAACCATTTCAAGAGGTAGCATATGATCATGAGCCAATGATCCTGAAGGAAGAAGTCCATGGTTCACTGAAGTCATCTTTCAACAAAGTGATCATGGCACTAGAGGCACTCACTCATCTATGCCAAGAAATTTGGAAGACAACTACCTGGCCAACTGACTGAAAGAGAGCTGTATTTGTGCCCATTTCAAAGAGAGATGACCCAGTGGAATGCAGACATCACCAGACAATATCATTGATATCCCATGCAAGTAAAGTTTTACTAAAGGTAATACAGAAACAGTTGCAACCATACTCTGACAGAGAACTTCTAGAGGTTCAAGCCAGTTTCAGAAGAGGATGTGGAACAAGGTCATATCATTGCTAAAGTCAGATGGATCTTGGCTGAAGGCAGAGAATACCAGAAAAAGGTTTATCTGTGCTTTATTGACTATGCAAACACATTCGATTTGTGGATCGGGACAAACTATGGACAACATTGTGAAGTATGAGTATTCCAGAACACTTAATTTTGCTCATGAGGAACCTGTACATAGACTAAGAGGGAGTTGTTCGAAGAGAACAAGAGAACACAAAATGATTTAAAATGAGGAAAGGTGTGCACCAGGATTGTATTCTTTCATTATACTTATTCAATCTGTATGCTGAGCAAATAATCTAAGAAGCTGGATTATGTAAAGATGAACCTGGTATCAGGAGTGGAGGAAGAATCATTAACAACATGCGATATGCAGATGATACAACCTTGCTGTTTAAAGCAAAGAGGACATAAAATAATTACTGCTGAAGATCAAAGATGTAAAGAAAACAAATTCTCACCACTGAACCATTAAACAACATCTATATAAATGGAGAAAAGATTGAAGCTGTCAAAGACTTCATTTTGCTGGGATCAACCATCATTACTCATGCACACAGCAGTCAAGAAATCAAATGATGTATTGCACTGGGCAAATCTGCACGGGACTCTTTAAAGTGTTAAAGAGCAAAGATGTCAGTTTCAGGACTAAGGTGCACCTGACCCAAACCATGGTATTTTCAATAACCTCAAACACATGTGAAAGTTAGACATTGAGTGAGGAAACTAGATGAATTCATGCATTTGTGTTATGGTTTTAGAGAAGAATATTGAAAGTACCATGGGCTTCCAAAAGAACAGAGATCTGTGTTGGAAGAAGTATAGCCAGAGTGCTTCTTGGAAGCCAGGATTCCCAGACTTTGTCTCTCATACTCAGATATATTGTCAGGAGAGACTGGTGACTGGAGAAGGATATCATGTTTGGCAAAGTAGAGGGTCAGAGAAAAAGAGGAAGACCCCCAGAAAGATGTTTTATTCTTTTGTGTTTTATTCTATTATGCACAGGGTTACTATGAGTTGGTACTGACTCAATGGCACCTAGTAACAACAAGACTTGCTGACCCACAGAGTTAGAGCCAAGTGTATTCAAGCTGAGGCTTGTGGTGAAGCAGTGTGACCTGTGAGCCTTTATCAGATGTGTAACGTTACTGAGCCGGGCAGAGACCAGGTCAAGGGGTCGAGAGCCAGAGAGATGTTTCACTGTGGACACAGCAAAGGAGAGGCAGTCCTGACTGGAAGAATTGTGCCCTGAATATTTCTGACCCAGAATTGTAAACCTGTGAACTTCCCTAATAATCTCCATAATTTTAAGTATCGTTTTGACTTCTATGTGACCATTACAAGGAATTACCCAACGTAACCAAGTAGACCCCCAACGAGATGGATTGGCAAAGTGGCAGCATCAATGGAGTCAAGCATAGCAACGATTTTGAGAACCAGGCAGTGTTTCATTCTGTGGTGCATAGAGTCGCTATGAGTTGGAACTGACTCTTGGCACCTAACAACACCACCCAAGCAGAAGGGCTGTGGAAGGAATGGTTGTGTCATTTTCTTTGCAGATAGTTGTACAGAGAATGGACTAGAGGGGAGCAATAGTGAATTCGGTGGTGGTGGTGGTGTGCAGGGGAGTTAGTTCTGAATCACAGTGACCCTGTATAGGGTTTCCGAGGCTGTAAATCTTTATGGGAGCAGAAAGCTTCAACTTTCTCCTGTGTAACAGCTGGTGGTTTTGAACTGCTGACCTTGCGTTTAGCAGTCCAATTTGTAACCACCATGCTACCAGAGCTCCTTAATAGTGAATACAGAAAGATCAACTAGAAGACTAAGGTAGAAATCTAGGTGGGAGATTATAGTAGTTTGATTTAGGGTGATGGCAGCATCAGTTGACCGAGTAGAAATTTTTGAAATATATTTATATTAGGAGGTAAAATGAACAGACCTTGAAATGGAATACATATGAAATAAAAGAAATAGAAAGATGCTAGGTTTAACTAACAGGTTTCCATCTTGAGCCAATGGCTAGATGGTAGTACTGTTACTGAGCTGGAGAACACAGATAATATCTTAATTTCTTAGTGCTTCTCTAACAGGAATACCACAAGTGGATGGCGTTAACAAACAGAAATGAATTTTTTCACAGTTTAGGAGCCTACAAGTCAGGATTCAGGACACTGGCTCTAGGGGAAGAAGACTGTTCACTTTGGGGAAAAATCCTCCTTTCTTTCAGCTTTTCTTCCTTGGTTCCTTGGTGATCTCCATAGGCATGAATATTTCTAATTTGTCCCTCCTTGCTTCTGTGCCTGATTTGTGATTGGCTAGTTTGACTTCATCCACCACATGGGTGAACCTTGAAAACATGCTGAATGAAATGTCAGTCACAAAAGAGCACACTACACCAATATGCCCTCATTAACATAACAAGTAAACCCTATTCCTAAATGGAATTACATCCATAAGTACATTGTTGTTGTTAGGTGCTATTGAAGTCGGTTCCAAACATAGTGACCCTATGGACAACAGACCAAAACACTGCCTAGTCCTGCGTTATCCTCACACTGTTGCCATGCTTGAGTCCATTGCTGTTGCCACCAGGCCAATGCATCTTGTTGGGAGTCTTCCTCTTCCTCACTGACCCTCCACCTTACCAAGCATGATATGCTTTTCAAGGGACTGGTCCCACCAGATAACATGTCCGAAGTATAGAGGTGAAATCTGATGATCGTAGCTTTGAGGACCATTCTAGCTGTACTTCGAACATAGATTTGTTTGACTTCCACAAGTATTTGGTGTTGTTAGGTGATATTGAGCGGTTATCGACCCATAGAGAACCTATGCACAACACGATGAAATACTGCCTGGTCCTGCGCCAACCTCACAATAGCTGTCACGCTTGAACTCACTGCTGATGACACTGTGCTAATCCACCTCGTTGGGGGGCTTCCACTTTTTCACTGATCCTCTACTTTAACAAGCATAATGTCCTTCTCTAGGGACTGGTCCCTCCTGTTTATATATGAGACGAAGTCTGGCCATCCTCACTTCTAAGGAGAATTCTGGCTGTACTTCTTCCAATACAGATTTTTTTTGTTCTTTTGGCAGTCCATGATACTTGTAATATCCTCCTCTAACACCATAATTCAAGTGCATCAATTCTTCTACAGTCTTCCTTATTCATTGTCCAATTTTCACATGCATATGCGGTTATTGAAAACATCATGGCTTGGGTTAGGGGCACCTTAATCCTCAAACTGACATCTTTGCTGTTAAATACCTTAAACAGGCTTTGTGCATCAGATATGTCTAATTGCAATACATTGTTTGATTTTGTGACTGTGGCTTCCATGACTGTTGATGGTTGATCTGAGGAAAATGAAGTCTTTGACAATCTTTTCTTCAAATGAAGAAGTTATTTGTTGGTCCAGTGGTTAGGATTTCTGTTCCCTTTACACTGAGGTGCATCAAAGGCTGTGGTCTTTGACCTTCATCAGTAAATATTTTAAGTCCTTTTTGCTTCCAGCAAGCAAGGTTGTATCATCTGCATATCACAGGTTGTTAATGAGTCTTCCTATAACCCTGATGCCACATTTTTCTCCACATAATCCAGCTTCTAGAATTATTTGTTCAGCATACAGATTAAGTACGATGAAAGAATATAATCCTGCTGCACACCTTTGCTAATTTAAAACCATTTGATGTTCCCTTGTTCAATCGAACAACTGCCTCTTGATCTAAGTACAGGTTCCTCATGAGCAAAACTAGTGTTCCGGAATACTCATTCTCTCCTATGTTGTCCATAGCTTGTCATGATCCACACATTCGAAAATCTTTGCATAGTAAATAAAGCACAGGTAAACATCTTTCTGGTAGTCTATGCTTTCAGCTAAGATCCATCTGACATCAGCAATTATATCCCTTGTTCCACGTCATCTTCTAAATTTGGCTTGAGCCTCTGGCAGTTCCCTGCCAATGTACTGTGGCAGCTGTTTTCAATTATATTTAGCAAAATTTTACTTGTGTGTAATATTAACAGTATTGTCTGATGATTCCCTTATTCTGTTGGGTCACCTACCTTTGGAATGGGCATAAATATGGATCTCTACCAGTCACTTGGCCAGGTAGCTGTCTTCCAAATTTCCTGGCATAGATGAGTCAGTGCCTCCAGTGCTACATCAGATTGTTGAAAGATAGCAATTTGTATTCCATCAATTCCCAGTGCCTTGTTCTTTGCCAATGACTTCAATGCACCTTGGAGTTTTTCCTTCAGTAGCATTGGCTATGGATCATATGCTAGCTCTTGAAATGGTTGAACATAGACCATTTCTTTTTGGCACAGTGACTCTGTGTATTCTTTCAATTTCTTCTGTTGTTTTTTGCATCATTCAATATTTTGCCCATAGAATCCTTTGATATTGTAAGTTGAAGTTTGAATTTTTTCAGCTTGAGAAATGCTGAGCTACATCTGTAAAAAGAAACGGTAGAAAAGTTGATAATATGGAGCTTTTCTATCATCTTTTCCACAGATGTAGTCATTTTGATTTCTTCTCTCTTGGTTTTATAACTCTTGATCTTTGCACATTTCCTTATAATACTGACTTTGTCTTCTTGAGCTGATCTTCGAAATTTTCTATTTATCTCTTTTACCACCTTATTTATTCCATTTGCCTTAGCATCACTATACTGGAGAGCAAGTTTCAGAGCCTCTTTTGATAGCCATTTTGGTCTTTTTCTTCTTTCTTGTCTTTTAAATGACCTTTTGCTTTCTTCTCTTGTATGATGTTCTTGATGTCATTTCACAACTCTCCTGGTCTTCGGTCATTAGTGTCTAATTTTTCAAATGTGTTCTTGAGATGATATTTAAATTCAGGTGGGATATATTCAAGGTCATATTTTGGCTCTTGTAGACGTGTTTTAATTTTCTTCAGCTTCAGCCTGAACTTGCATATGAGCAATTGGTGGTCTGTTCCTCAATATGTCCCTGGTCTTATTTTGGCAGATGATATGGAACTTATTACCTGTCAGATTCAAAATGACTAACACCAGTCCATTCCAGCTCACTAATGCCTAGGATATCGATGTTCACGCATGTCATTGCATTGTCTGGCACTATACTTGACAATATTCTGGTGCTATTAATCATATTTCAATATTCCATATTCTGGTGGGACAGTGCTCCAGTGCTATTCGTAAGGTTTTCAGTGAATGAACATTTGAAAGTAGTCTGTCTCTCTTTTTTCCTACTCGATCTTAGTTTGGAAGCTCATCTGAAACCTGTCCACACCAATGGGTGACCCTGCTTGTATTTAAAATACCAGGGGCATAGCCACTACAGTACAGCAAACTGACAGGTGAATGATGGTTCACAAGTAGAGGGATTAGTATTACAACACATATTTTAGGGGGGCGAGACAATAAAATCTATAATAATAAAGGTTCTATCTATGATGGTTACTAGGGGTGGGACAGAAGGGAGAATTATGCACTGAGTAGAATCTAGACAAGTGCTAACCTGGGAAAGAATGAAAGAAACAGAAGTAGAAAAAAAAAAAGAAAGAAAGAAAATTGCCTTCTTTAAGTTTCTGGGTTTTTTTTCTTTTTTTCATATACTAGAAGGGAAATGTTGCATATTTATTTTCTAGTTATCAAACCACTGGGAATGTTCCCACAAATTAAAAAAAGGGAAAGGAAAAGAAGAGGGGAAAAAAAAGTAAGGAAAGAAAGGCAAGAGAGAGAAACAAATATTTGGAAGTAGATGGTAATGCTTGTATAATACAGGGAATGTGGTTGGTATGGCTGGATTGTACAGGGGGAAAAAATTGTTATGGCTCAAACACACCTCAAAGTCAAAGAAGAAAAGTGTCCTTCTTCGAGTTTCCTGAGAGAAACCCAGTGACCCTCAGGCCACAGTTTTAGAAAAAGTAATGAATTACAGTTTGTATCTCTTATGAAATATTACAATGTTATTATTGAAATAATATTAATAGTCATATTGACATATACTCAGATATGACAGGAATCACCTTACAAACTTTATCCTATTTAATCTTCTCAACAACTCTCTGAATATTTTTATTCTAGAAACTGTGGGTAAAAAGGGCTACATGATTTATCTAACGTCACAGTTAATAAGGTATAGTGACAGAGCAGGGATTCACATACAAGCTCAAGGTCAGACAGCTAAAAGATCCCAGAATCAGAGTTCCAACCTTGCCGTCTAATTCTGTATTTCATCTGTAGTACACCCTCTCTTCATGATGGAGATCGTTGCCCTTTTCTTAAGAGGTGAACTACTGGCAGCAAGAATTCCTCTGGAAGAGGTAAAAAAAAAAAAGAACCACATATACAAAATGCATTACTTTAGGATTATGCCTGAAAATTGCTCTTTCTTGGTTTTATACTAAAGCATGCTTTGCTGATGGAATGGGTATTGATCTCCTGCTTAGGAGGCTGAGCAACATCAGAAAATAAATAGAAGATAAATGACAATTGTTGTTGTTGTCAGGTACCATCGAGTCGGAACCAACTCATAGCGACCCCATGCACAGCAGAACAAAACAATGTCCGATCCTGGGCCAACTTCACTACCGCTGCCACGCTTGAGTCCATCAATGCTGCCACCCAGCCAATCCATCTCGTTGGGGGTCTTCCTCTTTTTCTCTGACCCTCCATCTTACCAACCATGATATCCTTCTCCAGTGACTATTCCCTCCTGACAATATGTCCAAAGTATGAGAGACGAAGTTTAGCCATCCTGACCTCAAAGGAGCACTCTGGTTGCACTTCTTCCAAAACAGATCTATTGGTTCTTTTGGCAGCCCATGGCACTTTTAAATGACAGTAGGGACTTGCATACTTATAGAAAAAAAAACTCAATTTGTTCTTAAGGCTACAATCTATAATAGAAGGAGACATATGCTTGAACATTTTGAATATTTTGATCTTGGGATGCTTGTGTGATGCGAAGTTGTCAATTAAATATAAATAAAGTCTAACCCATAGAAGATATAGGAAGAAGAAATAAATCTTTGACTCTTATCTCATTGATGACATCTGAAGCCAAAATGGAGTCGGTTCCGACTCATAGCGACCCTGGACAGGGTTTCTGAGGCTGTAAATCTTTACGGGAGTAGAAAGCCTCATCTTTCTTTCACGGAACAGCTGGTAGTTTCGAACTGCTGACCGTGAGGTTAGCAGCCCGATTTGTAACCACTACACTATCAAATTGCCTATATTGTCGTGTGCCGTCGAGTCAGTTCCGACCCATAGCGACCCTGTATAGGGTTTTCAAGGAGCAGCTGGTGAGCTTGAACCACCGACCATGTAGTTCAAATGACTTTGCAGTCAGACGGATCAGCCTACAGCGCCACACCAGGACTCCTATAGAGAGCACAAATGTAAGAAGAGGAGAAAACTTACAGTTAATCTAAGAGAAATGCCAACATTCAAAGGTCAGATAGTAAAGGAGGGTAGCATGGAAAACAGATGTCTGGTGAAACTATTGGAAAGATTCATATTTATGTCCAAAGAAAGGGTGACCCAACAGAACGCATATATCATTGAGCAATGCCATTAATGTCATATACAAGTAAAATTTTGCTGAAGATAATTAAAAAACAGTTGCAGCATGTTGACAGGGTGCTTCCAGAAATTCGAACAAAATTCAGTATAGGATGTAGAACTAGGGATATCATTTTTGACATCAGACAAATCTGCTGAAAAAGAAGTCTTTAAAGTGCTAAATAGTATACATATCAGTTTGAGGACTACTATGCAACTGACCTAAGCTTTAGTATTTTTAAATGCTTCATTTGAATGTGAAAATTGACAATGAGTAAGGAGGAGTGTTAAAAGAATCTATGTATTTGAATTATGATATTGATGAAGAATACTGAAAGTACTGTGGACTACCAGAAGAATAAACAAATCTATCTTGGAAGAAATCGAGCCAGAATGCTCCTTAGAAGTGAGGATGGTGAGACCTTTCTCTCTTTAATATAGGCATGTGGTCAGCAAGGACCAGTCCCTAAAGAAGGACATCATACTTGGTAAAGAGGAGGGTCAGCAAAAAAAAAAAAAAAAAGGGAGATCCCATGAGATGGAATGACATAGAGGCAACAACAATATATTTGAACATCAATCACAACAATCGTAAGGATGGTACAGGACCAGGCAAGGCATGTTTCATTCTATTGTGCACAGGGTCACTATGAGTTGAAAACAACTCGATGCTACCTAACAATGAAAAGTTGAACATAGAACTTCCATGTGACACAATATGGTGTGATGGATTTTTTTTTTAAGTTTTTGTTGTGAATTGTGTGATAGTTTACAGGGGAGAACATCGGTTTTACACTCATCATTTCATTGCAATGATTACAATCTCTTCTGTGCATTATTACAACCTCCTCCGTGCATTGTGATGGATTGGTTTTATATGGCCTTCCTAGTCATGATCTTGAAACTCCCTAGTCATGATCTTGAAACTCCCACCAAAAAGTTTGGTGGGTCACTTTTGCCATGCTGTTAAGCTTAAAATTAGGCACTCCAGAGGTGGAAAGAGGGATCTCTTGACAATCAAGAGAGAAAAGCCAGGAGTGGAGTGTGTCCTTTGGATCTGGAATCACTGTACTGAAAACTTCCTTGACCCAGGCAACAGACCTGTGATACCAGAGAGATGGTAAGAAGCAGTGACAGAGAAAATGGCAACAGCAGGAACAGAGCAGCAGAACTAAAAGATTGGCACCAGACAGAGCAGTGGGCTTCCTAACTCATGGAGCAAGAAAGTAGAATGCCTTTGGCAGTAGGCTTGCTGGCAGAGGGGTGTCTCTGGGTACTTTTTGGAGCTAGGTTTGCCAATCCATGTAACTAGAGTTGTGCAGCTCTGAGCTGAACCCTTATTGGCAGAGTATAGTGCCTCTGAGCACTTATCAGCAGAGCTAAAAGAGCTTTGTAACACTTGCCCAAGCAGAGCGGAGGCTAACAAGAGATTGTCCTGATTAAAGAACTACATCTTGAGTCATTTCTGATTCTGAATTGTAACCTATTACTTCTCCAATGAACCCTAATAGTGAAGTGGGTTACATTTTGGGCTGCTAACCCCAGAATCAGCAGTTTGAGCCCACCAAGCACTTTGCAGGAGAAAGATGAAGCTTTCTGTAAACATTTATAGTCTCAGAAAGCCAATACAGGGTAATTATGATACGGAACCAATTCGATAGTACCTAACAACAACAAGTTCCCCCAATGAACTCCATAATTTTGAGTATTGTTTGTGAGTTCTGTGTGGTCATTTCAATGAATTACTGAACCCAGCAGAGAAGTAGAATGCCATGGGAGGAGTTGGTATCAGACTGTTAAAAAGATTGGAGGGTGGAGGCATGTCTGGCCTCCACCTCAGAGGAATCAGTTTGGGCTTGATTATTCTTGATCTTGATCCTTTCCGCTTGTGAAGTTAAAGGAGATCAGATGCCTCTGCCTTGCCACGTTTGTAGTCCTAGTAATCCCTATCCTAATCCTATATACCCAGAAGAAGCAAAGATAGGAACACAGAAACCTTTACACCAAAGTTCATTGCAGCACTTTTCACATTAACCAAATGGTGAAAACAATTGAGTTGCCCATTAAGAGATGAAAACCATATAAAATGTGGCATATACACACATGGACTACTACTCTCTATAGCAGAAATGAAGTCCTGATGAATGCTATTACATGGATGAACCTTGAATACATCATGCTGAGTAAAACTGGTCAGTTGCAAAAGCATACACCAGGGTGAGTGGAAAATTATCTGCACTCTGGCTACAGAATGAATTCTAATCAACTTTTAGAAAAGACAAATACACCACTTTTTGAAGTAATTTCTTTGCTTGTCCATCCATCAACAAACTTTTGCATTCCTTATTAAAAAATGTTTTAGGCTGAGCTGCAAGCCATGACTGTACCGCTATCTTCACTTCTTCATCAGAAGTGAATCTGCATCCTCAAAGGGCTGCTTTCAGGGGACCAAACAAGTGAAATTCCTCCTATGGCACATGATCAGGACTACTGGGAGGATGCTTTAACACCTCAAAAAGAAGTTTTTGCAGAGAGTCAAGTGTGGGGAGAGGTGTGCACACGTGCATTGTCATGCAAGATCACAACAACTTTGGATAACAGTCTTCTGCATCTAATCTGATGTTTAGGCTTCAGTTCTTCAATGAACACCTCACTATAATGAACACTGTTGATTATTGAACCTGATTCCTGGTAGTGTTCCAATACTGGTCCTTGAGAATCCCAGAAAGCTGTAAGATCAGTTTTCCAGTTGATGGCTGATTTTTAAAAAACTTATCTTAGTTGGCAATTGAGGATGTTTCCATTCCATACTCTACTGTTTACTTTCAGGCTCATAGTGATGAATCCATGTCTTATAACCAGTAATTTTTTTAAAAAAGAAACTATTACCTTCCTTGTGGTGTTGGAGGAGAATACTAAAAGTGCCATGGACTGCCAAAAGAAACAATAGATCTGTTTTGGAAGAAGTGCAGCCAGAGTGCTCCTTGGAGGCCAGGATGGCTAAGCTTCATCTCTCATACTTTGGACATATTGTCAGGAGGAAACAGTCACTGGAGAAGGATGTCATGCTGGGTAAGGTGGAGGGTCAGAGAAAAAGAGGAAGACCCCCAACAAGATGGGTCAGCCAGGTGGCATCATTGATGGCATCAAGTGTGGCGGTGGTGGTGGGGTTGGCCCAGGATCGGACATTGTTTCGTTCTGCTGTGCATGGGGTCACTATGAGTCAGTTCTGACTCGATGACACCTGACAACAACAACAACAACATATGCACAATCAACTGTCTAATAATCCCTTTGCAAGATTGTGGCCTAGAAAATTGTCTTATCCAAACTGTAAACTCAAAGCCAGAAAGCCATATACATATATGCACACATATATATCAAGGCTTTGAATGGATTCAAAAAAATTCAGTTATGGCTGACATAAACAAGGACACGCTGTACAGTGACCAAATCTGCTGCACCTCAGATTGTGACTGCAGTAGGAAACAAGCAGTGGTGCCCTGGTCAAAGATGGCGACTCAACTCATTGCTTTGAATGTTGGCCTGCCTCCATCTTTGAGCTGGGCACCAATGCCCATTTTTTACTGGGTCAAAATCTGACAGGCAAGAGATTTGGTTGCTGTGCAACTGTGGCTGCCCTTGTTTCCATGGGCTATAACTGAATCATTCAGAACCAGTCAGAAGTTCTAGTATGCATACATACATGTTCTAATTGATTTGACTATCAGATGAATCAAATAGAAATGGTGATAGTGGTTCACCTCTTGTTTCTCAATTTTGAAGGGAATGCTTTTAATGTTTCTCATTTTGATTAAGAGCTGTAGCTTTATGGACATAACTTTTATTAATTAAGGCAACAGCCCATGGACCCCTTGAGATGTCCATTAGGTTGAAACTATTTTCATAGTAATATACTAAGATGTTATTTGCTTTTTTTAAAAAAAAAATTTGTTGACTTTTGAAGTGATGTTGCAAAAGAAATAATGGATAAAACAGGGTATCTTAGTATGAATCAAAGGAATGGCATCAAGTTATACTAGTAGTCACTGTTTACTTGCTGCTGGTTTTGACTTACGAATGTCCTTGATGAAGCAGTACAAATTTTTACATTTATCAAATCTCAATCCTTAAGTACACATCTTATTAATATTCTGTATGACAAAATATGAAGTACATATAAAGTGCTCCTGCTATATGTGCAAAGCACTCTGTTGCATGCATACTTAAGTATGAAGGTTGTCTTGAGGAAAAGCACTTTGTGGTTGTTTAAGATGAGTGAATTAATCTGTTTTTCCATGAGATACTATTTTTATTTGAAAGAATAATGAACAGACAATTATGGTTATTCAAATTGGGTATATGGCAGATATTTGCAAAAAAAATGAGCAAAGTGAGCCTATCATTACAAGGAAAACAGCTGACTATTAATTGCCAATGACAAAATCTGAAATTTCAAGTAAAAAATTACTATTTTAGGAAACTTGTATCTGTCACTATGAGTCTGACTATTTTTCAATTTTTAAACACTTTTCTGATAAGATCAGTAGTGACAGTAAAGAAATGCAGTATTTTGATATGAAATGTGTCAACATTTGGAAGATCTGAATAACTTGCAAGATAATATTTTCAAATGACTAATGAATGATATTACAACAACAACAAAAAGAATATTTAAGATGCAAGATAGACCAATGGATTCCCTCCCCTCAAAGGCTTTCAATTGTGTGGATAATGACAAGCTATGACATTGCGAAGTATGAGTATTCTGGAACACTTAATTGTGCTCATGAGGAATCTGTACCTGGACCAAGAGGCAGTTGTTTGAATAGAACATGTGAACACTGGTTTAAAATGAAGAAAGGTGTGCAACAGGGTTGTATTCTTTCACCATATATATGCAACCTGTATGCTTAGCAAATCATCCGAGAATCTGGGTTATATGAAGAAAAACATGGCACCAAGATTGGAGGAAGACTCATTAACAACCTGTGATATGCAGATGGTACAACCTTGCTTGCTGCAACTGAAGAGGATTTAAAATACTTATTGATGAAGATCAAAGAGCACAGCCTTTGGTATGGATTACATCTCAATGTAAAGAAAACAAAAATCCTCACCACTGGACCAATAAACAACATTCTTATCAACGGAGAAAAGATTGAAGTTGCCAAGGACTTCATTCTTCTTGGATCAATCATCAACACTCACGGAAGCAGCAGTCAAGAAATCAAACCAAGTATGGCATTAGGCAAGTCTGCTGCACAAGACCTTTTTAAAGTGTTGAAGAGCAAAAATGTCAGCTTGAGGAGTAAGGTGCACCTGACCCAAGCCATGCGAAAGCTGGACAGTGACTGAGGAAGTCTGTAGAAGAATTGATGCTTTTGAGTTATGGTATTGGAGGAGACTATTGAAAGTGCCATGGGCTGCCAAAACAACCAACAGATCTGTGTTGGAAGAAGTGCAGTCAGAGTACTCCTTGGAGGCCAGGATGGCCAAACTTTCATCTCTCATACTTCACACATATTGTCAGGAGGGACCAGTGGCTGGAGAAGGATATAATGTTTAGTAAGGTGGAGGATCAGAGAAGAGGAGGAAGACCCCCAGCGAGATGGACTGGCAAAGTTACAGCATCAATGGGCTCAAGTGTGGCTACAATTTTGAGGTTGGCCCAGGATTGGGTAGTGTTTCGTTCTGTTGTGCATAGGGTCGCTATGAGTCAGTACCAACTCGATGGCACCAACAGGGTGTCCAAGGAGTGGTTGGTGGGTTTAAATTGCCGACCTTGAATTCAAACAGACCTTGTGGTCCAGCACATTATCCTGCAACACCACACCAGGATTTGAAATAACAGTGGCATAACTTCTAGTTTTATAGTATTATGAAGCCACCACAGTATGACAAACTGACATGCAGCCCATAACAAACTACCTCTGACTAAGTTTTGGTATAATAGCAAAGGAATGTATCCACAATTATCTGAAAAGGCTACTAAAATACTTTTCCTTTTTCTAATCATATACTTATGTTAGGGTGAATCTTCTTAGATACTTCAACCAAAATAACATATCACAACAGCCTGAATACAGAAGCAGATATGAGACTCCAGCTGTCTTCTACTAACCCAGACATTAAAGAAATTTACAAGAATGTAATACAATGGTACTTTTTGGGAAAGTATCATTTTTTTTCATAAAATATTCTATTTATGATACCATATCATGGGTTTGGAGTCCTGGTATAGTGCTGTGGGTTAATGGGCTAAACTGCAAGGTTGGTTTGAACTGTAAGGTCAATGGATCAAGCTTACCAGCCGCTCCTCAAAAACCGTATACAGGGTTGCTGTGAGTTGGAACAAACTCGATGGCACTTAACAAAAACATCATGGGTTTAATATTTTTTTAAATATATGAAATTTTTCTGTTTAAATTCTAGTATTACTTGTTCAAACTCTTGCCCCAGAACCAGATAGCCTCCTAATCTGTGAGAGAGTAAATTTCTGGTTGTTTAAAGCCATTCACGTGTATTTTCTGTTATAGCAGCTCTAAATAACTAAGACAACTAGTGTTTTCATTTGCAACTTCTGCTTCAATTTCTTTATGGAACTATTCAGGCTTTCTATTTCTACTTGGCTAAGTTTTAGCAGGTTTTATTTTTCTGGAATTTTTTTCCATTTATTTGTTTTCAAATTATTTTGGCACAAAGTTGATGGTTTTATATTAAAATTTTAATTTGGGGGGATATTTAATTTAAAAAATTAAAAAATAAATTCTGAAAAGTACATAAATCATAAATGTACAGCTTGATGAGTTAACACAAAGTGATTATAACTGTGTAACACCGAAGTCAAGAAACAGATTACTACTAGAATCCGAGAAGCCTTCTTTTTGTCCCCTTCCAAACACTGTCTCCTTTCCTATTTTCCAGAGGTTAACTACTAACACCATGATTGTTTTAAAACTTTATATAAATGGAGTCATACAATATGTATTCTTCTGTGTCTGGCCTCTTTCACTTGCAAAATTCACCCTTAGCAATATTAATTTATTTTTGTTAATGTATAGTATTCCATTACGAATGTATCACAATTTATTTAGCCATTCTATTGTTGATGAACAATTGGACAGCTTCCATTTTAAGCTATGACAAATTATGCTAATAATGTAAATTATGGTAGGCATAAAAGATAAAAATTTTAGGGTAGAAGGGTATGTATATGTTCAACTTCAGGTACATAATGTCAGTTTCCTACCAGCAGTATATTTACACTCCTACCAGCAATATATGATTTTTAGCTGTTCAATATTCTCACCAATACTTGATATGGATAGCTTTAAAAATTCTAGCCATTCTGGTGGGTATGTATTCCAGATCCATATAATGCTTTTGAGTCTCCCTGATTAGTAATAAATTAAATGATCTTTCAATATGTTTATTAACCATCTGAATACCCTTTTTTTGCTGTGCTCATTTTACTATTTGTAGGAATTCTTTACATAGTTAAGATACAAGCCTCTCTCCAGTTACGTGTTATAAGTATTTTCTCCCACTACTTGCTTGCCTCTTCAGTTTTTTAAGTGACTTTTGATAAACAGATGTTCTTAGTTTTTAATGTAGTTCAATTAACCACTCTTCCTACCTCATGAAAGGATATGAAGATATATTCTCATGGTATCACCCATAAGTTTTATTGTTTTACTTTCAAAAATATCTACAATCCATCTAGAATTGATTTTTCTATATGGTATGAACTACAAACCAAGTTTGAATTTTTTTTTTTTTCTGCATAAATATTCAATAGAATTAGCACTCTTCTTTTCCTATTGGTGGGCACTTAGTGGGATTTTGTCAGTTTGGAAATTCATGTTTTTGTTCTACAAAGTTTTCTTCAATTATTTCATATAGGAATGCTTTAATCTCTGTTTTCTATTTCTGGAACCTCTATTATTTAAATGTTGAACTTCAGGGCTGGTTCTCTTCAATTTTCTTTTTTTTTTCCCCGTATTTTTCACTTCTTTGTCTAAGCTTCCTTAGTTTTATTTTCTAACACTATTATTGAATTGAGGATGTTTTTTGTTTTGTTTCCATTTTGGCATTATATTTGTAATATCCATGAACACTTTTTGTTCTCTAAAAATGTTTTTATACTATCTATTTCTTACTTCTTTTGTAAGTAACTTCTTTTTGTAATAACTTCTTTTATTTCTATAATGCAATTACAAATGCTTTTTAAAAGTTTTCTTCTCTCTACATAGTCTCTATTTCCCCCAAATTGTCTTTTTCTGCTTGTTGTTCTGGTCTTCCATAATATTCAACACTGTTGATCACTTACTTCTTGAAATTCTTTCTTACAACTACTTCAATAATAACTTGCTAGCTTTTTCTCAGTTTGTTTTGCTACTTCCTACACTGACTACATTTTTTTATTACCTGTTTATTCATTCAACAAATATCTGTAGAATATTTATAATTTTCCCAGGTACCATAGTAAGTGATATGGATGCAGAAATTAGTAAGACATGGTTCCTGACCTGATTCCTCAAGTTTTTTTCCCCCACTTTTCTCTTGGTATTCACTTTCTATGAATAAGCTGGAAGTGAAATTTTGGCCAAGATGATGTATCCCGGAGAACTTTGAGAGGTGGTGCCACCAGAAGAAATCACAAAAAAGACATGGAGCCTACCAGCCACTCCTTGGAAACCCTACACAAGGTTGTTATGAGTCAAAATTGATTTGACGGCACTTAACAAGAACAAGAACAACCATGATTAATATTAGAAAATGGTTTCAGGGAAGTGAGGAACAGAGTAAGGTCTAGATCTATTCCTATGATGAAAAACAGTCAACAGGCAGCTTTAGAAATCTTATTCCTGGTATCTTAGGTCTGTTTCAGTGAAGAGCAGGGTTACAGAAAAAAGAGAAGAAGGGTGTTTTAAGTATTTAAATATTCTGGAAGGAAAAGAAACATGACTTCAGATTCCATCTCTGTGCTACAGACGCCAATATTTTGAATTTCCTCATCAATTCCAGAACCATATAGTCAACTTGCTATCAGAAATATTTACCAAAATATTCTTTAAACCCCTCAAACTTATATTAATCTTCCTTTCAAATTCATTCATCTTCTTATGCTGCCTCAATGAATGACCACATCATCATCAAATCATCAATGCCACCTGAGTTACATAAAATTTGGAATTCAATTTTCTTCCTTTTCCTCTTCTTTACTCTCAACTCATTCAACACACCTGCATGTTGCACCCAGTCCATTTTATCTCTACAGTACAGGCATACCTTGGGGGTATTGTGGGTTTGATTCTAGACCACTACAATAAAGCAAAATTCGCAATAGAGCGAGTCACATGAAATTTTTTATTAGTTTCCCAGTGCATATACAAGTTATATTTACACTATATTATAGTCTATTAAGTGTGCAATAGTATCATGAAAAAGTCTGAAATATTATGAGAATAACCAAAATGTGATACAGAGACATAAAGGAAAAATGGTGTCAATAGACTTGCTTGTTGCAGGGTTGCCACAAACTTTAAATCTGTAAAAAACACAGTAGCTTCTAAGCACAAAAAAGTGAGGTGCAATAAAATGAGGCATGCCTATGTCTTTCTTTTTGTACATATTTTTAGTACCACTGCCTATATTAGCACTGGTTATCAGGCATAGATTAGAAAAGGGCAGTGCAATGCTATGGAGCCTGTGGTGGTGGTGGTGGTGGTGGTGGTTGTGTGCTGTTGAGTTACTTCTGACTCATAGCGACCCTGTATAGGGTTTCCAAGGCTGTAAATCTTTAGGGGAGCAGAAAGCCTCATCTTTCTCCTGCAGAGTGGCTGGTAGATTTGAATAGTTGACCTTGTGGTTAGCAGCCCAACTCATAACTCACTACACTACCAGAGGTCTGTATGGAAGCTGGGGTAAAAAGCTAATATACATATAAGATAAATATAGTCACAGAAGCAACAGTTTCTGGAGAAGGTTGAAGGTCTCATCTCAAGTTCAATGTGGCAATTTCAACCTAATTTTAGACCAGTAAGATACTGGGATGAAGGCTGCTTCAGCACAGAGATGGTGTAAACAGGGAATAGGTTGTTTCAGTGACAGTAATGATGAAAAAAGGATAAGTCAATATAGGTCCTGAATCAAGGTGGACAGTTCAAGAAAAGGCAAGAGAGCTTGTAAATATGTAACCAAATCCAATGCTGTAGAGTCAATTCTGACTCATAGCGACCCTATTTTTATGGAAGCAGACTGCCACAAAGTAACTAGTGAGTTTGAACCACCAATCTTTTGGTCAGAGCCAAGTGCTTTAGCCACTGAACTACCATGGGTCACTGAAATAGGCAACAAGTGCTATTAAATTCTCTGAAAGGGAATAAGACAAGAAATCCAGTTGTTAGGGTTTAATGCTATACTTCTCTCTGGTGCTATAGACCAGAGTGGGTGATTGGGCATAACAGGTCCTTAATCTCTCATTTAAGGAGACCAGAGAAGTAGAACAGTCTGCCCATTTTGGGGTAAGAAGAGATAATTAGAACTATTCTTTGACCATACTACTCAACTAGTGAGAACCCAGTTACCATGCAAACGCTACAACTTTGAATATAATGCAACAGAAGATTATGCTGGTTACCAAGAGCTCTTGGACGTCTGTATATCTGAATATTCCTGTTTCTGAGAATTGATGAGGTTGTCTGTAGGACTTGCTGGATTTGTTGGACTATTAGAAAAAGCAAGTCCTATGGCACATAAACTGGTGTATCATATAGGCCACCCAAGTGGTCTCATTGCATCTTTTACAAAGGTCTTCCTAAAATACAGATGTAATAAAAGTTATTCTTCTAAAAGTTATCTTCTTAATAAAAATGTAATATAGAGAAACATTAAAAAGCATGAGTTCTGATGTCAGATAAGTCTAGGTAATAAATAATTTTCTTATTTATAAATTATAAATGATAGTAACACTATCTCATAGGGTAGTTTTGAAGGCTAAATTAACATATATAAAGTCCTTTGCATGATTCCTGGTACACAGTAGGCTCTAATAAAAAAAAGTGAAATAATTGGCTTGTTTAATACCTCTTTCTAGAAATCTTTCAATGGCTTTCTATGATTAAATTCCTATAATCTGGCTTCATTACAAAAGCAAGCATTTGTATCAGACTTGTCTGACTTTTCTACAAGATTATATGCTACTTGAAGGCAGGAGCCACGTCTATTTTTATTTCCTCAACAACCAGCATGGTTCCTGGCCCATAGTAGGTTCTCAAAAATATTTGTTGAATGAATAAGTGAATATAAGCTCTCTGTCTATTCATGTACCCACGTTGTATAGCTCATAATAAGCACAACACTAACAGATGTTCCTCAGAATAACACTGAAGCCATGTAGGATTCTGAAATGCCAGAAAAATTCTCATAGCTATTTTATATTACTAAATGGCACAAATTATTTTGTGATTTCTTTTACTCTTGAACATTTTGGGCTCTGGGGACAGAAATTGTGTGGATAACAAAAGTTCATAAACTAACAATATATAACTTTCATGAAGCAAATAATTAGACTGCTTCAAGAAAGCAAGACTTAAATACATACTTGTATAGATAGAATGAATTGATTAAATTATTGTAATTACAAAATCACCCCATTACTAAGCATATAATATAAATATAGCAAAAAGGAGACTTTTCACAACTAAAATGTTGAACAATTACCATGTACTTGGTTGATTTCTGAGTTGGAAGATAGAATCTCATCTGCAAGTTTCTGTGCAGTAGGAAGAACTTCAGTGTGGTGTGCCGTAATTAAATATTGAATAAACTTTTGTAGCTGATCCCTATTCATCTGGAAAAGGGTTTCTGAGATAGGAAGACGTAATTTGATTTGGTCTGGTTTGCGGATCCTGTAGAGCGAAAGTGCTACCACATGAGCACAGTAGAATATGTCCTTGTTCCCACAGCCACATGTCACTGAAGTGATTTTACATCGATCAAAACTGATTGCAACTTTGTAAGTCATTGCAGGTTCAGAAGCAGTGGCTGGCTCAGTTACTGTGCCACTCAGATGGAAGCCTATGGAAACAAACAAACAAAAATTATGTTTAGAGAGATTTTGCAGTCAGAAACTTAGTTTATTATCATACATTTCAATTCATCAATTCAGAAATGATTTACTGAATATATCTTATATACATGGTAGGTTCTGTCAATGAAACTCAACCCTTGTTCTCAAAGAACACACAATCTAGAAATAAGGGTCTTAAAGAACGAAGGTCCTTAATCTGGAGTCCACGAACTTCTGGAACTTAAATGGAAAATTTTTGCTTGTTTGTAGTTATGTTCATTTTCTTGGAGGGACCGTTTATAGTTAATCATCATTGTCTCAACAGTGTTTATGATCCCAAATAAGTTAACAGCCTCTGTAATAGATTTTGAGCTCTGGGTAGGGCCAAAGGTAAATCCATAAATAACATCAGTACAATGTAGAATAAGTTAAGTGGAAGAGTAACTAAGAGTGCCACGAGGAAGGGTAGAAGAGAGAACAAGGAAGATCAAGGACAACATTTGTTATTCAAAACATACAATTATCAAATGGTGACCATGTTGTTGTTTGTTGCTGTTGACTTGACTCCAACTCATGGTGACCTTATGTAACAGAATGAAATGTTACCTACTCTTGTGCCATCTTCATGATCTTTGGTATGACTGAGTCCATTATTATGACTATTGTCAAACCATCTCATTGAGAGTTTCCCTCATTTTTACCAAACATTATATCCATTTCTAGTGACTGGTCTTTCTTTAGTCCATGTTCTTGCTTCTAAGGAACATTCTGATTGTATTTCTTCTAAGACTGATTTGTTAATTCTTTGGCAGTCCATGGCATTGTCAACATTCTTTGTCAACTCTACAATTTAAATGTCTTTCTTTTTTACTGTCCAGCTTTTGCATGGATATGAGGCAAGTGAAAAGACCGTGGGTCATGGACTACCTAAAAGGCAAGAAACCTCATATGACATCTAAGGTTAAGGTTGTTATAGTGAGATTATGTACTGTTACTCCTCTGCTTACTAGGCATACAGCACCAATAATTTTGAAATGTAGAGAGAATACATTTTAAGTTATAACTACATTGAAAAAAGTCATATAACAATAAATTAATTATAAATATACTATTTATTGTTCTTTAAGTACGATTCTTTATCTTTGTATTCAGAAAGTATCTGCTAAGATGCAAAGGATTGGTCTCTCTCCTGTCAAAGCAACAAAGAGCAAAGGAAATAAAAATGTATGGAAACAATTAGTCCAAAGGGTTAATGGACTGTGTGAACCACAGCAGAACTGGATAACAGAAAAAATACATGGTTCCTGGTTACCACTACTGATAATCCTGAAATGGATCACAAATGAGTCCTGGACAGAGTAGGAGAAAAACATGGACCAAAACTCAAAATCACAAAAAAGACAAGGCTTATTGGCCTTAGTGACTAATGAAACTCTAGAGACTATGATCCTAAGCCACCTGTCAAACTTGGAACCAAACTCATCCCTGTGGCTCAGTTTTCAGCAAACAATAGATATAAGCAACCATTTGAGATCAAAAGGGCAGCATTTGCCCAGTCCTGGTATGGCACTGTAGGATAACCACAGGACCACAAGGTCAGTTTGAACCGAAAGATGGGTGGTTCAAACTCACCAGCCACTCCTCGGAAACTCTATACTGGGTTGCTGTGAGTCGAAATCCCAATTCAATGGCACTTAACAATAACAACAATACAGTTGAGAAGACAGGAAGGGAAAGAAGGAGAATGGAAACAGAAACATGGGGAGGAAGTGGGAAGAGTGTTGTTAAATTGTGGGGATTATAATCAATGTCACAAAACAAAATTTGTATGAATTGTTGAATGAAACTAATTTGCTCTATAAACTTTTCATACAAATTATAATAAAAAGCTTTAAAAAAAAGAATATTTATTCAACGAATTATTCAGAGATTCAACAAACGTTTAACACCTCAAATATCAGACACTTTTAGGCCTTGTTATTGTTAGATGCCACTGGGTTGGTTCCAATTCATAGAGACCATGTGCACAACAGAACGAAACACTGCCCGGTCCTGCATCATCCTCATGATCACTGTCATGCTTAAGCCTACTGTTCCTGCTATTGTACCAATCATTCTCATTGGAAGTGTTCTTCTTTTTCACTGACCCTCCACTTTAACAAGTATGATGTCCTTCTCCAGGGACTGGTTTCTCCTGGTAATATGTCCGAAGTATGAGAGACAAAGTCTCACCATCTTAGTCTCTAAGGAACATTCTGAGTATACTTCTTCCAACAAAGATTTGTTTGTTCTTTTGGCAGTCACTGGTATTTTCAATATTATTCTCCAACAACATAACTCAAATTTGTAATTTCTTCTATGGTCTTCCTTATTCATTGTCCAACTTTCACATGTATATGAGGTGATTGAAAAATGCCTTGGCTTGGGTCTGGCGCACCTTAGTCCTCAAGTTGGTAACTTTGCTCTTGAATACTTCAAAGTGGTCTTGTGTAGCATTATTTGCCTAATGCAATATGTCATTTGATTTACTGACTGCTGCTTCCATCTGTCTTCATTGTGAATTCAAGCAAAATGAAGTTTTGACAACTTCAATCTTTTCTCCATCATGATGTTATTATTGGTCTAGTGGTGATGATTTTTATGTTCTTTATTTACATTGAGGTATAATTCATACTGAAGACCTAAGTCTTTGATCTTCATCAGTATTTTGAGTTCTCTTTGCAAGAAGGATTGCATCGTCTGTATATTGCAGGTTGTTGTGATTCTTCTTCTAATCCTGAGGAAAAAAACAATTCTTCTTCATATAACCCAGCTTCTCAGATTACTTGCTCAGAATACAGATAGAATAAGTATGGTGAAAAATACAACAATAGCACACACACCAGTAATTATCAACACATCTTGATTGCATATTTGATCAATTTCAGACTGAAGATGTTATTAGAAGTCTTCAATTACATCATCACTGACCTTAGTGGTTTTACGTAAATTTGAATAATGGTGATAATGACTGGTCTTCCTTGTAGGTATATGGATATTATCCTATCACAGACAACATTGTACTTCAAGACAGCTGAAATATTCTTTTTGATGAATGCAATACCATTTCTCTTGAATTTGTCCTTCCTGGCATAGTAAACTATATGATTATCTGTTTCAAAATGGCTGATACCCATTTCAGCTCACTTATGCCTAGGATATTGATCTTTATGTGCTCCACTTCATTTTCAACAACTTCCAATTTTCATACTTTCATACTTTGTAAATTTCATGTCCCAATTATTAATGGATGTTTGCAGCTGTTCTTCCTCATTTTGAGTTGTGTCTCATCAGCAAATGAAGGTTCTGAAAGTTTTACTTCATTTGTGTCACCATGGTCAACTCTAATTTGAGTGAGCAGTTCTTGCCCAGACAAGTTTTGAATTCCTTCTAACCTGAAGGACTCATCTTCTGGCATTATATCTGAAAACATTCTGGTGCTCTTCATGTTTTAATCTTCTGGTACTATATCTGACATGTCTGCTACTATTCATACAATTTTCAGTGGCTAAACAGTTAGAAGTAGTCTGCCTCCTCTTCTAGTCTGTCTTATTATAGAAGCCTTCCTGACACCTGTCTACCTGCTGGTGTTAAAAATATCAGTGGTAAAGCTTCCAGCATCATAGTAACATGCAAGTCACCACAGGACAACTGACAGACAAGTAGTGGCTACAAGGCCTAGAAACACTTAGAAAAGGGGTGTGTATGTGAGGAGAGGCATTGTGGTGTAATGAGTTCCTTTATATGGCCTTTTTCTTGGGTCTTTGGAAAAACAGTTTGGGAGATGTTTTTCCCTAAGCTCTGAGGAGTTGTTACCTTTGCCCTAGTACTTTGGAGAAGCAGTTTGGGAGCTACCTTCCAGGGTACTTTCTACCCAAGGGTTTGGTACTTTTGCCCAGGGAAGGAGCCTGTCTCTGTTATCAGAAATGACTACTTTTACATAAGACCTGAGTTGAATGACATCTCATGGGTAATTGAGAATTGGTTTAACTATGGCCCTATCTTAAAACTGACGAGGACTGGGGTTTATAAATGGCACTAAGGCAGAAATTTTAGAGCCCTTCTGGTTGACAGGAGTCGGGAAGAGAGTCTTTCCTTTGGGACACAAGGACCTATATCTAAAATTCTGCCAGTAGCTGGTTGAGAGCTGGACTGGCAGAGGAGTAGAACCACGTGGCAGCTGAGATCCAACAGCAGAGAGGCCTGATGGTGGACAGAGAGAGTGGGCTGCTATACTGGTCATGAGCTAGGTCAGCTAGCTGTGGAGAGGCCTGCCTAGTGGCAGAGAGCAGCTGAGAGAGCTGTGCTAGTTGGAAGCCATCCTGCAATGAAGAAGGGAGGGAGATCCTCTCCATTTCAGAGGAGCTTTTCAGACATTACTGTGTCCTTCCTGAACCTGATTCCAAGTTTTTCTTGTTATTTCCAACTTGATCCTGATCCCAAAGAACTGGACTTCTAACTGTAAGGTCAATGGTTCAAATCCACTAACCACTCTTCAGAAACCCTATTCAGGGTCACATTGAGTCAGAACTGATTTGATGGCGCTTAACAACAACTTTCCTAATAAATCACATAATTGTGAGTACTGTCTGTGAGTTCTGTATGGCCATTACCATCAATTATCAAACCTAGCAGAGAAGCAGAGTGACATGGGGGTGGGAGTAGCAGACAACAGCCGGTGTTAGAATGGTGAATAAGTTGGAGTGGATGTACATCTAACCTCCACTTCATAGAAACCAATCTTGTGCTTATCCTGATTCTTAACTCTCATGGATTTAGACAATGTATTACAGCGTAGTGGTTACAAATCAGGCTGCGAACCTAAGGTCAGCAGTTCAAAACTACCAGTTGCTCCGTGGGAGAAAGATGAGGCTTTCTGCTCCCGTAAAGATTTACAGCCTCAGAAACCCTGTACAGGGTCACTATGGGTCGGAACTGACTCGACGGCACTTAACAACAATAACATTACACTATAACACGTAGTATTATACTACGCTGTAGCCAATATTTATAAAGCACTCATTATAGCAGAACTATGTTTATTATGTAGCACAGCTGTGCTAGGTGCTTTGCATACTGTACCACATCAATATTATGAAATCAGTATTATTTTTTGCTTTGTTGTTATGTGCCGTGGAGTCAGTTCTGACTCATAGAGACCCTTTACAGGGTTTCCAAGGTTATAAATCTTTACGGGAGCAGAAAGCCTCGTCTTTCTCCTGCAAAATAGCTGGTAGTTTCGAACTGCTGACCCTGAGGTTAGCAGCCCGATTTTTTATCTTACTTATTGTAAACTAAGGCTGAGAGATACTTCTGGCAGGATGGTGGACTATGCAGATGCACTACACAGACCTTCTACAACAAAGATAAGAGAAACCAAGAAACAGACACAGATGAAAATCCTAGAACCCTGAACTTAAGAGGAAAGGTTAGAAAAGTGGACTGTGCTTGCTGGGAGAAGAAGCTGAGCAGGAAGGCTGAGAGAGGATTGACTTGTGAATGGTCAGCCAGACACAGATCACTAACTTGGAAGCAGCTTTGGCAACAGAAGGTGGCCTGGCAGATCAGATTCACACACACACAATGGGAAAGGTGCAATTTCTTCTTTTTCCCCATGCTCCCCTTGTGACTGGAGGTGTGGCCAACTCCAACCATTATCCATCTTGAGTGCAGAACCTACTCTCCGGGAGTCTGGAGCCATGTGGTTGGGAGCCACACCAGTGTGAGGCAGGGCCGACTTTGCTGCTTTGGTGAACCACTTTGGTGCCTGCATTCAGGCAGGCTTGGCTCCAAACCTACAGACCCACAGAATCACCAGACCAGCTTTTAAACAGTCACCCTTCCCCCAGCTGTCCTATGGTCCTAATAGACATTGAAACCAGTTCCATAAGGGCCTCCACAAACTACTTCCATATCGAATTCCCTGAACATAGATAATACCAAGGCCCTTAGGAACTACCCTCTAGGATCAGGAACTCTGCTGCCACACCCTTCCCACACCCACCTTGTGAGCTCCTTGGCTTGAAGGAGCTTCCCTCACCCCCAACCACACAGTTTTCTGCTCTTGAAGTCTAACAGCTACACTGTCATTTTGGGTTTGTTTGATTTGGTTGTTTCATTTTCTAGTTTCATTGTTTTTGATTGCTTATTTTTTCTCCTCCTCTTATTTCCATTCCCTTTAATTTTATTGTGTCTCTACTTCTGTTTTTCCTTTTTCTGTTCCTCATTTTCCCTCTTTTTTTTCCTTTTGATCTTTCTTTACTACTCTTTCTCTTTTCATCTCCCCGCCCCCTAGTTTTTTCTAAGTAAGTTTGCTTTTATTCTTCCTTTTATTTCCTGTCTTTTTTTCCTTTTCTTTAAGCTCCACTTCCTGGTCCTCTTTTTTTGTCTTTATAGATATTTTATTCTTTTTCCTAGTTGTTGCCTGTTTTTATTTACTCTCTTCTCTTTACTATTCCACTTTCCATTTTCCTTCCTTGTTTGTTTATTCTCTTTTGTTTTCTTGTGTGTGTGTGAGAGAGGGGTTTTCTCTTTCTCATCCAAAGAGAGAGCAACCTTGCCCATACCCTCTGCAGCTCCACTCACTGGGAAAGAGCCTGCACTAGCTCCTATGCCACCTGATCAATGATAAACAGCAGCCAAACACACCCTAAACTGGGGTGCACAATGGCAAATGAGAACAGTGTACACAATTCCACTCCATAATTACACCTACAGGAGACAGTTGGTGACAACCTAAGAACACATCAACATATAATAATCAATTAAATACATATATGACAATCCCACAATATTCAAGAGACAACAGACAATTTTAGCTCACATGAAGTAGCGAGAGAGAATGGTTCAAACAAATGATCAAGATGCAGAGCCAGAAAACGTTTCTGAGGAATAAAAGGCAAGGAAATTAGGCTTGATGGTGGATAGGGTAGAGGTGCAGTGAAGATCTCCGTCAGCAATACCACAGAATGAATACCAGATGAAGTGGGTTCAGAGCAGAGCTCCAAAATTCTGAACCACACACATATCTAGGAAAAATTTAAAAGTTTGGAGGCTTATAGTTAGTGGAAATCTCATACTTTAGAATCTACCAGACTCAGCGACCAGGAGACAACAACTTGGGTGAGACCAAATGGCAAGACCAAGCAGGGGAGCAAGCAGATCCACCACAGAATAACACCATGGGAACCTTGGAGCAAAGGTGGAAAAAAAAGGCTTTGCCAGTTTTGCTTTGTTCTGATTTTTTTTATGCATCTGTTCATTAGCCCCCCACTGTTTGCACACCTCCATTCTGGTGACTAGAGGGAATGCCTGAGCGAGTGGGCATCCCCCACCCCCACCCCCGGTAGGTTCTGCTGCCACACATGCACACCAGATACTCTCAGCATTTAAAGAAACAGGCAGCTTAACAGCCAGCCCCAAACTGTTTATTATTAGGGAAAAGGCCAAAACAAGGGGTGTGGAGAGGGAGAGAGAGTTTAAAAAGAAAACAGGCCAAAATTAAATCCTGAGGTACAGCATAACAACCAACAGTGGCATCTTAAAATTTATCAGGTGGCCTTGAAGGCAAGAAGCTGAAAGAGGATATTAAAAGCACACTCATATTAGGCTTACAGATTTTTTTTTTTTTTCTTCTTCTCTCCCTCCTCTCCTTTTTCTGTGATTATAAAGACTACAGTATCCAATCTAGGCTTTTTCATTGTTGTTATTGTTAGTTTGTTTTGTTGTTTTTTTGTTTTTCATTCCCCTTTTACCTTTGAGGGACTCTTTCTCTCCCTATATTACCAAAGCAGAGGTAGCAATTGCTGCCATGTATTCAAGCTACAATGACACCCTATAAAACTCCACAATCAAGGCAAGAACCAATACCAACTTCCATATACCAGGGAGGCAGAAAACACCTGCGAAAGTTACTCTGAGTTGAGCAATAAGAAGAATGAAAAGGGAAGTCCACATCCTGATCACATCTACCTTGAGGAAATCAGAAAGCATAAAAAATACCAAAACACACACTCAATTAAGTATTAAGGCCACAGATACACACTAAACATGTCCAAGAAGCAAAAGCAGATGACCATATCAGCACATGTCCAGAAACAAGATTAAAATGCCTGAGACAAATGACCTAGAGGTAGACCTAGACTACATTCTGGAAGGAGGGCAGGCCTTGGAAATGCCTGAGAAAGAATTTAGAAAAATGATTATAAAATGTTTCAAAATACTTTATAATGGAGTTGAGAAAAATAAGGAAGAAGTCAGGAAAGAGCTACAGGAACAATCAAATAACACAGATACAGCATTGGAAACAATTTAAAACCTACAGAAAGAGTTCCAAATCATCAATAATAGAATATCAGATATAGACAATATGCTGAAAGGGCAAAGGAGTAAATAAAAGAGATGGAAGGCAGAACTAGTGAACTAGAAGACTAATCACTTAATACCACTAAGATAGAAAATCAAACAGAAAAAAGGATAAAAAAATCTGAAGAAGGTCTAAGATTCATGTAGGACAACATGAAGAGGATTAACTTAAGAATTATTAGTGTTCCGGAAAGTAGCACACAAGTCAACAGAAGAGATAGTTGAGGACCTTCTGGAAGAAAATTTTTCTAACATCCTGAAAAGTGAGAAGATAAACATTTAAGAAGCTCAATGAACCCCAGGAAGGATAGAACCCAAAAGAAAATCACTGAGACATGTCATAAACAAGCTCTCCAAAATAAAAGATAAGGACTCACTCCTGAAAGCAGCTAGGGAAAACAGAAGAGTTCCATACAAATGCAAGCAAATCAGATTAAGCTTGGATGTCTCAGCAGAAACCATGCAAGCAAGAAGAAAATGGGGAGATCTACATAAAATCCTGAAAGAAAAAAACTGCCAAGAATCCTTTACGCAGCAAAGCTATCAATCAAATACAATGGTGTAATCAAAACTTTCCAGGATAAACAGAAGCTAAGGGATTTTGCCAAAGACAACCCTGCACTACAAAACATCCTAAAGGGAGTTCTGTGGACTAAGAATCAACAAGAACAGACAACAACCAGAGACTGACATATGTGGCAGAACCTCCCAGAACTCAATCGATAAATGGAAGAGTCAAGAACAGAACGACACTATAAGAACAAACTCAGAGCATCTGGAAGGTTAGTCTATGATCAAAACAATTACAATGTAAAAGAAGGTAAATACGTAGGAACAGAGATATGTATGGTGAGAAGGTCAGGTAGATTACAGGATAAAATAGACTTCACTAAATGGAGGGAAAAGTTAATGGAATATATAAGGTAACCTCAAAGAAAATTAACACTTCACAACATACCAAGAAAATGAAAATCCAAGAAGAACATGGAAATATTAAAAATATGTGGAAACTCACAAGAAAGGACACAAAAACCATGAACTCAGCATAGGAAGACATGCAGAACAAAAAAAGCAGCAACACCACAAAAAAACAAACATAATGGCAGCAATGAATTCATATCTATCGATAATTACGCAGAATGTAAACAAATTAAATGCACCAGTTAAAAGACAGACGGTTGTGGAATGGATAAGAAAAGATGATCCTTCAATATTCTGTCTGCAAAAGACACATCTTACACACAGAGACAAAAACAAATCAAAAGTCAAAGGATGGAAAAAAAATATCAAGCTAATTGCAATAAAAAACGAACAGGAGTGGCAGTACTAATCTCCAATAAAATAAACTTTAAGGCAAACCCCAGCATAATAGATAAAGACGGACATTATCTCATGATTAAAGGGATAATTGAACAAAATGACATAACCATAATAAATATCTATGCTCCCAATGAAAGAGCTCCAAAATATATAAAGCAAACTCTAACAGATTTGAAGAAAGAAATAGAATTTACAATCACTACAGGCAATTTTAATACACGGCTTTCTAAAATGTATAGAACAATCAGAAAGAAACTTGACACAGACACAGAGGAACTAAACAACACAATCAGCCAGCTGGATCTCATAGATGTGTATAGAGCATTCAACCCAACAACAGAACAATACACATTCTTTTCAAGTGCTCATGGAAAATTCTCCAAAATAGACCAGGTGTTAGGCCACAAAACAAACCTCCTTAAGTTTACAAATATCAAAATACTACAAAGTATCTTCTCAGGCCACAATGCTATCAAATTAGAAATCAACAATAGGAAGACCAAGGAAATATAGTCAAATACATAGAAATTGAATAGCACCCTGCTGAAAAGCGAATGGGTGGTATAAGAAATAAAACATTAACTCACAAAGTTCTGAGAAGCAGACGAGAACAAAAACACAACATACCAAAATCTTTGGGACTCGATGAAAGCGGTGCCAAGAGGACAATTTATTGTGATAAATGCGCACATCCAAAAAAAGAAAGGACAAAAATTAACACATTAACACAACATCTACAACAATTAGAAACAAATCAACAGAGGGAAGCTACAGTGACCAAAAGAAAAGAAATGATAAAGATTAGAGCAGAAATAAATGAGATAGAAAACAGAAAAACTATAGAAACAATCAACAGGGACAAGAAGCTGGTTCTTTGAAAGAATTAACAAAATTGACAGACCACTGGCAAACCTAACAAAAGAAAAGACGGAGAACACATAAATAACACGCATTAGAAAGCACATGGGCGATGTCACAACGGAACCAAAGGACATCAAAAGGATAATAACAGAATACTATGAAAAGTTGTACTCCAACAAATTTGAAAACTTAGAAGAGATGGATACATTTTTAGAAAAAAACATGACCTACCTAAACTTACACAGAGTGACATAGAAAATCTGAACAGACCCATAACAAAAGAAGAATTTGAGCAAGTCATCTAAAGACTCCCAACCAAAAGAAATCCAGGCCCAGAAGGCTTCACTGGTGAGTTCTACAAAACATTCAGGGAAGAGCTGTCACCAATTCTACCTAAATTATTCCAGAATATAGAGGATGATAGAGAACTTCCTAATGCATTTTGTTAAACAAGCATAACCCTCATACCAAAATCAGAGAAGGACGTCACTAAGAAAGAAAATTATAGATCAAATCCCTCATGAACATATGTAAAAATTCTCAACAAAACCCTAGCCAACAATCTTGGTTTCCTTGGCATACCATTATAAAATAGACACTTGAGGGGGAGAGAAAGAAATAGCCAGAAATATCACCATAGCTTGTAAGTCCATCTTCTGCCTACAACTGATTGGAATACCTAAAATGGGGCTACAACGTGCCCAGGGCAGGAGGCTTCCTGCAGAGCCTCTGCATTACATAAGACCATAGGTGGAATCCTGAACCTCACCCAGAATCTTCTGAGATGGGAAATTTCCACTTGAATGGGAAAGCAGACCAATCTGGAGTGGCTAGAAGAACAGAAGATACATCTTGAAAGCAAGACCAAGAGGTCTGTACCTTCAGGACAAACCCCCTTCAAAGATTAAGACTCAATGGGAATACACGAGCAGACATGCACTCTGATTGGTGACTACGTTTGTCATGGATAAGGGGAAGTGAGGGAAAAACAGCAATGAAGCTGCGAGCTAAGCCCTACGACATTCAACAGACTCTTGTGAACCCGTGTGGAAATCTGGTTGGCCAGCATTGTGGCAAGACCTGGGGACTCCTGGGCCCAGAGTCAGTGACATAGCCACAGAGGACTAGAGTGGAGAGTGGAGCATCCAGCTGATAAGAAGAGCGGGCATATGCATAAGAATACCCACACTTGCAGATAACACCCACTTGACTTGGTTTCAATGACTGGATGATCAGAGCCCAACTAGAAGAAAGAAGAGGGAAAAAAAAGAGTAGTCTGATACAATTTGAAGAACTTGACCTACACCTATGGATGCAGTAGCTTAAAAGAGGGAACAAATCTTTACAGTGAGAATCATTTCCACCCCCTCAATACACAGGGTAGACAGGGATGGGCAACTTGGACATTGGTTACCCAAAATGTGTGGACTACAAAGGCAAGAAGTGACTGGCTTACAAGCTTTCAAGAGGGAGCCTAGACCAGAGAGCATGGAGGAAGGTAGAATCTCCACTGAGTAGTATTCAATCTGTCTGGGCAGGGCTAATGAAAGGAGATGGAGATACGTCCTTTGTGGTATAATGGTGAATAATTGTTATCAGGAATGACTGTGAGGGTTGGAAATGTAAAGGAGGACGTTTTGTAGCAAAAGGAGGGGAGTGAATGACTTAGCAGTCCAGGAGCGGAAGTTCCTGGAACCATCAAGTGAGAAAAGTGGAGTGCGGGACCCTACCCAGAGAAACAGTGATGCCAGAGATGGAGGCAGAGATGTGGAGAGATGGAACCTCTGGGGTCTCTAAACCCAGAGAGAGAGAGGGGCTGTGTGCTGATGACTGGGGGGCAAGCTTGCAGGGTATATCCTTTGGTTGGTTGTTGATGCTTGGAGGGGATTATAACCATGGCAAAGAAACGATATATGATAGGATGAATGTAAAGGTAATGTTCTCCCATGTAAACTATCACATAATTCACAATAAAACATTAAAAAAAAAGAAAGTACATATAAAAAAATTACCAAAAAGATATATATATACTATATTATTTTCACAATAAACATTAAAGAAAAAAAATCAACATAATCTACCATATAAATAAGAAAAAAAGAAAAGATCCACATGATCATATCAACTGATGCAGAAAAGGCATTTGACAAAATCCAACATCCATTTCTGATAAAAACCCTCAACAAAGTAGGAATTGAAGGGGAATTCCTCAATATAATTAAGAACATATATACAAAATCAGCAGCCTACATTACTCTCAATGGAGAGAAACTGAAAGCCTTCCCTCTCTGAACAGAAACTAGACAAGGATGCCCTTTGTAGTCACTCATATTCAATATTGTGCTGGAAGTCTTAGCAAGAGCTATACTGCAACACAGGGAAATTAAAGGCATCCAAACTGGCAAAAAAAAAAATTGGAGTCCTGGTATGCCGCTGTGGGTTAATGTGCCAGACTGCAAAGCCATTTAAACTTCATGGTTGGCGGTTCAAGCTCACCAGCTGCTCCTCGGAAACTCTATACAGGGTCGCTATGAGTCAGAACCAACTTGATGGCAGTTAACAACAATAACAAATTGGCAAAGAAGAAGTAAAACTCTCTGTTTGCAGACAATATGATCTTATATGCAGAAAACCCCAAAGACTCAGTAAAAAAGCTACTAGACCTCATTGGAAGATTCAGCAAAGTGGCAGGATATAAGATCAACATAAAAAAATCAGTTGGATTCCTCTATACCAATAACAACACTGAAAAGGACATTAGGAAAGCAATACCATTTACAATAGCTGCCCAAAGGATGAAATATTTAGGAATAAATGTAACCAAAGAAACAACTGACCTATACAAAGAAAACTACAAAACACTATTGCAAGAAACCAAAAGACACCTACAAAAATGGAAGAATGTACCATGCTCCTGGATAGGAAGACTTAACATTGTGAAAATGTCAATACTGCCGAAACCAATTTACACATATAATGCAATCCCTATCTGGATTCCAACAACATTCTTCAAAGACATGGAAAAAACAATCACAAACTTTATATGGAAAGAAATGAGACCCGGGACACGCAAAGTTCTGCTTAAAAAGAAGAATAAGGTTGGAAACCTCTGAATCCCTGACTTCAAAATTTATTATATGGCTACAGTGGTCAAAACAGTTTGGTACTGGTACAATGAAAGATATATTGATCAATGGAACAGAATTGAGAATCCAGAAATTAACCCATCCACATACAGCCAACCGATTTTCGACAAAGTACCTAAATATATGGCATGAGGAGGGGATAGTCTTTTCAACAGATGGTGCTGGCAGAATTGGAAAGTGGTATGCAAGACTGAAACCTCATGTCTTATTCAAAAACCAAATCAGCATGGATTAGAAACCTAAATATGAATCCCAGAAGTATGAAGGCCATCAATGAAAAAGTAGGGACAAATGTGAGGGTTCTAATACAGGGCATACAAAGACTACCAAACATTTTAAAAACTACACACAAAAAAAGAGACAAAATAGATAATTGGACATACTAATAATTAAAAATTTATGTGAACCAATGGCTTCGGCAAAAGAGTAAAAAAAAGGGAACCCATAGAATGGGAAAAATCTTTTGCTACGACACATCAGACAAGGGACTCATTTCTAAAATATATAGGAAACTGTAACACCTCTACAAGAAAAAGAAAACAAAAAAAGAAAAAAATGGGCAAAGGACAAGAACAGACACTTCACCAAGGAGGAGATCCTGGCAGCCAACAAACATATTAAGAAAGGTTCACGATCACTAGCCATCGTTGTTGTTAGGTCCCATCGAGTCGGTACTGACTCATAGTGACCTTATGCACAGCAGAACAAAACACTGCCCGATCCTCTGCCAACCTCACTACCATTGCCATGCTTGAGTCCATCGATGCTGCCACTTGGCCAATCCATCTCATTGGGGGTCTTCCTCTTTTTCTCTGACCCTCCACCTTACCGAACATAATATACTTCTCCAGAGACTGGTCCCTTCTGACAATATGTCTGAAGTATAAGAGACAAAGTTTGGCCATCTTAGCCTCCAAGGAACACTCTGGCTGCACTTCTTTCAAAACAGATCTATTGGTTCTTTTGGCAGTCCATGGCAACTTCAATATTCTCTTTCAACACTATAACTCAAAAGTAACAATTCTTCTACAGTCTTCCTTATTCAATGTCCAGCTTTCACATGTATATGAGGTTATTGAAAATACCATGGCTTGGGTCAGGCTCACCTTAGTCTTCAAGCTGAAATCTTTGCTCTTCAACACTTTAAAAAGGTCTTGTGCAGCAGATTTACCTAATGCAATACGTCATTTGATCTCTTGACTGCTGCTTCCATGAATGTTGATAGTTGATCCAAGAAGAATGAAGTCCTTGACAACTTCAATCTGTTCTCCGTTGATAAGAATGTTGTTTATTGGTCCAATGGTGAGGATTTTTGTTTTCTTTACATTGAGATGCAATCCATACCAAAGGCTGTGCTCTTTGATCGTCGTCAGTAAATGTTTTAAGTCCTCTTCACTTTCAGCAAGCAAGATTGTATAATTTGCATATCGCAGGTTGTTAATGAGTCTTCCTCCAATCCTGATGCCACGTTTTTCTTCACAGAACCCAGCTTCTCAGATTATTTGCTCAGCATACAGGCTGAATAAGTATGGTGAAAGAATACAACCTTATCGCATACCTTTCTTAATTTTAAACCATTCACTAACCATTAGAGAGATGCAAATGAAAACAACAATGAGACGTCATCTCACACCAGCAATAACAGCAAAGATCAAAAAAGCAGAAGACATAAATGCTGGCAAGTATGTGGAGAGACTGGGACCCTCCTGCATTGCTGGTGGGATTATAAAATGATCCACCCTCTCTGGAAAGCAATATGGCGCTTCCTCAGGAGGTTGGAAATAGAAATACCTTATGACCCAGCAATTCCTCTACTTGGTATTTACCCACAAGAAATACGAGCTATAACACGAGTGGGTATATGCACACCAATGTTCATAGCAGCACTATTTACAATAGCAAAAAGATGGAGACAGCCTAAGTGCCCATCAACTGAAGAATGGATAAACAAAACTGTGGTACATACACACAATGAAATATTATGCTATCGTTAAGAATAACAAGGAACCTGCAAGCCACTGCATAACATGAATGAACCTGGAGGACATTATGTTGAGTGAAACTATTGTTGTTGTTAGGTGCCTTCAAGTCGGTTCCGACTCATAGAGACCCTGTATAGGGTTTCCGACGAGCAGCTGATGAGCTTGAACCGCTGCCCTTGCAGTTCAAACGGCTTTGCAGTCTGGCACATTAACCCACAGCGCCACACCAGGACTCCTGAGTGAAATTAGTCAGTCACAAAACAAGAAATACTACATAGGACCACTATTGTACAAGACTAAGAAAAAGAACCCATACTAAAGTGGGAGGGGGAGGGGAGGGGGAATGTGTGGGGGATTCTTTGCTGGTTACCGGGATATGGGGGTTTGGGTGAGGAGAGGGAGGAGAAAAGTGGAGCACAAGGTAGGGAATAGTTTGGGTGCTGGGGAGGGGGCAATACACAAGAAGGGGGAAGAGAATGGAAGAACAAGGTGGATGGGAAAACAATTAGGCAGGTTTGTAAGAGCTAAGTGGGACAGAGGTAAATAATGATGTATGCACAACCTTGGAGCAACAGGGCTCTGAGATACAGAGATTGAGGCATGGTTGTAAAGGGCAAAAGGGGGAAAATAATGTTAAGATGCTTGGCTGTCTTTTTTTTTTTTTAATT
>NW_006408544.1:5880782-5889979 GCF_000296735.1 Chrysochloris asiatica
CATTTGTCTGTGGATATCCAGGGCTCATGTATGAGATTACTAACAAGCATTACTGAATAATCAGATGAGGGACAGTTTGCTATGTCTACTAGGTGGCTAGAGTCTGATCCTCAGAGCCTATGGTTTGGACGGTCAACAACGGCTTGGCTGTCTTTTGAATCTTGGTTTCCCTTGCATGCCATTATAAAATAGACACCTGAGGGGGAGAGAAAGGAATAGCCAGAAATATCACCATAAAAAGCTTGTAAGTCCATCTTCTTCCTATAACTGATTGGAATACCTAATATGGGGCTACAACGTGCTCAGTGAAGGAGGCTTCCTCTGGAGCCTCTGCATGACTTAAGACCATAGGGGGAATCCTGAACCCCATCCAGAATCTTTTGAGGTGGGAAATTTCCACTTGAAACAACAAGCAGGCCAGCCTGGAACATCTAGAAGAACAAAAGACACTTATTGAAAGAAAGACCCACAGGAAAAATACAAAACAATATAGGCAGACCAACTGATTACTACAAGAACAAGCAAGTTGCTTGCCCAGGAGACATCAAGGCAAGTGGTCGGGTCCCCTCAGGGCAAACCCCCTTCCAAAATTAAGACTCAATGAGAATACACGAGCACACGTGTGCACTGACTGGTGACCACGTTGGTCATCGATTAGGGGAAGTGAGGGAAAAACAGCAATGAAGCATCAAGCTAAGCCCTACCATGTTCAACAGACTCCTATGAACCCGGGTGGAGACCTGGTTGGCCAGCAGTGTGGCAAGACCTGGGAACTCCTGAACCCAGAGTCAGTGACATAGCCACAGAGGACTAGAGTGGAGAATGAATTGTCCAGCGGATAAGAAGTGAGGGCATATGCACAAGAACACCCACACTTGCAGATAATACCCACTTGACCTGGCTTTAATAGCTGGATGATCAGAACTCACTAGAAGAAGAATGAAAAGGAAAAAAAAAGTAATCTGATACAATTTGATGAACTTGACCTACACCTATAGATGCAGTAGCTCAAAAGAGGGAACAAATCTTTACACAGAGGATCATTCCCACCCCCTCGATACACAGGGTAGACAGGGATGGGCAACTTGGACATTGGCTACCCAAAATGGGGGGTGTGTGGCTACAAAGGCAAGAAGTCACTGGCTTACAAGCTTTCAAGAGGGAGCCTAGAACCAGAGGACGAGGAGGAAGGTAGACTCTTCACTGAGTTGTATGCAATCTGTCTGGGTGGGGCTAATGAAAGGAGATGGGGATGGTGCTCATGTGGCACAATATTGACTAATTGCTATCAGGACTGACTGTGAGGGTTGGAAATGTAAAGGTAGACATTTTGTAGCAAAACAAGGGGAGTGGTTGACTTTGCAGTCCAGGAGCAGAGGTCCCTGGGACCATCAAGGGAGAAGGTCGGAATGCGGGACTCTACCCAGGGAAGCAGTGATTTCAGAGATGGAGGCAGAGATGATGATGTGGAGAAAGGGAATGGCTGGGGACTCTAGACCCAGAGAGGGAGAGGGGTTGTAGGGTATATACCCTTTTGTTGACTGATGATGCATGGAGGAGATTGTAACCATGGCAATGAAATAATATACGATAGGATGAATGTAAAGGTAATGATCTCCCATGAAACTATCACATAATTCACAATAAAATATTTTTAAAAAAAGGTAATGGAATTAATTGAAAAAGAATTCAAAAGAAAGATTGAGGAAAACAAGGATAACATAGGAAAGAAATTCTTTAGCAGAATTTGCTTTTCCTGAAAACACTACAAAAACAAACAGACAAAATAAATGCAAATTTTGGAACAATAAAAAACCTACAATTATAAATCCAGAAGATTAATGTTAAGCTCTCAGAAATGGACAACACTTTGAAAGGGCAAATGAGTAGATGTGAAACAATGGAAGCCTGAATTACTGTGCTTAAAAGATAAGTCTCTTAATACTAGTATGCTAGAAAAACAGCAAGAAAAAAAAAGAAATCTGAAGAAAGCTTAAGAGTTATGTTGGATGCCATGAAGAGGAACAATTTATAGGAAACTGGGATTCTAGAATAGGAAGATACAATAAATAAAAAGCACACAGAAAATTGAAGAATTGTAAGAAAACCTCCCTAACATCATTAAAGATGAGAAAATAACCATTCAAGAAGATGAACGAATCCCAGAAGGATAGACCCCCCCACCAAAAAAATCACCAAGATATATCATAATTAAATTCTCTAAAACCAAAGGAAAGAATTCTGAGAGCCATTTGGGAAAAATGAAAAGTTACCTACAAAGGAGAAGCAACAAGACTAAGCTCTGATTTCTAAGCAGAAACCCAGTATACAAGAAGTCAATGGCCTGACATATACAAAACTCTGAAAAGAAAAAAAAAAAAATGCCAACCACAACTCATATCTGGCAGAGTTGTCCCTCAAATATGATGGTGAAATTAAGACATTTCCTGATAAACAGAAATTAAAGGATTTGTAATAGCAAGATAAATTTTACAAAAAATGCTAAAGGGTGTTCTTTGGACTGAGAACCAATTAACAGCAGACAACAACCTAAGATTACCATATATAACAACACTACTCAGAACTCAATCCAGATACAGAAGGATTTAAGGTAAAACAAACCTCTAAGACTGAAAATGGAATCCTGGTATGGCTCTGTGGGTTAATGCGCCAGACTGCAAAGCTGTCTGAACTGCAAGATTAGTGGTTCAAGCTCACCAGTGGCTCCTTGGAAACCCTATCCAGGGTCACTATGGGTCAGAACTGACTCGATGGCACTTAACAACAACAACAATAAAACTGAAAATAGAGATACCAATTTATAATGAAGTTAATTACAAAGTAAAAAGGAATAGTGGAGATACAGAGCTTTTAAAAGGCAAGGAAGTCAAGTACATTTCAAGATACAACAGAGTGTTTTAAATAGGGGAATATATTAATAAATTACAGGGTAACATCAAAAAATGGATACGCTTGCATATCAAAATAAAAAAGAGGAAAATGAAAGATTTAATAAACATTAATACAATAGAAATGCAAATGCAAATAAAACCAACAAACAGAATGAACTCAGTACAGAAAATTATGTGCCACAAAGAAATCAGCAACACCACACACACACACACAGCACACACACATACAGCAAAATTACAGCAATCAATTTATACCTGTCAATAATTACACTAAATATAAATGGATTAAATGCACCAGTCAAGAAGCAGAGAGAGCAGAATGGATTACAAAACAGGATCCTTCAATATGCCATCTACAAGTGACACATCAAATAGATGGAGAATGCCTAAATGCCCATCAATAGAAAATGATTCAACTTTGGTACATACACACAATGGAATACTATGCAGCACTGAAGAATAATGACGAATCTGTGAAACACCTCACAACATGGATGAACCTGGAGGACATTATGCTGAGTGAAATTAGTCAATCACAAAAGGACAAATATTGTATGAAACCAATGTTCTAAAAAGTTAAGAAAAGGTTGTTTTGATAAAAGAAATAATCTATAATGGTTACGGGGGGAGGAAAGAGAGGGAAAATTATTCATGGGCTAGAGGGTAGACATATGTTAACAGGCAATATACAACAAAGAAGAAGGTTAGCAGAGGAAAGATGAAGGTAGTGGGAGACACAGGAAGCAATACAATGTTAAAGTGAATAAAGGAAAATACTGTTAACTGTTGGTACATGGAAGAGATTGCAATCATTGTAGTGAAGCAAAATATATGATTTGTTGAATGTACTACTGATGATCTGCTCTGTAAGCCTTCACTCAATTCACAATAAAAAGTTTAAAGAGAAATATTAAGGCTGAGAAAGGTTAAGTAATTTGCCCAAGGACTTTCAACAAGAGGGACTGACACAGTAGCTGCAACAGTGGACTCAAACATAACAAACTGTGAAGATGGTGCAGGCCTGGGCAGCGTTTTGGTCTGTTATGTACAGGGTTGCTATGAGTGGGAGTTGATTTGATGGAACCTAACAACAATGGAGTCCTGGTGTGGCCCTGTGGGTTAATATACCAGACTGCAAAGCCATTTGAACTGCAAGGTCGGTGGTTCAAGCTCACCAGTTGCTCCTTGAAAACCAAATACAGGGTCACTATGGATCGGAACCGACTCGATGGCACTTAACAACAACAATAAATATTGCTTAAAGTTACATAGCAAATTTCTTTTACTTAGCCCATTAGTTTTAGCTTGGAAATGCTTTCATTTAGTGACCTGTTCATCAGAATGGTATCCTTTACCTTGTAGCTATCATCTTTAGTGTGGTTGAAAGTTAAATTTATCCTAGTTATTCACCAGTATGTTATTTTTCTTCCCTAGAATCAGGATGCTTTTTGAATTTAACAAGCATATAATAGCTAATGTTTTTAAGTGCCTCCTATGTGTTGGGCTCTAAGAGCTTTTACATGCATTAACTCATTTAATTCTCACAACAATCCTATGAATTTGATAATTGTTGTTTTTAAGTGACGTTGAGTCAGTTCCAATTCATGATGACTCTGTATAGTGTTTGTGAGGAGTAGATGGTGAGTCTGTACTGCCAACCTTGTTCAAACAGACCATGAAGTCGAGTGATTATTCTATGGCACCACACCATTCATTTGATAGTAGCTTACTATTATTATTCTCATTTTATATATGAAGAAACATAAGCACAGAAAGGTTAACTTGTTTAAGGTCTCGCTGCTAATAAGTGACAAAATCACAGAATTCAAATCTAGGTAGTCTGGCTCCAGATTCCGTACTCTTAACTGCTATACTGGGGTCTTGGTGTAATGCTGTGGGTTAATGTGTTGACCTGCAAGGTCGGTGGACCACAAGGTCAACAGTTCATGTTCACCAGCCGCTCCTCTGAAACCCTATGTATGGTCGCTATGAGCTGGAATTGACTCAACAGCACTTAACAACAACTGCTATACTATACTGCCTCTAAATAATATTGTGTTGTATGGCAATCAAAACCACAGTTAACAAATCAAACGATGAACGATAAACACAACTAATAACATTATTATTATAAAATCACTTTCAGGTTTGCTGAAATTTCAAAATTTAAGTATGTTTCATACTGGTAATAGTTTGAACCCTCCAAAGGTAAATTTCGAATTTGAGACAGAATGTCAAGTGCCAATTTAGATTCTATCTATCTCCAACATAGGTCCATTTTGAAACCATTAAGAAACTTTCTACAAGATGTTTTTCAAAAACTAGTTATATATGGCATCCTACAGGTTTTGGCCTCTGATGCTCTGGGGGACAAGTTCATGTTGGGTAAATGTTTGGGGTCCATAAACTGTATTAGTGTTGGCATATCTCATGCTCCAGGCTTAGACAGGTCTGAAAAGCAGAAGGCTCTAAGCGGTAATGTGGAAGTTTTCTTCCTGTGAATTCCTTTTTCCCTCCACATCTCTCAGAACGTAAAAAGTCAGTTTCAAATATATCTGTACTCCTTGCCGTATTGTAATCAAGCAACACTTTCAAAAAGAAAGTGTAGTTACTCCCAAGGAGTATAAAACTCCATAGAATATATTCAATGCTGTGTTTCCTTCCTATTGTGAACATAACTGCAATAAACTTGCCCCATCAGTAATCTGCTGATTAAAGCAATCATGAAATGTAAAAACCTGATTTTTAAAAGTCCTAAGTGAATCTAGCATATATAGTTATTGAGTGCTCACTATATGCTCTGAATTTCACTTTTATGGAGGTTTTCAAACATAAAAAAGTAGAGAATTAATGAGTCCCTATGTATTCATCATTCATCTTCAATTATCAAAGAAGTATAAACTCGGTTAAATCTTTACCCCTTCCCAACTAGCTTCTCCCCAAATTCCATCATGGATTATACTGAAAGAAATCCCAGATATATCTATTCATTGATAAATTCTTATATTTTTCTAAAAGATAAGGATTTAAAATTAAAAATTAAAGTAAATAATATCAAATATCCAGTGCTCACATTTTCACAATTAATATATTTAAAAAAAAACAAAACAGGGATTTGATCAAATCAAGATTTTTTTTCATAAAAAATATTTCATAGGTTGTATTACATACTTTCTATTATATCTCACCAGAAGACATATAATTTTCTCTCTTTTTGTGTTTTTAAGATTGAGGTTCAGGTATTGTTAGCCTGATCCATACAATATGAAATTCCATGTTAGCTTTCTCATCTATTGGTTTTAGCAGTAATTGATGATCGTCAGCTTGCACCTATTATTTCATTGTTGTTGTGAAGTGTTGTTGAGTTGGTTCCGACCCATAGTGACCCTGTGTAGGGCTTCCAAGGAGCAGCTGGTGAGCTTGAACCGCCAACCTTGCAGTTCAAATGGCTTTTCAGTCTGGCACATTATCACACAACGCTACACCAGGACTCCTATTATTTATAAGAGATAAATTATTTTTAATTTTTATTCTTTCACCTATTCTAGCTCTTAACTTTCTCATCTTTAAAATAAAGAAACAAACGTGGCTAGCTTAGTGCCTGGCACATGGTGGGATCTTAATGAGAAAAAAAAAAAAAAGAACTGAAACAAAAATACATAGAACTCATGGGAAGAACAACTACTTTATAAAAAAAGTTTTCCTGAATATCATCTTTGTGATACTTTCATTCACATTTTCCTAACAAAACGAAACAAAGCACATAGTGTGAAATTATCCTGATTACCAAATATTCAAAAGTCCATGAAAAAGTTGGTACAGTTTTCTTTATCAGCTGTTGATCCTGAAATGACTAGCATAATGGATAGATTGTTCAGGGGAAGGATCAGGTAGGCAATCAGGGAAGCAACATGAAATGTTTGATTCACTAGTGTCTCTTTTGTTGTTAGGTGCCATTGAGGAGGTTTTGACTCATAGTGACAACAAAAAAAATGCTTCCTGGTCCTGAGCCCTCCTCGTGATCCTTGCTATGTTTCAGCTTATAGTTGCAGCCACTGTGTCAATGAATCTCATTGAGGGTCTTCCTCTTTTTCACCAACTCTCCACCAAGCATGGTATCTTTCTTCAGAAACTGGTCTCTCCTAATAAAATGTCCAAAGAAAATGAGATGAAATCATACCATCCTTGATTCTAAGGAGCATTCTATTCTGGCTAAACATGAAGACAGATTTGTTGGCAGTCCATAGTATATTCAATATTCTTCACCAACACCATAATTCAAAGGCATAAATTCTTTGATCCTCCTTATTAACTGTCCATCTGGGTCAGACACACGTTAGTTCCTAAAGTGACATCTTTGTTTTTTTAAAAAAAATACTTTAAAGAGGTCTTTTGAACACACTGTCCCAATACAACACATTATTTGATTTCTTGACTGCTGTTTTCTTGAGCAGTGTATCCATGTAAAATGAAATCCTTGACAACTTTAATATTTTCTCCATTTATCCTGATATTGTTTATTGATTCAGGTGTGAGGATTTTTGTTTTCTTTACATTTAAGTGCAATCCATACTGAAGGCTGTAGTCTTTGATCTTGATCAGTAAGTGCTTCAAGACCTGATTATTTTCAGCAAGAAAAGGTAATGTCATCTGCAGATTGCTGGTTGTTAAAAAATGGTCCTCAGTACTTAGGTTAGATGTGATGAAGTTTAGGTCCAAGGTTAGGTCCAGCCTATACCATTGATTTTCCAGTTTTGATGCTAGGAAAGAAAACTGTTAACTTAGCAATTTCAATCAATTTCCATTTTCACTTGTGTCATCATTCAGTTAGGAAGAAGGAGAATTAGAACTCTTTTAAGCCATGAGCTTCTCGTGAGTTTTTAACAATTTCCTGCTGATCTTAAAAGGTTCTCAGAGTTCTTGCTGCACATTTAAGCACAACAAGACCTAACACAGATTACTTACAAAGAAATTGGTTGTCAGGGGCCTGTGAGGCCATTTCTGAATACTTTTTTAGAATTTGCTCACTACTAAGTGGCACTTACGGCATGTTAATGACAAGGAAAACATGGCACACTTACAGGAATTTACCTAGAGCAGTAATTTCCTTGGAAGCTGAGGTGCTATCAGGGCATTGTGGTATGAGATGGAGAAGAGGCAACAGTATGGTTTTACTTTTATAGTTTTAAACATTGTACAGGCTACGTAAGGAAGCTGTCTTAGCCACAGAATAGAAAATTGAAATGATGCATTCCTTTTCCTTAGAGCAAGCCTTGCTTAAGGTTTTAAGAGACCTAAGAGATAATCATTTCTAAGAAGAACACTTTCAGAGGAATTATGTGATTTGCCCCAATTTTAATGCATCAATATAACCATAAAAGTAGAAATTAAAATAGCCATAGATTCATATTTTAAAACACCTTGGACTTTAAAAACTGGGGAAAGTAAATTTACAAACAATTTCTTTCAAGTGAATATACTCCCTGAATATAGAAAATAAAAATATGGGCGAACAAACAAGATGGCGGATCGGGTGGCAGTGCGGTGAGGAGCTCCATCAGCAACAACACAGAATACCGGACCAAGCAGGCTCAGGGGATGGTGCCAGAACTCTGAACCACATATAAAGGAATATTTAGAAGGTTGGAAGGCTTACAGCCAATGGAATTTGTAGCATAAGCAAGAAATCCATTGCTTTCTAATTCAAGACACTCAGCTGCTCCTGGAGCTGCCAACTTGGGAGAGACCAAGCGGGGGAAGGATCAGAGCAGCTGCGGACACCTGATAGAACTGCGGAGACAAAGGTGTGGATATTCTTTTTTTTTTTTTTAATCTGTTCATTGGTCTCTCACTGTCCACGCACCTCCATTCTGGTGATTAGAGGGGGTGCCTGAGTGAGTGGACACCCCACCTCCACCCCCGGAGGGTTCTACTATGCATGCGCACAGATCTCCTAGAAATTTAAAATGACAGTTTTCACTTAAAACCAAGCAGCAGCGCAAAATGGCCACAGCTGGTCCTGAACTGTTTATCACTAGGAAAAAGGCCTGATTGGGGATTGTGGAGTGGGGCAGGCAGACTTAAAAGAAATAGGCCAAAAATTAAATCCTGAGTTATGTCACAATGACCAACAGTGGCATCTTGAAATTTCTCAGGAAGAAGAGTGTAAAAGGGAAACCATCTCCTGATCACATCTACCCAGAGGCAATCAGAAAGCATAAAAAAAAAACAAAATACACACTTATCTAAGTATTAAGACCACAGATAACTCCTGAATATGTCCAA
>NW_006408544.1:5892294-5902268 GCF_000296735.1 Chrysochloris asiatica
ATATAATGATAGAATGAATGTAAAACTAATGTTCTCCCATGTAAACTATCACATAATTTACAATAAAACATTTAAAAAACAAAAAACCTGCTGCTGTTACGTTGACTCAGAGATTCTATAGGACACCCATAGGGTTTCCATGGCTATAATCTTTAGGAGTTTTGGTGTAGTGTGTAGGATAAATACTGGACTGATAACCAAAAGGTTGGAGATTCAATCCCACCAGCTGCTCCTCAGAAATCCTACACAGGGTTGCTCTCCTTTGGAACCAACTTGATGGCATTTCACAATAATAACAACAATCTTTATGGAAGCAGACTGCCACATCTTTCTCCTGTGGAGTGGCCAGTAGGTTTAAACTGCTGGCCTTTCAGTAAGCAGTCAAGTGCTTTAACCACAGCACCATCAGAACTCTATAAAGAGGACTCCAGGTAGAAAAAAGCAAAACAAAACACATATGTAGTGATCTCGAGGCTGAGAGGAACAGAAAATGTTCACATAACAGAAGACAGGTAACTGAAGCAAACAGGAATGGGTAAAGTGGGCATGTGATGGCAAGGCAGGCAAGGGTCACTGCATTGGGATTCTTCCTTAGAGCCTTTCTCTGCTCCATATTAAAAATCTTACTTAATCCTATGGATTCTGCTTCATATATCTCTTTCCAATCTTGCTGTTGTTGTTAAGTGCCATTGGGTCAGTTCGGATTCTTAGCGATCCTATATAGGGTTTCCAAGGAGCGGTGGCAGATGAGTTTGAACTGCCAAGCTTGTGTTTCAGTGAATTATCCTACTGTGGCACACCAAGACTCCCTTTGTAATCTAGCTTCTTTTAACTACTCCCAAAACTACCTCAGCCCAAGATCATGATAACCTCTTGCTTGAATAAAGTAATCTGGTCTCCAAGACTTTACCCATTTTCCATAATATGAGGAGGATGATCTTTCTAAAAGGGGAACAAATTATGTTATTCTTACTATTGGGGTTTATTTCTCTTATGTTCCTGATACTTAACCTAGAGTCAGACAGAAGAATAAGCATTTACAGTAAGGTCTTCTGAATGGAACTGTTTAAAATCCTTCCATGGTTCCCCACTGATGACAGGACAAAGTTCAAACTTCTCTTGATATGGCTTCTGTCTCTTCAGACTTGTTTCCTACCACTTCTCAACTCACTAAAAATACCCAACTATTTACAGATTCTTGAGTAGTTATGATTCCTCCATTTCTTAGCCTTGACATTTTTCCATGCGAAATTCCCTCATTTTTCATCAGTTCTATCTCTATTTTAGCACATGACATAGTGTAATAAATAGTTTTGGCTTTTTAAAAATAATAGTTTTATCGTATTTGTCTTTTCCTTTTAGATTGTGAAGCTCCTTGTAAGCAGGGGTTATGTCTTTTATATCTATCTGTATAGTTTCATCTCTAGTAAACTGTTGTTGTTGCTGCTGCTGTTAAGTGCTGTTGAGTCGGTTCCGACTCATAGTGACCCTGTATAGGGTTTCCAAGGAGCAGCTGGTGAGCCTGAACCACCAACCTTGTGGTCCAGTGCTTTATCTTACAGGACTCCACAGGACACTGTTAGGGCTTAGTAAGTGTTTGTTTATGACTGAATGAAAAACTGAACACTAAGCTGAATCTTTAATTTATATATTCATAGCTATGATTCATAAGGGATTGAGCATGCTTATGAAAGTCCTGATTTTATGATTAAAATGAAATCAGTAAAAAATTAAACAATTTTCCTGGGTTGGTGAGCACAGTAACATTAAATCTGTACACAAGCTAATAATATTGAAACTAAGAATGTTCCATAATTCATATTTATGCCTCATATGAACAGCTGTTATTATGCTTCATCTAATTTTTACAATCCTTTTTCATTTCTAACAATATCAAATATAAAGTTACTACACTTCATCCAATTTTTACAACCTTTTTTCATTTTTAACAATATAAAATAAAGTTTATTAACTAACATTTATTGAGTACATACTACGTGCCAGACAATGTTCTATGTGTTCAGATAAAGCACTTTCCACGTATTAACTATTTGAAGCCTCACAATTGCTCCTTTTCAGATAAGGAAATAAACTCAGAGAGGAAAAGGAACTTATCAAAGACGCAAATACTATAAAAGGGAGAGATGAAATCTGAACACAGGCAGTCTTACTCCAGAGCCTTCGATCTCTACCACTGATACATTAAATATGGCTATTGTTGTCTTTCATACTTCAGACATATTATCAGGGGTGACCAGTTACTGGAGAAGGATATCATGTTTGGTAAAGTGGAGAGTTGGAGAAAAAGGAGACCCCCAACAAGATGGACTGCAACAGTGGCGGCAGCGATGGACTCAGGCGTAGCGATGATTGTGAGGCTGACCCAGGACCGGGCAGTGCTATATTCTGTTGTGTATAGGGTGACTTTGAGTCGGTACTGACTTGATGGCACCTAACAACAACAACATTGTTGTTGTGTGTCCTCAAGTCATGACTATACAAATTATGTATACAAAACTTTATAAACGTCAATTCTATAAAGATGGAGTCCTATACTAAATGACTTCAGAGTTTCTAAAGTTTGCTTCATTTCCTGGGCTATTGTTCAATGCTACTGAAACTGACAAGAGCTCTGAATGTTCTCACAGTTGGAATGAAGATAGGCTCATGAACTCAACTGTACAAAACAATGTCTCAGCAGAGTGAATCATCCGCTGAGAATTCTAAAGGAAAGCACTTCTTAGTACAGCCTTCTGACACCATTCAAAGTCTTTTGTGTTTCTGAGTGCAAGAAAGGCTCTAGTAAAGCTTGGGCAATTAAAACTACTTTGCTCATTGCTCTTTTGATTCACTAGGCCCTTAGGCAGGTGCTAATGCATGAAAATTAATATTATTTCAGCCAATGTCAGGGAATTGGAGAGCTATGGCTTACAAAAAGAGTAATTTTCCTACAGTCAGTTAAAAAATAATATATATATACACACTAGGTTGTTGTTGTTAAGTGCTGTAGAGTTGATTCTGACTATGCTAGTACATTATATTACATATACACTATATTTCAATGTATACAGATACTAGGTGGAGTCCTGGTGTGGTGCTGTAGGATAATGTACTGGACTGCATGGTCAGTCTGAAGCACGAGGTTGCTGGTTTAAACCCACCAGCCACTCCTTGGAAATCCTATGCAGTGTTGCTATAAGTTGGAACCAACTTGATGCACTTAACAACAACAGTATATATTACGTCAGAAATCCTGATAACGGGTTACCCTCTACCACTAAGGTCAGCAGTTTGAATCCACCAGCGGTTTTGCAAGAGAAAGATGAGGATTTCTGGTACCTTAATGATTTACAGCCTTGGAAAGGGCTGTAATGAGCTGGAACTGACTCGATAGTACACCACCACCACCATATATAGTAGGTAACTCCATTGAAAGGGAATACTTTGCTATTGAAAAAAATTGTTTTGATGAAACTCCAGAGTGTAAATTAGACTTTAATTCCTGTATCCTGAACATTCACACAGCATCAAAAACTAAAAATCAATTGCCATTGAGTCAATCCGACTCTAAGAGACCCTATAGAACTGCACCATAGGGCTTTGAAGGTTGTAAATCTTTATAGTACCAGAAAGCCTCATCTTTCTCTTGCAAAGCTGCTGGTGAATGCAAGCTAGCAAGTTTTTTATTAGTAGCCAAAGTAGCATAGTGGTTATGAATTGGGCTGCGAACCTTAAGGTCAGCAGTTCGAAACTACCAGTTGTTGCACGGGAGAAGGATGAGGCTTTCTACTCTTGTAAAGATTTACAGCCTTGGAAACCCTGTATAGGGTCGCTATGAGTCAGAACTGACTCCACGGCACTTAACAACAAGCACTTTAGCCACCGTTCTACCAGGGCTCCTCCACAATAACTGTTAAATGCTGTTGAGTCAGTTCCAACTCACAGTGACCTTATTATATAGGGTTTGTGAGGAGCAGCTGGTAAGTTTGAACTGGAGACCTTGTAGTTAGCGGTCCAGTGCTTATCCTATAGTGCCACACCAGGACTCCACAACAGTACACCAGCAGAAAAGAATGCAGCCAATCTTTCTCTTAGTTTTGCTGTTTAGCAAAACAATAGCCACATGAAGGCTTAAAACAGTGAGAGTGACATGTAGTTCCAGTCAAAATAACTAATTTCCTTTCCAGAAAGCCTTATTTGAAAAGGGGATAATGAGAACCTAAACCAAAGCACTACAATGGGCCCTGTACACTCATAATATGATATAAAGAGCTCTAGAATTAGAATGTTTGAGTTCGAATTCTAATGTCCCCAAGTTCCAATTTGCCTCAGTTTCCTAATTATGGAAATAAACATAGTAATATTTACCTGCCTACTTGACACATGTGAAAGTTAATTTGTAAAGATCATATTTCCCAGAGATATTATTTGATAGTAATCCCAACTGGCTAGGACCATAAGTTAAGAAGCAGATGGTGCCCACACACTGGGTGAGGGTGTGAGCAACTGCAAAGTGAGGAGCAGTATTGTTATTCAAGAATACAAATGATGCTGCTCCATTACCCTGAGAGCTCCTCAGTTTGTTTGTATTAGAGAGGTCATCCTAAGCTTCTCTAAGCAGCTGAGTAAGCTGGAGGGTCCTTCTTGCAGCCATCTGCTCCCCTCCCAGACTCCTCTAGCAAATCAAGAGGCTTTCCTTGTGTTAACCTCTGAAGAGCAGCCACAGGCCCCTTCTTTGCATCAGCATCAGCAGGCAGTGGTCTCCGCTCTCCATCTGTGCCAATAGCTATAGTTATAAAGAACAATGAGGTTTTCCAAGCCCAGGCATTCACTTACTAAGATACCCTTGCATTAACCTAGTTTTCCAGTGTTCTTTTACTTGTATGCCTAAAAGGGGATTTAGTGCATATTTGAAAAGATTGAGGGTTGTTTTTTTTTCCTGTTATTTTTTTAAGTCTCTTACGTAAAAATAAATAAATCATAAAATGAAAGGATATGTGTGTAAAATTCATTTAAAATTGATCATACATAAAGAGAATTATACTTTTAAAAACAGTAGTTTCATGTTCCCCTAACCACACTCAGTGGAGCATAAGACTCATAGAATAAGCAGTCTTGCATATCAATGGATAACTGATCTATTTCAAACTATAGTTCCTCAGAACACAGGTTTGAACATAGACAGGGGGAAATACCACATATTTTGAATAGTTTCCTTTGAAGAAGTAGTTCTTTGCAGAAATGCTGTGCATACATGAGATACATATTGCCAGAATGAATGTTCTAGGCTAACTCCTATCAGCTGGGTTACTGACTCAAACACAGAGAAGGGTGCTATATAATTATGAAATTATTTCACAAATTATATTGTTCTATTCGGTAGCCTACATCAGTGATGGGGGTGGGGGTATGGGAATAAAAACAAGTAACAAATTCAAAAGGAAAAGGATAAATAGACTAACGGACCATGGGAAGTATCAGTTTGTACAACCCTAAAACCAGAACTAGATGGTGCCTGGCTACCACTACCAACTACTCTGAACAGGATCACATTAGAAAGTCCCTGATAAAATGGGAGAAAATGTAGAACAAAACTCAAACTCATAAAAAAGTCCAAGCTTATTGACCAGATAGAGACTGATAGAACTCTGTGACTATGACCTTTGGTCACTCTTCTGGTCTGGAACTGAACTCACCCCTGGTGCTTCCACTTATAGCCAGACAATCAATCAATCAATAAATAAATAACAAAAAAGAAAAAGGTCACACAGTTATTTTTGATTAACCACAGTGTTGTGTGACCAAATGTATATTTTTGAGATTTGTCAAAATTGTTTTCAGACTGATTTTAATGCATTAAAAAAACTACTCAGATACCTTTTCCAGAATAAAAATATTTCCTAACTACTACTTGGAGACTGAGCGTACTAAATTAAGTCAGCAGAGCATACTGAAATTATATTTAAATGAGTTTATATATATACACACATCTACTTATGTATATATACATCAAATAGAATAGTGTCTTGTATATCATAACTGCTCAAAAATGTTATTATGTTAGTGTTCTGGCTGCAACTTATTCCAATATCTAAAGATTCCCTCATTGCAAACAAAGCCTAATCTCAAATGCTCTAAAGAAAACTGCCTATGCATAAATGTATCATATGAACTGTAATCAAACTCTTAAAGCAATCAAAAGAGTACTTTTTAGGCAATCTTAATCCTCATCCTTTTTAAGCTCCATGACATTTTATTTCCTACATGGCCTTTTTAATATGGAGATGAATGCATATCTCACATAACATTCTTTATTTAAAAGTTTCATACACTAGTAAGAACACCATTCCTAACATTTACCACATTTGGTAACGGCTTCATATTACCCTGGAGCTCCAGTCTTTTGTTCCATTTTGCAACTTGACCTGTGTGGGGCAGCAAGAATGTCAAAACAAATTCAGTTAGGACAATGCTTTTTATTTTGCTTAGAAACTGGAGCAAAATCATTTCTCTATATTCTACAGTAACCTGATTCCATACAAATACCAAATAAAAGACATTCTCATTAAGTCTTCACTCAGGGTTCTAAAGGCATTCACGTCATTCACTATATCTGAAGAGTGGTTCTTCAAAGGAAAAACCTCTCGTGTCAGCAAGTCGACTGAATCAAAATTACATTTTTTACTATATAAGTCCATCTATTGGTCAACCTCTCCTTGTGCCCACTGTTCTTACATGGCCTTTAACTCCTGCGCTGCTCTTATCTCAATGCCAAGGGACAAAACCTCTAAACGTAATGTTCCACCTTATGTACACTTCTTCTTTAGAAAGATTTTCTGTATACCTTAAGTACTCAAATTGTGAATTATGAATTATAAAATCTCATATTCTTAAGTGATATGATTTATTTTTCTCTTCTTTAGATGGAGTTTCTTTTGTTTGTTTTTACAAAATAGTCATGCTCTGAGTTAAAATTCCATTTACTCAGGTCTGATTTCAAAATTTAAAGAGACAACAGTTCGGAAGAATGAGAATCCCAGAACACTTCATTGTGCTCAAGTGAAACTTGAGCATAAACCAAGAGGCAGTTGTTTGAATTGCTGTTGTTGTTAGGTGCCACCGAATCAGTACCAACTCCTAGTAACCATATGTACACAACAGAAGGAAACACTGCCCGGTCCTGGGCCAACTTCACAATTGTTGCCACGCTTGAGCCCATTGATGCTACCACAGTGCCAATCAATCTCGCTGAGAGGTCTTCCTCTTTTTTCTGACCCTCCACCTTACCAAACATGATATCTCTCTCCAGTGACTGGTCCCTCCTTGCAATATGTCTGAAGTATGAGAAACAAAGTTTGGCCATCCTAGCCTCCAAGGAACACTCTGGCTGCACTTCTTTCAACATAGATCTGTTGGTTCTTTTGGCATAGAACAAGGAAATACTGCCTGATTTAAAATCACAAAAGTTGTGTGTCAGGGATGAATCCTTTCACCATACTTTTCAACCTGTACACTGAGCAAATAATCCAAGAAACTACAATATGAAGAAGCATGTGACATCAGGATTGGAGGAAGACACATTAACAACCTGCAATATGCAAATGACACAACCTTACTTGCTTGGAGAGAGGAAGATTTGAAGTATTGACTGATGAAGATCAATGAATACAGCCTTCAGTATGGATTACAGCTCAATGTAAAGAAAACAAAAATCCTCACTGCTGGACCAATAAATAATATCATGATAAATGGAGAAAAGACTGAAGTTGTCAAAGACTTCATTTTCTTGGATACACTGTCAATGCTAATGGAAGCAGCAGTTGGGAAATCAGACAATGTATTGCAAAAGACCTCTTTAAAGTGTTAAAGAGCAAGGATGTCACTCCAAGGACTAAGGTGTCCCTGATACAAACCATTGTATTTTTAATCGCCTCATATGTATGTGAAAGCTAGACCAAAGAACTGATGCCTGAAATATGGTGTTGGCAAAGAATATTGAAAGTACCATGGACTACCAGAACAAAAAAATCTGGGAGTTGGGAGACATACAGTCAGAATGCTCCTTAGAAGTCAAAATGGCCAGACTTTGTCTCTCATATTTCAGACATGTTGTCAGGAGGGACCAGTCCTGGAGAAAGGTATCATGCTTGATAAAGTGGAGGGTCAGCAAAAAAGGAGACCCACCATGAAATGGATTAGCACAATGGCAGCAGCAATGAGCTCAAACAGAGCAGCAACTATGAAGATGGTGCAGGACTAGGTGGGGTTTTGTTGTTGTACATGGGGCCACTATAGGTTAAAATCAACTTGATGGCACCTAACAACAGCCAAGCGCTTATCTGTAGCATCATTCAAGGACTATTTTTAGCTAAGAGGAATGAAAAGATAAAAATATCTTAGAAGGAAGTTTCTAAGGGTCAAAGGTCTAGAACCACATAATAGAATCTCAGTCTCTGTACCAAAATATTATGTCAGCCAAAGTGTTTTATAATATTTTATTTCTTATGCAAAACTTGCCTTGGGAAAACAGTGCTAAAACTTAATTATTGTTTCAGAGAATAGAAATGCTAATTAACGGAATTAGATCTCTTATTATATTTTTGATAGTGGTCACACTGAGCTCTTTTTTCTTATAAAAAATTCAAATGTAGGACAAAATATGAGCCCAGGTAATTCAGTGGTTAAGTGCTTGGCTGCTAACTGTAAGGTCAAATCCACCAACTGTTCTGAATGAGAAAGATGTGGCAGTCTGCTTCCATAAAAATGTACAAGCATGTAAGCCCTATGCAGCAGCTCTACTCGGTCTTACAGGGTCACTGTGAGTCAGAATCAACTAAACGGCAGTGGGTTTGTTTGTGGGTTTTTGTTTGTTTGTTTGTTTTAGGTTTAGTAAAACAAAGTTGTATTCAACCTCAGAATATAATATAACACCCTAACAGCAATTCCAGGGGATAGAATACTCGACAGGAAGACTCAATCATTCATTCAATAAACATTTAAACCCTTTTATCTTTTAGGGGCTGGGAGCACTACAGCCTCGGTGGGATAAGCAGTGGACTTGTGGTTCGAACGCACAAATCAACTTAATGGAAACTTTAAAAAATTTTTTTACAAAATGTACTAGAAGATGGAGGCAGAGATGAGGATATGGAGAGACAGAGCAGCTGAGGACTTTAGACTCATGGAAAGAGAAAAGCTGTGTGCTGGCGGCCGGGAGGCAGGCTAACAGAATGTGCTCTTTGGTTGTTTAAATTATTATATATTCCTGAGTGTTTTTGTGAACACCCCCCCCAAAAAAAATAAGAGGGAATAGAAGCAAATACTGTTAAATGATGATGCATGGAGGAGATTGCAATCATTGCAATGAAATTATGAGAGTAAAACTGATGTTCTCCCATATTAACTATCACTCAATTCACAATAAAAACTTTTTTTTTTTTTAAATGCGCTAGGTATGAGGGTACTGAGGACTTTGAGATGTATCAGGTAGGAAATAAATGCTATGATAAAACCCCACTTTTCCACTGACTTGGAGATGAGAAAGAAAAGAGGAAGGCTGGTTGGTCCAATGTGTGGTGAGACCTGGGGACTCCCAAGCCCATGGACAAGGACATAGCCACAGAGGGCTAGAGCTGAGAGTGAAGTATCCAGCTGATAAGAAGTGAGGACAGACACAAAAGAACACCCAAATTTTCAGAGAGTACACATTTGATCTAGCCTCAACGGCTTGATAATCAGAACTCAACTAGAGGAAGATTTAAAAAAAAAAATTTATAAAGGAAATGAGGGTAAATTGCTACCATTTGATGAACTTGACCTATACTCATGGATGTAGTAGCTCAAAATACCAAATGTGAGAGGAGTCTCCATATCAAGTATCAATCCTATCCCCTCTGTATACCAGATAGATAGGGATGGGCAACTTAGACATTGGTATCTAACATGAGGGGGAGATAAAGGCACGAAGTGACTGG
>NW_006408544.1:5902368-5904479 GCF_000296735.1 Chrysochloris asiatica
AGAGTCCCCACTGAATAGTTTTCTTCTTGTCTAGACCGGTCTGGTGAAAAGAGATGGGGATAAGATTCTTATGATTCAATTGTGAGTAACTGTTATCGTGACTAATTGCGACTGCCACAACAGTAAAGGTAGAAGTTTTGTAACAAAAAGTGGGGAGTGGTTAATCTTACAGTCCAGGAAAAGAGGACCCTAGGACCATCAACGGAGAAGATCACAAGCAGAATGTGGGACCCTACCCAGAGAAGCAGCAACACCAGAGATGGAGGCAGAGATGAGGACATGGAGCGAGGGGAGCAGCTGAGGACTCTAAATTCATGGAAAGAGAGGGCCTGAGTGCTGGCGGTCAGGAAGGAGGCAGGCTTACAGAATGTGCCCTTTGGGTGTTTAAATTATTATATATTCCTGAGGGTTTTTGTGTACATCTCCTCCCCATACCCCAAAAAAGGAAGAAAGCAGAGGGAATGGAAGCAAATACTGTTGAGTGATGATGCATGGAGGAGACTGTAATCATTGTAATGAAACGATGGTGTAAAGCCTATGTTCTCCCATGTAAACTATCACTAAGTTCACCATAATAAAGCAAAACAAAAACCCCACTGTTGTTGTTAGGTGCCATCAAATTTATTTCGACTCATAGTGACTCCATGTGACAGGGTAGAAACGTCCCAGAGGGTTTTCTAGGAGTGCTGGTGGTGCTGTAGGGCAAGCATTGTACTGTTAACCACAAGGTTGGCATTCAAACCCACTAGATGCTTTGTGGGAGAAAGATGAGGCCTTCTGCTCCTGTAAAGATTTACAGCCTCAGAAACCCTATATGTGAGTTGCAACTGACTGGACAGCACCTAACACCACCAGGAACAATCTTTACAGGTGAGATCACGAGGTCAGTGGTTCAAATTACCAGCCACTCCTTAGAAACACTATGTAGGGTCGCTATGCTATGAGTGAGAACTGATGCACTAGTACTTAATAACAATAGCAGCAACAACTGTAAATTATTGCTGTCTCAGTGCTTCAGTTTCTTCAGTATAATAGAGATAATAACAATAATTACCTCACAGGTGTTTTATGAGTATTAAATTAGTTTTTTGTATATAAAAACACTTAGGAGACAACCTGGTATTATAGAAATGGTTGTTGTTAAGTGCCACTGAGTCGGTTCCAACTCATAGTGATCTTATATAGGTTTTTCAAGGAGCAGATGGTGAGTTTGAACTGCCGACCTTACAGTTCAAACTGACCTTGAGGTCAAGAGCTTATCCTATGGCACCACACCAGGATGCTCTAGAAATGAGCCATTATAATTACAGTTGTAATAATTAATATTATTCATTGGGGCTAAGTATCTCTCATTACTCCAGTTGTATCATAGCATTTGAGGCTTGGTGGGACACAGCAACAAATCATGCACACATTCACTAAATGTAGACTTTGGGCCTGGCACTTGTCCACTCTCAGTCTTTGAAGAAGGAACAGTTGATTGTAGAGGGACAAAAGCAATAACTTTTATAGGTACTATTTTAGACCCATTCTTTCTACTATTTCTCATCTTTCTATTTGAAGAACCCAATTTAGACACTAAGTCTCTGGAAGTCAGATACGTCTTCTGCATTATATCATCAGTCTTTAAATTGTTAATAATCACCTTAATTCTCGGTCTAGTGGCACCTCTAGACTCAGCCTCACTGTCATAGCACAAGTTTTGGTGGCAGCAGACAGTTGGTCTACTCAGTTTCTTGCTTCTGATCAGTTGTTTTACAGATTTTTCTTATTTACTACATCATGTTATCTGGTGTGGCATTGTGGGTTAATGCACTGGACTGCAAGGTAGATTTGAACCACAAGGCTTATGATCCATTTTTATTAAAGATTTATGTATGCTGTGAACTATGAACACATTTTCTTTCTTTTCGTTTCTTCCCTTCCCCGTTTTTGGCATACGGATAATTCTATTGTTCCAGTACCATTTATTGAAAAGACAATCCATTTTTCACAAAATTGCCTTTGCACCTCTGTCAAAAATTGCCTTTGCATGCTCTGTCCTACACTGACACACCAGGACTCCCACTATATATATGGAATGGGGAAAATTACTAGATTTTCTAAGTTTG
>NW_006408544.1:5905872-5906330 GCF_000296735.1 Chrysochloris asiatica
TTTATTGGTCCAGTGGTAAGGATTTTTGTTTTCCTTTTCATTGAGATGAAATCCATACCGAAAGCTATATCTTTGATCTTCATCAGTAAGTATCTTAAGTCCTCTTCATTTTCAGCAAGCAACGTTGTATCATCTGCATATCACAGGTTGTTAATGAGTTTCCTTTCAATCTTGATGTCATGTTTTTCTTCATATAACCCAGCTTCTGGGATTATCTGCTCAGCAGACAGGTTGAATAAGTATGGTAAAAGAATACAACCCTGTCGCTCACCTTTCTTAATTTTAAAACATTCAGTGTTCCCGTGTTTTGTTAAAACAACCGCCTTTTGGTCCATGTACAGATTCCTCATGAGCACACGCAAGTGTTCTGGAATACTCATACTTCACAATGTTGTCCATAGCTTGTCATGATCCACACAATCTAAAGCCTTTGCGTAGTCAATAAAGCATAGGTAAAC
>NW_006408544.1:5920549-5924459 GCF_000296735.1 Chrysochloris asiatica
ATAAAGAATACAGAGTCACTATACCAAAAGGAAATGCTTGGTGTTCAACCATTTCAAGAGGTAGCATATGATCGAGAGCCAGGGATACTGAAGGAAGAAGTCCAAGGTGCACTGAAGTTATTGGCAAAGAACAAGGCACCAGAAATTGATGGAATAAAAATTGATATCTTTCAAGAAGTGAGGCAGCACTAGAGCCACTCACTTATCTATGCCAAGAAATTTGGAAGACAACTATCTGGCCCACTATTTGTAAGAGATCTGTATTTGTGCCCATTCCAAAGAGAGGTGACCCAATGGGATGCGGAAATCATTGGACAATGATTGTAGAAATGGCTGCAAGCATACATTGACAGAGAACTTTCAGAGGTTCAAGCCAGATGCATAAGAGGACATGAAATGAGGGACATTACTGCTGATGATAAATACATCTTGGCTGAAAGTAGAGAATACCAGAAAGATGTTTACCTCTGCCTTATTGACTATGCAAAAGCCTTCGATTGTTTGGATCATGACAAGGTATGGACAACACTGCAAAGTATGAGTATTCCAGAACACTTATGTGCTCATAAGGAACCTGTACATGGACAAAAGGCGGTTGTTCGAACAGAACATGGGAACACTGAATGGCTTAAAATTAAGAAAAGTGTGTGACAGGGTTGTATTCTTTCACCACACTTATTTAACTTGTATGTTGTTGTTGTTAAGTGCTGCTGAGTTGACTCCGACCCATAGTGATGCTGCATAGGGTTTCTAAGGAGCAGCTTGTGAGCTTGAATTGCCAACCTTGCAGTTCAAACAGTTTTGTAGTCTGGTGCATTAACCCACAGTTGCCACATGCTGAGCAAATAATCCAAGAAGCTGGGTTATATGAAGAAATATGTGGCATCAAGATTGGAGGAAGACTCATTTAACAACCTGCGATATGCAGATGATATGACCTTGCTTGCTTCAAGTGAAAAGGACTTAAAATACTTATTGATGAAGATCAAAGACCATAGCCTTCGGTATGGATTTCATCTCAATGTAAAGAAAACAAAAATCCTCACCACTGGACCAATAAACAACATTCTTATCAATGAAGAAAAGACTAAAGTTGTCAAGGACTTCATTCTTCTTTGATCAACCAGCAACACTAATAGAAGCAGAATTCAAGACATCAAAGCACATGTTGCATAAGTCAAATTTGCTGCACAAGACCTTTTTTAAGTGTTGAAGAGGAATGATGTCAACTTGAGGACTAAGGTGCGCCTAACCCAAGCTATGGTATTTTCAATAACCTCAAAGTCATGCGAAAGTTGGACAGTGATTAAGGAAGATTGTTGAAGAATTGATGGATTTGAGTTATGGTGCTGGAGGAGAATACTGAAAGTGCCATGGGCTGACAAAAGAACAAACAGATCTGTGTTGGAAGAAATACAGCCAGAGTGCTCCTTGAAGGCCAGGATGGCTAGACTTCATCTCTCATATTGTCAGGAGGGACCAGTCACTGGAGAGGGATATCATATTGGTAAGGTTGAGGGTCAGAGAAAAAGAGCAAGACCCCCAGTGAGACGGATTGCCAAAGTGGCAGCATCAATGGGCTCAAGAGTGGCAACAATTTTGAGGTTAGCCCAGGGCCGGCCAGTGTTTCATTCTGTCGTGCATAGGGTCACTATGAATTGGTACCAACTTGATGGCACCTAACAAGAACAACAACATATACAAGTTGGACAATGAATAAGGAAGAATAAAGAAAAAATAATGCCTTTGCGTTACGGTGTTGTTAAAGAATACTGAATATACATGGGCTGCCAGAAGTAAGAACGTATTTGTCTTGGAAGAAGTACAGCCAGAATGCTATTTAGAATGAGGATGGTGAGACTTTGTCTCACATACTTTGGACGTAGTATCAGGATGGCCCAGTCCCTAGTGAAGGACATCATGCTTGGTACAGCAGAGGGTCAATGAGAATGGAGATGGACTGACACAGTTACTGCAACAACGGGTTCAGGATAGTGTAGGAGGCGGCAGTGTTTTGTGCTATTGTACATAGGACCCCATGAGTCAGAATTTACTAGACAGCATCTAACAATAACAAGGAATGGTTAAAAAAAAAAAAATCACCAGACCTAGAGTCTAACCTCTACAAAAAACAAATGATTTTGGGCTTTTTTTTTTTTTTTCAATAAACAGTATTCTTCCAACTTTGATTGTCTAGGACTATATGAAAAAGGGATGGCATGATTTAGTATGGTCAAAAAAGATACACTGCTTAGAATCATAAATAATTCCAGGGATAGGTCAGAAAGTTAAGACATTATGTTACATTACATTTCTCCTCATCTGGGTTCACATTCCCTTGGACTAGGCAAGGAAGAACATGGAAAAAAAAATAGACCCCAAGAGCTTCATTTTGAGGAATTACAGTGTTGGTAACTGAATAAGCCATAAGTAACACATTCAGTCAAAGCACTTGAATCACTGAAGAAATTGAAGTCACATATATTAGTTGGAGAATCATAATGGGGACCTGTGCTAAAGGTAGGCTATGTTTCATTTATATGAAGACCAAAGAAAACTGAAAAGATGGGGGAAATTACTTGATTTTCTAAATTTGATAACTAATTCTCATGACTAAAACCCCAATATGGGTTCAAACATAGTAATGCTTGAGTGGATGGTGCATGACAGGGCCGTGTTTCATTCTGTTGCTATGAGACAGAACCAATTTGACAGTATCAAACAATTACACTAATAAAAACTCAAATCAGAAAGCGTACACTAAAAAAGAATGTGCATGGTGGGGTTGTTGTTGTTGTTGTCAGGTGCCATCAAGTCAGTACTGACTTACAGCGACCTTATGCACAGCAGAATGAAACACTGCCCGATCCTGGACCAACCTCACTACTGTCGCCACGCTTGAGCCCAATGATGTTGCCACTTTGACAATCCATCTCACTGGGGGTCTTCCTCTTTTTCTGTGACCCTCCACCTTACCAAACATGATATCCTTCTCCAGCGACTGGTCCCTTATTGTGAGAATGGTGCAGGATCAGGCAGTGTTTTAGTCTGTTGTACTCAGGGTGGCTGACATCCAGTAATAATTGAAACATGAAATATACAAAGTATGAATGTAGGAAAATTGGAAGTTGTAAAAAGTGAAATGGAACGTATAAACATCAGTAACTTAGTCATTAGTGAGCTGAAATGGTCAGGATTGGCCATTTTGATTCTGACAATCACATGGTTTACTATGCCAGAAATGACAAATTGAAAAGGAATGGTGTTATGTTCATCATCAAAAAGAACATTTCAAGATCTACTTGAAGTATAATGCTGTCTGTGATAGGATAATATCTGCACACCTACAAGCAAGACCAGTTTATTTCATTATTATTAAAATGTATGCATCAACCACTAAAGCCAGTGACGATACCACCGCAGAATTCAACCAAGCTCTTCAGTTAGAAATTGATCAAACATGCCATCAAGAATTTACTGATAATTACTGGTGACTGGCATGCAAATGTTGGAAACAAAGAGGAAAGATCAATAGTTAGAAACTAGGGCCTTTAGGGATAGAAAGGATGCTGGAGATCACATGATAGAATTGTGCAAGACAATGATTTGTTCATTGCAAATACCTTTTTTAAACAGCATGAAAGACAACTATACACATGGACCTCACCAGATGGAATACAAAGAAATCAAATTGACTACATCTGTGAAAAGAGATAGTAGAAAAGTTCCTTATCATCAGCCAAAACAAGGCCAGGGGCAGACTGTGGAACAGACCATCAATTAACCATATATTAATTGGGCTGCTAATTTAACAGTCAGCAGTTCAAAACTACCAGCTGTTCCACGGGAGAAAGATGAGGCTTTCTGCTCCCGTAAAGATTTACAGCCTCGGAAACCCTGTACAGGGTCA
>NW_006408544.1:5925019-5928641 GCF_000296735.1 Chrysochloris asiatica
TTCCATCTTCTCTTGATGCTTTCTGCATCATTCAATAATTTGCCTAGAGAATCTTTCAATAATGAAAGTCGAGGCTTGAATTTTTTCTTCAGTTCCCCCAGCCTGAAAAATGCTGAGCGTGTTCTTCTTCTCTGGTTTTCATATTACAGATCTTTGCACATTTTGTTGTAATATTTGGCTTTATCTTCTCAAGCGGATCTTTGAAATTTTCTGTTCAGCTCTTGGATCTCCTCATTTCTTCCATTTGCGTCAGCATCTCTACAATGGAGAGCAGGTTTCAGTCTCTCTACTGACATCCATTTTGACCTTTTCCTTCTTTCTTGCCTTCTTAATGACTTTTGCTTTCCTCATGTATGATGTTCTTGATGTCGTCCCACAACTCTTCTGGTCTTCGGTCTTTAGTGTTTAATGCATCAAAGCTGTTCCTCGGGTGATCTCTAAATTCCGGTGGGATATATTCAAGGTCCTATTTTGGCTCTCGTGGACTTGTTTTCAGTTTGAATTTGCATATGAGTAATTGATGGTCTGTTCCACAGTCTGCCCCAGGCCTTGTTTACACTGATGATATGGAGCTTTTTCATAGTCTCTTTCCGCAGATGTAGTCAACTTGATTTCTATGTATTCCATCTAGTGTGGTCCATGTGTATAGTCGTCTCTTATGCTGTCTAAAGAAGGTGTTTGAAATGAACAAATCACTGATTTTGCAGAATTCTATCATGCGTTCTCCAGAATCATTTTTATCACCAAGACCATATTTTCCAACTACTGATCCTTCCTCTTTGCTCCCAACCTTAGCATTCCAATCACCAATAATGATTAATAAATCTTGATTGCATGTCCGATAGATATCAGATTGAAGAAGTTGGTAGAATTCTTCTATTTCATCCTCACTGGCTTTAGTGGTTGGTGTGTAAATTTGAATAATAGTGCTATTAACTGATCTTCCCTGTAGGCGGATGGATATTATCCTATCACAGACAGCATTGTATGTCATGACTGATCTGGATATGTTCTTTTTGACAATGAATGCAACACCATTCCTCTTCAATTTGTCATTTCCGGCATAGTAAAACATGTGGTCATCAGATTCAAAATAGCCAATGCCAGTCCTTTTCAGCCTAAGATATCGATGTTTATGCATTCCATTTTTGACAACTTCCAATTTTCCCAGATTCATACTTCGTACATTCCATGTTCTGATTTTCAATGGATGTTTACAGCTGTTTCTCTTCATTTTAAGTTGTGCCCCATCAGCAAATGAAGGTCCCGCGGGCTTTTCTCCCACAGGCTTTATTTACTCCATTCACATCATCGCGGTCGACTCTACTTTGAGGAGGCAGCTCTTCCCCAGTCGTATTTTGAGTTCCTTCCAACCTGAGGGGCTCATTATCCTGCACTATATCTGACAGTGTTTCTCTGGTTTCATCTTCAAATACCCATGGCATAGCTTCCAGAATCACAGCAACTCACAAGCCACCACAGTACGACAAACTGACAGACGAGTGGTGGTGACAAGCTCACCAGCCGCTCCTCAGAAGCCCTATCCAGGGTCGCCATGGGCTGGAACCAACTTGATGGCACTTAACAATATCTCCTGCTTAGACTACACTGAAAAAAAGCAAACCAGTTGCTACTGAATTGATTCCAACTCATGGTGACCCTATGTGTGTCAAAATAGAACTGTGCCCCAGAGGGTTTTTCAATGGCTGACTTCAAAAGAAGACTGTCAGGCCTTTCTTTCATGGCACCTCTGGGTACATCTGAACCTTCAACCTTTTGGTTAGCAGCAAGTAAGTTAACTGTTTACACTCAAGGGACTCTTCAAGGACACATCAAGAGTTCTGAAATTGGTCTTCTTGTCTACAAAGTGTTCCTCCTTAAATCTATTTTCCACAGAGGTACACAAATGAGTTATTTAAAATACAAATCTTAACTTTTATCTCATACCTTAAAACCCTGAAACAGTTCTATATCATCTTCAGGTTGAAATTCAAATTCAAGTGACTCATAATCAGGGTCCTAACTTGCTCTTTGGAGTCCTAGTGTGGCACTGTGGATTAATGCACCAGATTGCAAAGCTGTTTGAACTGGAAGGTCAGCAGTTCAAGCTTACCAATTGCTCCTCGGAAACCCTATACAGCGTCGCTATGGGTCAGAACCAGCTTGATGGTACTTAACAACAACAAGCTGCTCTTCAGCCTTATGTATCTATTATCATTTGCTTGCTCAATTTAATGCTCCAACAACATCTATCTGCTTCAGTTACCTCATACAATATTGATTCGTGCCTTCATGTCTCTTTGCTCATGCTGCTCCTTCTATCTAAAATATTTTCTCCTTTTCTTTTTCCTATTCATTCTGGTGTGGTGCTGCAGGATAATGCACTGGACCACAAGGTCAATTTGAGACACAAGGTCGGCAGTTCAAACCCACCAGACCACAGAAACCCTATACAGGGTCGCTACAAGTTGGAACAGACTCGACGGCACTTAACAACAACAACACAACATGCATTCTTTAAGGTTCAGCTTTGAGTTCCCTCTTCTTGGAAGTTTTCCATGAATGTTTCCCCCTCACTTTAACCAACCAGTGTTCCCAAAATACCTTGTGCATTTCTCACTCTACATTTCATGTATTTTTAAATAATCTGACTGTATTTAACTTCTCAAACAGACCATGAGCTATTTAACAGCAGGAGTATATTTCATTCAGCTTTTTATCTCTGATGCTTAACAATATGCCTAACATATACTGTTGTTAAGTGCTGTGGAATCGGTTCTGACTTATAGTGACCCTGTATAGGGTTTTCTAGGAATGGCTGGTGGGTTTGAATCACCAACCTTGTGGTTAACAGTCCCAATGCTTATCCTACAAAGTCATACCAGGACTCCTAATATATAACAGAAACTCAATAAATTAAAATTTAATTAATGAATTTTTTAAATTAGTCTTCTAAAGGTGATAGCACCAATTTCTCACCTCAAATCTATTTTTCAGTCAACTGTAGTCTAGAATCTAGTCATCCCACTCCATTTTAATTAACAAAGCCATGAACAATCCCTTTATAAATAAACACGATATTTTCACAATTTGTACCTTTCTTGAGCTGTCTGTGGCATCTGGCACTGCTGATTTGTTCATATTTCTGGCAGTCTACAGTAAATTCAATATTCTTTGCTAACATCACAATTCAAATGCATTTTTATTTATTTTTTGGTGAACTGAGTGAAGGTTTAAAGACAAGATCATCAGTTTTACATTCAATAAATCATATGCTTTGTTTAATCTCAATAATTGAATGTAACAACCTCACGTAACATTTGTCCTGCTTCCTCCCTGTGGTTACCCACATACAAATATCTTCTTTCAAGCTATTCTTTATTTGTGGGATATATATATATATATATATATATACACATTGTGTGTACATATATATACACATATATATGTTGTTGTTGTTGTCCTTGTTATGTGCCATGAGTCGATTCCGACTCATAGCAACCCTGCACAGGGTTTCTGAGGGCTGTAAATCTTTACGGAAGCAGAAAGCCTCATCTTTCTCCCATGGAACAGCTGGTAGTTTCAAACTGCTGACCCTGAGGTTAGCAGCCCAATTCGTAAC
>NW_006408544.1:5928741-5936164 GCF_000296735.1 Chrysochloris asiatica
TTTCTGCTCCCGTAAAGATTTACAGCCTCGGAAACCCTGTACAGGGTCACTATGAGTCGGAACCAACTCCACGGCACATTAACAATAACAACATATTCAAGCTGAAGAAAATTAAAATAAGTCTACGAGAGCCAAAATATGACCTTGAACATATCCCTCCTGAATTTAGAGATCATCTCAAGAAAGATAAGATACATTAGACACTAATGACTAAAAACAAGAAGAGTCATGGGATAACATCAAGAACAATACAGGAAGAAAGCAAAAGTTCATTAAGAAAACAAGGAAGAGAGGAAAGACCAAAATGGATGTCAGAAGAGACTCTGAAACTTGCTCTCCAGCATAGAGATGCTAAAGCGAATGGAAGAAATGAGGAGGTAAAAGAGCTAAATAGAAAGTGTCAAAGGGCAGTTTAAGAAGACAATCAAAAATAGTAATGAAATATGCAAAGATCTGGAGTTAGAAGATGCAAAGAGAACATGCTCAGCATTCCTCAAGCTGAGAGAACTGAGGAAAAAATTCAAGCTTCGACTTAATAATACTAAAGAACTTTAGGCAAAATATTGAATGATGCAGAAAGCATCAAAAGAAGATGGATGAAATACACGAGTCACTTTAACAAAAAAATTGACAAAAAGGTCGATGTTCAGTCATTTCAAGAGGTAGCATATGATCAAGAGCCAAAGGTACTGAAGGAAGAAGTCTAAGGTGTTGGCATAGAACAAGGCTCTGGAAATGTATGGGATACAAATTGAAATCTTTCAACAAACTAATGCACCACTGGAGGCCCTCATTCATCGATGCCAAGAATTCTGGAAGACAGCTACCTAGCTAACTGTTTGGAGAGATCCATATTTGTGCCCATCCAAAGAGAAGTAACTGAACGGAATGTGGAAAGCATTAGACAAATTAGTACTGCATGCAATTAAAATTTTGCTACAGATAATGAAACAACGACTTTAACAGTACATTGACAGGGAACTTCCAGAGGTTCAAGCCAGATTCAGATGAGGAAATGGAATGAGGGATATCATTACTGATGTCAGATGGATCTTGATGGAAAGCAGAGAATACGAGAAAGATACCTGTGCTTTGTTGACTATGCAAATACTTTTGACTGTGTGGATCATGACTAGCTATGGACAACATTGAAGAGAATGGGTATTCTGGAACAGTTTATTGTGCTCTTGAGGAACCTGTACATAGACCAAGAGGCAATCATTAGAACAGAACAAGGGAACACTGAATGGTTTAAAATTAGGAAAAGTGTGTGCCAGGGTTGCATTCTTTCACCATACTTATTCAATCTGTATGCTAAACTGATAATTTAAGAAGCTGGATTATGACGAAAAACGTGGCGTCAAGGATGGAGGAAGACTCATTAACAACCTGCAATATGCAGATGACACAGCTTTGCTTGCTGAAAGCAAAGAGGACTTAAAATACTTACTGAGAAAGATCAAAGACCACAGTCTTCGGTATGGGTTGCACCTCAATGTTGCACCTCACCATTGCATCAATAAACACTGATATAAAAGGAGAAAAGACTGAAGTTGTCTAAGACTTCATTTTATTTGGATCCACCATCATCGTTCATGGAAGTAGCAGTCAAGAAATAAAATGATGTATTGCATTAGGCAAATCTACTGCACAATTCCTCTTTAAAGCATTCAAGAGAAAAGATGTCAGCTTGAAGACTAAAGCACACCTGACCCAAGTCATGGTCAGGTGTCAATAGCATCGCATGTATGTAAAAGTTAGACAATGAATAAGGAAGACCATAGAAGAACTGATGCATTTGAGTTACTATGTTAGAGAAGAATATTAAAGGTATCATAGGCTGCCTTTAGAACAAACAAATCTGTGTTGGAAGAAGTACAACCAGAATGCTATTTAGAGGTCAGGCTGGCCAGACGTTGTCTCTCATACTTCAGACATGTAATTAGGAGGGACCATTCCTTGGAGAAGGAGATCATACTTGGTAATGTGGAGGGTCAGAAAAAAAGAGGAAGACTCCAATGAGATGGATTGGCACAGTAGCAGCAGCAATGGATTCAAGCGTAGCAATAACTGTGAGGATGGTGCAGGACTGGGTAGTGTTTCGTTCTGTTGTGCGTATGATTGCTATGGACTGGAACCGACTCAATGGCACCTAACAACAACAACAACAATTCAGTACTAAGTAAAATAAACTCAGGCAAAGTATAGATTTTATCAGTTGATTAATCACGCATTGAAAATTTACTGAGCACTTCTTAAGATTCAATAACCACCTATGATAAGCATGTGACACAAACTGCTTATCTTAAAATGAAGATAAAGTGAAGCACTTAATGATGAAAGCCCAAGACAACCATATGGAATATAACCTTTAATATGGATTGTGTCTCAATGTGAATAAAACTAAAATCTTCACAACTGACCCAATAAACAACATCCTGATAAACGGAAAAAGAAATGAAATTGTAAATAGTTTCATTCTACTTGGATCAACAATCACTGTCCATGAAATCAGCAGTCAGGAAATTGAACAATACATTGTACTGGGCCTCTTTAAAGATTTAATAAGCAAAGATGTCATTCTAATGACTATTAGGAGGGATCATTCCTTGGAGAAGGATATCATACTTGGTAACGTGGAGGGTTTAATAAAGTAAAGATGTCATTCTAATGACTAAGATGCACCTGACCAGAACTATAGTCTTTTCAATCACCTCATATTCATGTGAAATCAGAACAGTGAAAAAGAAAGACAGAAGAATTATTAATGCATTCAAATTATGGTATTGGTAAAGAATATTGAATACACAGTGGACTGCCAAAAGACTGCATAAATTAGTCTGGGGGGGAATACAGTCAGAAAACTCCTTTGAAGTGAGGATGGTATGACTTGATCATTCTTACATTGGACATGTCATCAGGACAGACCAATCTCTAGAAAAGGACATCATGTTTGGTACAGGGTTAGCAAAAATGAGGGAACCCCTTATTGTGAGGGGCTATCACAATAGCCACAACAATGGGCTCAAATATACTGAGAATCATGAAGATGAAACATCATTCTGCTGTACACAAGGTCACCACGACTTGGAACAGATTCAATGGCAACTAACAACTATATGCTAGTTACTATTTCATCAACTGAGGATGCAACAGTAAACAAGACAGTATTTTATCCTTGTGGATTTTATATTAATAGAGAGGAAGGCAACAAAATAATAAACAAAAAAAAATTTCATCCTGTAATAAAGAAGTAAACAATGTAATGTACATTGGGAGGAAAGAGAGTGACCACTTTAGATAGTATGGTAGAAAACAGCCTGAGATGACATTTTAACTGAACCTAGAAGAAAATCAGAACAGCCAAAAGGGGAAGTGAGGGATCATGTAGAAAATATAATGGAAAGACACCAAGGCAAAAAGAACTTGGACTGTTTGAGGAAAAGAGACCAGTGAGGTTGAAGCATAATCTAAAAAGGTAGTAAAAGGCCTCAAGTGCAGAGCCTAATAGACCAAATGGTAAAGACTGAATTTTGCCCCCATCCCTGTTGTGGCATTGTGGGATAAAGCACTGGACCACAAAGTCAGTTTGAACCACAAGGTCAGCAGTTCAAACTCACCAAACGCTCCTTGAAAACCCTATGTAGGGTTGCTATGAGTCACAACCAACTGATGGTACTTTTAACAACCACCTGGGGGGGGGGGGAGAGAAATCATTGAGAATTTTAAGTAGGAGATGACATGATTCTAGCATGACTGGAGAAAATCTTAATCTTGGTTTCAATATCATTGTTTACCCATTTTTTCCCCTCCAAGTTTATAATCCCCCTCCATCTTCTTTCTTATGAGTATCATCAACTCCTTGCTCTTACTTCAAACCTTCATTACAATAAATGTTTGTTGGATCAAAGAAGTGTTTCACTTTGAAGGAATTATATAATCTACCCTTTATGCTGCTATTTGAGCACAGAAGCTAAGCACTAAAGGCTCACCCCTTCAGGTGCTATACTTTCTTGTTTTCTGAGCATTAACGTTCAACTTAACAAATGTCTTCCTTAACGATCCTCAAGGTGACAGTGCTGCCTTGTTTCAAGTGCTGTAATCTTGGGGGCGGAGGGAGTTGAAGATAACCAGTTGGTTGAATTTCATCAGGCCCTAGAGGCATGCTGAAGAAATGTCACAAATTTATCAGTTTGTGCTATTACAAATTCATGGTTTCTAATCTCAGTTGACTGTCTCTGTCTTTCTTTTACATACTTAAAAATTCTTCCTTCTCTCATCTTTACAGCAACTGTTCAAATCCTGTCACACTAACATCTAAATTACTCAAGCATAAGAGTTGTATCTTATTATTCACCTTTGTATCTCCTTACTTGCGTGTCTCAAGATTTCTGGTCTCATTTTCAGCTGATGATATCACCTCCTACTTCCAGAAAAATTAAAAGCTAACAATCACTTCCCTTGCCTATCCACAAAATTAGTGTCACCACACATCCATCCTTTCGTACTTCCTTCAGCTTTGTTCAATCCTTTCATTTTACCCAACTGACTTCAACTCCAACTCCAGATGAATTCACCTGCCTGCCCTTTCTACATCTACCCAGTGCTACTGAACATTGCTGTAAAAAAAAAAAATCCACGCAACTGTGCAAATGGGCACAAATAAAAAATTTGAAAATTGATATTAATATAAAATTATAGCTAGCAAGCACAATTCTGCCCCCTCTCATTCTATGTTGCCATATTCAGCTCTTTTCCCTCAAGACAGTGGCTACTTCAAGCACTCTTCACTATCTTCAAAGGAGCCTCTGGGTGGCACAAATGGCTAAGCATGAATTATTAAACAAAAGTTTGGTAGTTCAAACCCTCCCAAAGGTGCCTGGTGATCTGTTTTGAAAGATCATAGTCTTGAAAACCACTGGAGCAATCTACTCCACACACACGCAGTTTTCATGAATCAGAATCTACTTGAAGGCCACTAACAGCAATCGACAAACCTTTAATTTCTCCATCTCCCATCTCACTTGAAACATTACACTTCACAATATAAAGTTAACAGCTTTCTGCCTCTAAACCTAAAAAAAATTCCCCATCCCAACACTCCTCTTGATTTTTCTTATTGTTACGCTAGAATAGATCTTTCCCTTCCCAGCTGAAGTTAATCCTTTCACCTCTGTCCTAAATTCCATCATCTCTCACTATAACCAAATTATTTTTGCTCTTCTAGCATCAGCAGTGCTCTATAGATAAGCACTGCACTGCAAACCACATATCGACAGTTTGAGCTCACGAGTGGCTTAGAAATGAGGCTCTCTGCTCCCACAAAGATTTATAGCCTTGGAAAGCCTAGGGAGCTCTGGTAGCATAGTGGTTACGAATCGGGCTGCGAACCTTAAGGTCAGTGGTTCGAAACTACCAGCCGCTCCGCAGGAGAAAGATGAGGCTTTCTACTCCCGTAAGGATTTACACCCTCGGAAACCCTGTACAGGGTCGCTATGGGTCAGAACCGACTCGACGGCACTTAACAACAATGAGTTAGAACCGACTCAACGTTATTTAACACCATCATAAGCATTCCTTATCAGCTGGCTTTTTCTCAGTATTCCGTCCTATGTGCTTATACTCTGCCTATTTCTTCAGTTCATAGGATAAGTACTACTGAGAACTCCAAGGTCAGCAGTTCAAGCTCACCAGCCATTCTGAGGGAAAAAGATGAGGGTTTTTTTTTTTGTTCCCACAAAAAAGGTTGGTTTTTTTTGGCTTTTTTTTTAAGCCTGGGAAACCCTACAAAAGGGTCAGTATGAGTCACAACTGATTCAACAGCACTTAACACATTCCTTGAGTGTTCCTTAGGATTTTGTCCTAAGCCACCTCTTCTTATCTTCCTGCTCATGATTTCATTGTTTTAATTCACATGAATGTAGCCTAGTCCCATATAACCAACTTCATTACCACTTGGATTTTCCACAGAGACGTAACAGAATTATTCACCTCCAAACTTCTTACTTTATTCACTCAGCTATTCATAGCCAGAAATCATGCTTCTCTTTTTCTTATTTTCCCTATATACTCAGTCACCACAGCAAATCTCACTCAAGTATGATCTCTTCTTCTCTCCATTTTCATTGTCATTAACATAGTCCAAGTAGTCATCATCTCTTGCCTGGATTACTGTACTACCTCTTTTCTAACTGCCTTGGGTTTTACTTTCCTTTATTATACTAAGCTCACTTTCTAAAAGTGAATTCAAGTTCAGTCTCTTGCTCAAAATCCATTTCCCGTAGGACTAACAACAAAATCTAAAGTAAATGCTTAGCCTCTCATTAGCATCTTCTCATATCACTTCCTCTCTAAAACTCAGTGGTTCAGTAACCTAACATTGTACAGTTCCCTGAATATCCTACCCTAAACTAGTTTCCAGGTCACCACACAAGCTGCTCATTTTCTTGGAAAGTTTTCTCTCTTCTATACTTTTCCTAGCTAACTTGAACTAATTCTTCAGCACTTCGGGATGCTATGTCAGAATCTTGGATAAAGTTGGCTATCTCTACTATGTGCTCTCATCATATCCTGAACTTCCCCTACTTTTCATACTTTATAACTGTCTCCACTTCTACAGCTTCCACTTCACCAACCAGTATTAGACTGTGGGGTTCATGAGAGAAAAGACTTCGCCCTGATCTTTGGTATTAGTATTTGGTAACATGATAAATTCAATGAATTTTCTTCTCTTTTTTTTTAAAAAAAGAGATGAACTAGTACCCATGTTCCCACCAAATGTAATACAAGGTTAACATCTGAAATCTGGATTTCACTGCCTCCCATTCTCTGAAAGACTACATTCCATCAATTATATCAACTTTCGGACTGTATCACCTTCCTATTTCAATTGCTCTTTTTTCTATCTAGAAACAAACTCAAGCCTTATTTTATTCAAAAAACTATATCCATTCCTTACTCGTTGACTATCTCATTATCCAGCATTTCACATTTACACCAATAGTAAAAAGATTCTACTATCTAATATTTTGCACATTAACGCTGTATGTCTGGCAGTAACGAATACCCAAGCTGTGAAGCGAAACAGCACTGGCAGTTATGTTTAAGGTTATGTGTCAGCTTGACTGGGCCACGAATTGCAGTAGTTTGGGAGCTGTTTAATTATGTAATTGGTAAGCTATGTAATGATGTACTTATCCTCCATTTTGTGAACTGATGTGGCCATCCTCTATTTTCACATAACGTCGATTTTTACATAATGACCTTGTCTTTGGAAGGAATGGGTGTATCCTTCCTCGATTCTTCATTTCCTTTTCTCTATTATCAGTTCTGGCTCAATTAGTAGCATCTAGTCATCCAAGTCAACTTTCATTACTGAAAGATTCTCTGGGCAAATTATTGAATGATGCAGAAAGCATCAAGA
>NW_006408544.1:5937314-5938615 GCF_000296735.1 Chrysochloris asiatica
TTGATGCCTTTGAGTTGTGGTGTTGGAGGAGAATACTGAAAGTGCCATGGACTGCCAAAAGAACCAATAGATCTGTTTTGGAAGAAGTGCAGCCAGATTGCTCCTTGGAGGCCAAAGATGGCTCAACTTCGTCTCTCATACTTTGAACATATTGTCAGGAGCGAACAGTCACTGGAGAAGGATGTCATGCTAGGTAAGATGGAGGGTCAGAGAAAAAGAGGAAGACCCCAAAGAGATAGATTGGCCAGGTGGCATCATTGATGGCATCAAGTGTGGCAGCGGTAGTGAGGTTGGCCCAGGATATGACATTGTTTTGTTCTGCTGTGCATGGGGTCGCTATGAGTCGGTTCCGACTTGATGGCACCTGACAACAACAACAACAGTCATCCAAGCCAGATAGAAGTTATTCTAAAATAATTTTTCTCTTACTCTTTATATCCAATCAATCAAGTCCTTAATAATTTTCAAATCCACTCTCTCTTCTTTATCCATAATTTCACTTCTCTAAGTAATTTACTAGAGTCCAGGTGTGGTGCTGTAGGTTAATGCGCTGACTGCAAAGTCTCTTTGAACTGCAAGGTTAGCAGTTCAAATTCACCAACTGCTGCTCAGAAACCATATACAGGGTCGCTATGGGTTGGAACCACAACAAAATTAACTTACTCATAATCTCCTGCTTGTTGTTGTTGTTAGGTGCCATCAAGTCAGTACCGACTCAGCGACCTTATGTACAGCAGAATGAAATACAGCCCGATCCTGGGCCAACCTCACTACTGTTGCCACATTTGAGTCCATTGATGCTGCTACTTGGCCAATCCATCTCGTTGGGGGTCTTCCTCTTTTTCTGTGACATTCCACCTTATCAAACATGATATCCTTCTCCAGCAATGGTCCCTCCTGACAATATGTCCCAAGTATGAGACACGAAGTTTGGCCATCTTGGCCTCCAAAGAGAACTCTGGCTGCACTTCTTACAGAACGGATCTATTGGTTCTTTTGGCAGGCGATGGCACTTTCAATATTCTCCTCCAACAACATAACTCAAAAGCATCAATTCTACGGTCTTCCTTATTCACTGTCCAGCTTTCACATGCATATGAGGTTATTGAAAATATCCTGGCTTGGGTCAGGCGCATCTTAGTCTTCATGCTGACATCTTTGCTCTTCAACACTTTAAAAAGGTCTTGTGCAGATTTGCCTAATGCAATAAAAACATCATTTGATTTCTTGACTGCTGCTTCTGTGAGTGTTGATGGTTGATTCAAGAAGAATGAAGTCCTTGACAACTTCAATCTTTTCTC
>NW_006408544.1:5944459-6002354 GCF_000296735.1 Chrysochloris asiatica
ACAAATGCATATATTTGTGTGATATGTATACACACACACACACACACACACACACACACACATGTATATATATATATATATATATATATCCCACTCTTCCCTCCATACCCATTCAGTTTTTCTGCCCATGTATCTACACACAGAACACTCTTATTCCAAGATTGTGTATATATCACAATTTACCTCTAACTCCTTTACCCCTGGCATACCTCCCTGTGTCTTCACCTAGCTTTATCATTCTTCTGCCAACTCCTTCTTCTTATATATTGCCCTCCCCATCACCCGATTTACATGTGTCTATCCTCTGCGTAGTGGTTACGAATCAGGCTGCGAACCGCAAGGTCAGCAGTTGGAAACTACAAGCTGTTCCATAGGAGAAAGATGAGGCTTTCTGCTCCCATAAAGATTTATAGCCTCGGAAACCCCATACAGGGTCGCTATGAGTCAGAACTGACTCCATGGCACTTAACCACCACCATCCTCTAGCAAAAGTCCTGGTTTAGTGCTGCAGGATAATGCACTGGACTACAAGGTCAGTTTGAATCACAAGGTCAGCAGTTCAAACCCACCAACCACTCCTTGGAAACTTTATACAGGGTCACTGAGTTGAACCAACTCCATAGCACTTAACAACAACCCTCCAGCAAGTGAATTAGTCTCCTTTACCTTTCATGCCTGTTGTTGTTGTTGTTGTTGTTATGTGCTGTAAGTCAGTTCCAACTCAGTGACGCTGGTAACCATCAAAGAATGTTTCTCTTAGTATGAAAACCTTTCTTGAATTTTTACAAGAGTGGTCTCATACCGTATTCATCCTTTTTTGAATGACTTTTTTCACTCAGCATAATGTCTTCCCAGCTACTGTTGACACTTTTCTAGGTAGGGGGATCTCACACTCCACTCATGCTTTCCTTCTTGATGGTCCTGGGGTCATCTGTTCCTGCTTCTGAAATGGCTACTTTTATACCTAGCTGGATGGCAAAACTAACCGATTTCACTCTTAAGAGTCAGGTGTACCTTATTTACATTGTCACACACAATCACTTGGTGGGAATTCAGAAGACATTGGATAGAAAAGTCATACTCAGTAAATTCAAGGTACCACACGGTTTTTTAAATTTTGTGTTGTAGTTTTCTATAAAAAAGATTAGTTCCTTATCTGTAATGTCATTACTAAATTTTTTCCCTAGGCTGTTGGCTCCCTTTTTATTCTTTTGGTGAAAACTTTTGATTCATGTAAGCGTCTAGTTTTTACAAGTCATCTATTTTGTCTTCTACTGTTTATGTGGTTTTCGTAATGTTTGATAGTATATTTATGCCATGTATTAGAGCCACTAAGTTTGTCCCTATTTTTTCATTGATGATCTTTATAGTTCTACGTTTTACATTTATGTCTTTAATCCATGCTGATTTTGTATATGGAGTGAGATCTAGCTCTTGTTTCATTCTTCTGCAAATGGATTTCCAGTTTTGCCAGCACCATTTGTTGAAGAGTCTATCTCTTCTCATTTAATGTGTTTTGGCCCTTTGTTAAAGATCAGCTGACTGCATATGGATAGATTTACTTCTAGGTTCTCAAATCTGTTCCAATGATCTATATATCTTTCACTGTACCAGTACCAGGCTGTTTTGATCATTGTGGTTATGTAGAAAATTTTAAGATCAGGGAACAAGAGACCTCCAACTTTCTTCTTCTTCCTAAGCAGTGTTTTACCTATCTGAGGTCTCTTTTCTTTCCATATAAAGTTCATGATCATTTTTTCCATCTCTTTAAAGAATAACGTTGGAAATAGGATTAGGATTGCGTTATATCTATAGATTGCTTTTGGTAATGTTAAGTGTTCTGACAATGTTATGTCTTCTTATCCATGAACATGATATAGTCTTCCATTTTGTAAGTCTCCTGGTTTCTTGTTGTAATGTTTTGCAGTTTTCTTTGTTTTTCTGGTAAGATTTATTCCTTATATTTCATATTTTGAGTGGCTACTGTAAATGGTACTGTTTTCCTAATTTCCTTTTCAGAGCTATCTTTATCAGTATAGAGGAATCCAACTGAGTTTTATATATTGATCTTGTACCCTGTCACTCTGCTGAATCTTTCAATGAATTCCAATAGTTTTATTGCTGAGCCTTTGGGATTCTCTATTAAAAAGATCATATCATCTGTAAATAAAGAGAGTTTTACTTCTTCTTTCCCAATTTGGATACCTTTAATTTCCCTTTCTTGCCTTATAGCCCTGGCTAAGACTTCCAACACAATATTGAATAAGAGTGATGATAAATGGCTTTCTTGTCTGGTTCTTGTTCACAAACGGGATGCTTTCAGTTTCTCTCCATTGAGGGTAATGTTGGCTGTTGGATTTGTATATATGCTCCTAGTTATGTTGATGAAATTCCCTTCAATTCCTACTTTGCTGAGTGTTTTTATCAGGTATGGAGATTGGATTGTGTCAATGCCTTTCCTGCATCAATTAGTATGATCATGTGTTTCTTTCTTTTTGCTTTATTTATACAATGGATTATGTTGGTTGTTTTTCTAATATTGAATAATCCTTACATGTGATTCTTCTTTTGTCTTCTTTTTAACTAGGAAAAAGTGTAGCATTCACAAGCATATGAGATGACTAAAAAGAGCATGGCTTGGGTCAGGTGCATCTTAGTTACTGAATTTTTTTTTTTTTTTTTTAGGATCTTAAATAGGTCTTGATGCATTAACTGCCATCAAATTAATTTAGACTCAGAGCGGCCGGACATGACAGAGTAGACCTGTTCCCCAGGGTTTCTAAGGCTGTATTTTCAATCTTTCTCCCAAGCAGCTTCTGGTGGGTTTGAAACTCTGACCTTGCAGTTAGCAGCTCAACAAATAATCTACAGCATCAGCAAGACTTCTAGTACAGGAATGGTAAAAACATGAAAACCATGTCACCAGGTTCCACAGCTGAGCCCAAACACAGCTTCAGAATCTATTGTAATTTAGCACTTTTGGCAGCCAACACCATTTGGTTAAAGTTAACACATGAGATGAAGCATCACTTCCTCCAATAAATCTTCCACACGGAGGTAAAGGTGATGATCATATAACTTATTTGGTTGTTGTTAAATGCCATCAAGTCAATTCCAACTTACAGCAACCCTGTATAAGGTTTCTAAGGAACAGCTGGTGGGTTGAACTGCTGATCTTGTGGCTAGCAAGTCAGTGCTTATCCTACAGCGCTACACCAGGACTCAGTCTCTTTATTTAAAACCCTACAAAACACTATGCTTTTTGCAGACACTACTCTATGGCATCTTCTTTGGCTCCCTCAGGCAGTTATCACTTCTCTTTGCTTCCAAAGACTTTTTTGACAGAGCACTTACCACGTATTTAATGTGTCTACTAGGGTTGTATTCTTCCACCATACTTAGTCAATCTGTACGTTGAGCAAATAATCTGAGAAACTGGATTGTATGAAGAAGAACATGGCATTAGGATGGGAGGAAGTGGAAGTATCATTAACAGCCTGCAATATGCAGATGATAAAACCTTGATTGCTGAATATGAAGAAAACTTTTAAGTACTGATAAGATCAAAGACCAGTATGGGCTGCACCTCAATGTAAAGAAAACAAAAATCCTCACCACTAAACCAATAAATAACGTCATGACAAATGGAGAAAAGATTGAAGTTGTCAAATACTTCATTTTGATTAACCACCAACACTCATAGAAAAGAGTAGTCAAGAAATCAAATAATATATTGCAAATCTGCTGCACAAGACCTCTTTAAAGTGTTTAGGAGTAAAGAAAGGTCAGTGTGAGGACTATGGAGCACCTGACCCAAGCCATGGTATTTTCAAAAGCCTCATATGCATACGCAATGAATAAGGAATACTGTAGAAGAATTAATTCATTTGAGTTACGGTGTTGGAGAAGAGTACTAAAAGAACCATTGACAGCTAGAACAACAAACAAATCTGTGTCGGAAGAAGTACAGCCAGAATGATCCTTAAGAAGGTGAGAATTCTCTCATACTTCGGACATATTATCATAGCGAGAAGGAGCCCCTAGAGAAGGACATCACGCTTGGTAACATGGAGAGTCAGTGAAAAAGAGAAAGACCCCCAACGAGTTGGACTAGTACAATGGTAGAAGCAAAGCATTAAAAATTATTGTGAGGATGGCCCCAGACTGGGCAGTGCTTTGTTCTGTTGTGCATAAGGTCGCTATGAGTTGGAACCAATTCGATGGCACTTAACAACAACAACAAATCTTTACTATCATAAAGCAACCTCAATAAGTTGGGATAATTATATCCCTATAGTCCTTGCTTACCTTGTTTACTGGGTAATCCAACATTGGATGTGCATCAAAACTTTATTATTATTACTGTATGATTACGTTAAAGATATTTTGTGTTCCTGGAAGTGTTTCTTCAATGCTTTTTTATGTATATAAATACTCTATAGCAAGACAAACATTTGACTGACATTAGATACAAATCATACCTAACTGTTCTGAGGAATTACATACAAATTTGACTTAAAGACGGGCTTATGTATGGAACTAGGTCATTATCAGCGAACCGCCTATACTTAATAGTTTTATAAATAATATTAGTCTCTGAGGCTGATGGAGCAATGTGGTTCTATATGATAACAACTAAACTACTGACCACAAGGTCGTTGTTCCAAGCCTAACAGCTGTTCCATGGGAGGAAGATGAGGCTTCCTGATCCTGCAAAGATTTACAGCTTCAGAAACCTATATAAGGACACTATGAGTTGGAACCGACTCGATGGCATTTAACAACAATGAGGCTGATAACAACATAACAAAAATTGTGAGGATGTTGCAGGACTGGGCAGTGTTTCATTCTGTTGTCCATAGTGTTGCTATGAGTCAGAATGATGAGGCTGATACAGCGAAACAGTAACAAAGTATTAAAGCAAACAGGCTCTGGAATCAGTCCTAGGTTTAAATGCTGATTCTGTCAGTCAGCAGTTATTGTCTTGAGAAAACTGCTTGACCTTTCAGCACCTCAACTTCTTCATTTGCAAAATGGTGATAATAATTTAAGTTTCATATGGCTACTGTAAGGATTGGAGTTCTGGTGTGGCTCTGTGGGTTAATGAGCAGGACTGCAAGGTTGGTTTGATCCGCAAGGTCAGTGGTTGAAGCCTCACCTGCCGCTCCTCAGAAACCCTATACAGGGTTGCTGTGAGTTGGAACTTAATAACAATTGTAAGGTTTAAAGTCCTGGCATGGCGCTGTGGGTTAATGTGCTAGATTGCAAACTTTGTTTGAACCAGAAGGTTGGTGGTTCAAGCTCACCAGCCACTCCTAAGAAACCCTGTGTCACTATCAGTCAAAATCAACTCAAAGGCACTTAACATTTTAAGGATTGGCAACCTGGTGTAGTGCTATAAGTGCTGTAAGGTAAGCACTGCAAGGTTGGCGGTTCAAACCTACCAGTCACTCCTTGGAAACCCTATACAGGGTCTCTATGAGTTGCAACTTACTCAAAGACACTTAAAAATAACAACATTAAAAGGATTAAGTAAGCAAATATATTCAAAATGCTTAGAGTAGTGCTTAGCATATAATATGCTCTAAATGACAAATAATAGTTAAAACTTTTATAACAGCAACTTTTAACATCCGCTTCTGGAATAATGGTGTAAACATATTTTCCCCTCTCTATTCTTTCCAACAAGTACAACTAAAAAACACTGGATATTATATATCAAATAAACATCAGGCTATGAAAGGTGGATAAAAGATTAAGGACCTTGGGATCCTAGAATAACATGGTAGCGAATTTCCTGAGTTTTCTTTTGCCTCATACATTCCACAATTGAAGCTAAAGTAGCTGGCAACCTAAAAACACCATGGGTGCAAACAAATAAAGGTATAATAAAAACCTGTTCTCTCTAGCCAAAGAGCCAGGAAAGTGGTAATCCAGTAAGAAAAAATACTTTTTTAGACAATAACCATTCTACTTCAGCCAAACATCACAGAGAAAACTGTGACACCCTCCACCCCACTCATGCCAGCAAAGGCCATGTTGAAAGACTTGCATACTCACTAGGTGTAGAACGAGCCTATTGGGAAGTCAAGACTTTCATCACTGCTCAGGATTAATGAGGCCACCATTCTCTTACCCTGATTTCAGTGAAGGCCATGTAAGGAGCAGTAATGAGGCACTCCTCCCCTCTAGGCAGGGTGATATCAACATTGCAACTTAACATGGAAAACTTGGACTTTTATACCCACCTGGCAGTAATAAGGCAGTGCCCTTCCATTCCGGTCACAGCTAAAACAGAAGGTTAATATATGACCTAGATTCTTATAACATAATGCTCCCAAAGTCCAAGATTCTATCAAAAATCATTCATTATACCAAGAACCAGGAAAATCTCAACTTACATAAAAAAAGATAAGCAATAGATGTCGATTCCAATGTAACAGGGCAACTATGAACATGCTTGAAACAAATGAAAAATACAAAGAAACTGCTGATATAAAGAATAAGCAAATGAAAATTTTCTGACTGAAAAATATAATAACCAAAATTTTATAAATCAATGGATGAACCCAACAGCAGAGTGGAGGGGGCAGAGAAAACAAACAGTACACTTGAAAATGTTGGTTTTAGCTGCTGTTGAGTTGGCTCCCAACTCTTGATGACACCATACACAATGAGGTGAACACTGCCCAGTCCTATACCATCCTTATGATTGAGTGTGGCTCAAACCTTTGTGATCCATAGAGTTTTCATTGGCTGGTTTTCAGAACTACATCACCAGGTCTTTCTTTCTAGTCCACCTCAGTCCGTAAGCTCAATGAAACCTATTTAGTATCATAACAATATGTTGGGTGGTGGAAATGGTGGGTGTGTCTAGCTGTTAATTGAAAAGTGAGAAGTTTGAGTTCACCCAATGGTACCTTGGAAGAAAGACTGATGATCTTCCATTCAATGGTTATCAATCATTGAAAAATCTATGAAAATGGTAGTGAGCTATTTGGGGAAAAATAGTGAGAATAGCTACACAACCAGAAGGAAGTAATCAATGTCACTGAAGAGTACATGTAGAAATTGATAAAATATTGTATGCTTTGTACTCAACTGTGGTGTTATGTACTCAACTGTGGTGGTGGTGTTGGTGGTTGTCTGTTGTCAAGTTGGTTTTGACTCACCGCAATCCTGTATAGGGTTTTCGAGGCTGTAAATCATTATGGAGCACAACGCCTTATTTTTTTTTCCCAGGGAATAGCTATTGGATTCGAACTGCTGACCTTGTGTAACCCAGTACACTATCAGGGTTCCTGTACGTTATTGTTGTTAGGTGCCATTGAGTTGGTACTGACTCACTGCAACCCTATGCACAGCAGAACGAAACACTGCCTGGTCCTGCGCCAACCTTACAATCATTGCTACATCTGTGCCCGTTGCTGCTACCATTGTGCCAATCCATCTTGTTGGGAGTCTTCCTCTTTTTCTCTGACCTTTCATTTTACCAAACATGATATCCTTCTCCAGGGATTGGTCCCTCCTGATAATATATTCAAAGTGTGAGAGATGAAGTCTGGCCATCCTGGCTTCCAGGGAGCATTCCGGCTGTAGTCCTTTCAACATAGATTGGTTTGTTCTTTTGGAAGTCTATGGTACTTTTAATATTCTCTCCAACACCACAGGTCAAATGCATCAATTCTTCCAAGGTCTTCCTTATTCACTGTCCAACTTTCACATGCATATGAGGTTACTGAAAAAACCATGGCTTGGGTCAGACGCACCTTAGTCCTCAAACTGACATCTTTGCTCTTGAACGCTTTTTTAAAGAGGTCTTGTGCAGCAGACTTGCCTACTGCAATTCTTCATTTGATTTCCTGACGGCTGCGTCAATGAATGTTGATGGTTGATCCAAGCAAAATGAAGTCTTTTGACAAGTTCAATCTTTTCTCCACTTACCTTGATGTTATTTATTGGTCCAGTGCTGAGGATTGTTGTCTTCTTTACATTGTGATGCAACCCATATAGAAGGCTGGGGTATTTGATCTTCATCAGTTAATATTTTAAGTCCTCTTCACTTTCAGCAAGTAAGGTTGTATCAACTACGTATTTCATTTTGTAAATGAATCTTTCTCCAATCCTGATGCCACAATGTTCTTCATAGATCCAGCTTCTCAGATTATTTGCCCAGCATACAGATTTAATAAGTATGGCACACACCTTTCCTAATTTTAAACCATTCAGAATTCCCTTGTTCTGTTCAAACAAGTGTCTCTTGGTCTGTGAACAGGTTCCTCAAGAGCACAATTAATACTCTGGAATACTCATTCTCCTCGATGCTGTCCATAGCTTGTCATGATCCACATAATCAAAAGCCTTTGCATAGTCAATAAAACACAGGTAAACATCTTTCTGGTATTCTCTGCTTTCAGCCAAGATGTATTTGACGTCAGCAATGATATCCATCATTCTATGTCCTCTTCTAAATCCAACTTGAACCTCTGTCAATATATGGTTGAGGCCACTTTAAATTATCTTTAGCAAAATTTTGCTTGTATGGGATATTAATGATATTATCTGATGATTTCTGCATTCTGCTGGGCCACCTTTCCAATCAGTTGGCTAGGTAGTTGTCTTTCAAATTTCTTGGCATAGATGAGTGAGTGCCTCCTGTGCTGCATCAGTTTGTTGAACAGATTTCAGTTTGTATTCCATCAATTCCCAGAGCCTTGCTCTTTTCCAATGCCTTCAATGCACCTTGGACATCTTCCTTCAGTATTATTGGCTCTTGATCATATGCTGTCTCTTCAGCTGGGTGAACATCAGTCAACTCTTTCTGGTACTATGACTCTGTGAATTCCCTCCATCTTCTTCTTTTTTTTAAAGTTTTTATTGTGAGGTTTACATGGGAGAACATCAGTTTTACATTCATCCTATCATATTTCATTTCATTGCAATGATTACAATCCCCTCCATGCATCATCAAATAACCACAGAGTACACCCCACAGGTTCACACCCTGGCCGTCAGTACACAGCGCCTCTTCCTCCCTGATTTCAGTGTCCCCAGCAGCTCCATCTGTCCATGTCATCGTCTCTGTCTCCGTCCCTGGCATCACTACCTCTCTGGGTATGGTCCCACTCTCCGCTTTTCTCACTTGATGGTCCCAGGGACCTCCGCTCCTGGGCTGCAAAATCAATCACTCCCCTCCTTTTGTCAAAAAAATCTACCTCTATATTTCCTACTCTCACAGTCAGTCCTGATGGCAATTATTCACTACTGTACCACAAGAGTCTTATCCCCATTTCATTTCACCAGCCTGGTCCCAATAGATTGAAAATCATTCAGTGGAGATTCTGCCTTCCCCGCCCCATCTGGACCTAGGCTCCCTCTTGAAAGCTTGTAAGCCAGTCACTTCTTGCCTTTATAGGTGCCCCCATTTTGGGTAGCCAATATCTAAGTTGCTCATCCCTGTCAACCCTGTGCATAGAGGGGTGGGAGTGAGTCTCGCTGTAAAGATTTGCTCCCTTTTTTGAGATACTACATCCATAAATATAGGTAAAGTTCATCAAATTGTAGCAGGTTTTGTTTTTTTCTCTCTCTTTCTTCTTTTTTTTTTCTAATTAAGTTCTGATCATCCAGTCATCGAAGCCAAGTCAAGTAGGTACTATCTGCAAATAGGGGTGTTCTTGTGCATCTCCCCTCATTTCATATCAGTTGGACGCTTCACTCTCTGCTCTAGTCCTCTGTGGCCATGTCACTGCCTCTAGGCCCAGGAATCCCCGGGTCTTGCTGTACTGCTGGCCATCCAGGTCTCCACCCAGGTTCACAGGGGTCTATTGAATGTGGATGGACTTAGCTCGCAACTTCATTGTTGTTTTTCCCCCCTTTTCCCCTTATCAGTGACCAGCATGGTCACCAGCCAGACCACATGCCTGCTCATGTATTTCCCTTGAGTCTTAAGAGTTTCCTAAGGAAGGGAGTTTGCTAAGGAGTTAGCTAAGGAAGGGAGTTTGCTCTGAGAGGTCCTGACCACTTGCCTTGATGGTTCCTGGGCTAATAGCTTACTTGTTCTTGTAGTGATCAGTCAGACTGCCATTATTGTTTCAGATTCTCCTGCTGGTCTTTCTTTCACGAAGTATCTTCTGTTCTTCTAGCCACTCCAAGCTGGTCTACTCATCCTTTCCAGTGGAAATTTTCTACCTCAGTTGGTTCTGGATTCCACCTATAGTCTTATGCAATATAAAGGGTCCACAGGAAGCCTCTTTCACTGGGCAACTTCTAGCCCCCTTTAGGATATTCCAATCAGTTGTAGGTTGAAGACAGACTTACAAGCTTTCAGTAGTAATGTTTCTGGCTATTCCTTTCTCCTCCCCTCAAGTATCTATTTTACAACGGTAGGCAAGGGAAACCAAGATTCAAAAGACAGCCAAGCATCTTAACATTATTCCCCTCTTTTACCCCTTCAAATCATGCCTCAATTCCTGTATCCTGGAGCCCTGTTGTTCCAAGGTTGTGCATACATCATCAATTACTTCTGTCCCACTTAGCCCACATTCCATCTTCTTTTGATGCTTTCTGTATGATTCAATATTTTGCCCATTGCTATTGTTGTTAAGTGCCTTCAAGTCTGTTCCAATCCATAGAGACCCTGTATAGGGATTTCAAGGTATGGCTGGTGAGCTTGAGCCACTGACTTTGTGGTTCAAACAACTTTGCAGTCCAGCATTAAACCACAGCGCCACACCAGGACTACATTTTGCCTATTGTTGTTGTTAAGTACCATGGAGTCAGTTCTGACTCATAGTGACCCTGCATGGGTTTCCGAGGCTGTAAATCTTTACGGGAGCAGAACGCCTCATCTTTCGCCCATGGAACCACTGGTAGTTTCAAACTGCTGACCTTGAGGTTGGCAGCCCGACTCGTAAGCACTACGCTACCAGAGTCCTTCAATATTCCAAGTCAAGGTTTGAATTTTTCCCCCCGTTCCCTCAGCTTGAGGAATGCTGAGCGTATTCTTCCCTGTATGTTGTTGTTGGTATGTGCTGTGGAGTTGGTTCCGACTCATAGCGACCCTGTACAGGGTTTCCAAGGCTGTAAATCTTTACAGGAGCAGAAAGCCTCATCTTTCTCCCACGGAACAGCTGGTAGTTTTGAACTGCTGAGCTTGCAGTTCCCGGCCCAATTCGTAACCACTACGCTACCAGAGTTCTCTGTATATCACTATAATAAAATAATAATAATAATAATTGTCAATGCAGAATAAAATAAAACAACAACTCTATAAAGCATGGTTCTACTCTGACACACACAGGGTTACCAAGAATCAGAACTGACTTGAAAGCAACTGGTTTTGGAGGTTAATAGTTATTTAGTGGTAGAATTCTCACATGCCATGCAGAACACCTGTATTCAATTTCCAGCTAGTCACCTCATGCTCAGTTACCAACTGTCAGTGGTGACTTGTGAGTTGTCATTATGTACTTGAAGACAGAACAATATAAATATCCAATCTGTAAAAAAGTGAGAAAGTATACTTAAAAATAAAAAGTAACTAAAAACTCAGGGACCTGTCAGACTGCAACAAAATATGTAACCCCAGGAGAAGAAAAATAGGGCAGTTTTGAAAATTCACTGAAATACTAGCTGAAAATTCCCCCAAATTTAGCAAAAGACATAAACCAACAGATTCAAGAAGCTAAGTGAATCCCAAACAGGATTAATCCAAAGAAATACACATCAAGACACATCTTACTCAAACATCTGAAAACTAAAGACACACACATATAAATGTGACAGCATCAAAAAAGAAACAACATCTTACTTATAGGGGGAAAACAATACGAATAATTGTGTATTTCTCATCAGACATCAAAGAGATCAGAAGGAAGTGGCATATTTTTCAAGTGTTAAAAGAACTATAAATCCAAGAGTCCATTAAAATATCCAGTGAAAATATTTTTCAGAAATGAAGGAAAAGTCAAGGTGTTCGCAGATGATGGAAAACTAAGAGACTATGTTGCCAGCCGACTTGTACTAAAAGAGTGGCTAAAGGAAGTTTAAAGTTCTTTAAACAGAAAGGAAATGATAAACTAAGAAAACTTGGGACATCAGGAAGTAAGGAAGAACACAATAAGCACAAAAAATGGGTAAATACAGTAAGCTTTATTTCTTCATTTGAGGTTTGATGCTCTAAGGGAAAAAAATGAACACTATCTGATGTGTTTCTAAATGTATGTAGAAGAAACATTTAAGATAATTATAAATTGAGGAAGGGCAAATGTCTTAAATATTTAAGACAGCTGTATTATAAATGGAATCCTGGTGTGGCGCTGTGGGTTAATGCACTGGACCGCAAAGTTGGTTTGAATTGCAAGGTCGGCAGTTCAAGCTCACCAGCCGCTCCTCGGACACCCTACACAGGGTTGCTATGAGTTGGAACCGACTCAATGGCACAGCAAAAATATTATAAATGGAGTCCTGGTATGGTGCTGTGGGTTAGTGCATTGGACTGCAAAGTCAGTTTGAACTGCAAGGTCAGCAATTAAAGCTCACCAACTGGTCCTTGGAAACCCTATACAGTGTTGCTGTGGGTCAGAACTGACTTGACGGCACTTACAACAACAACATATTATAAATGGAGAAGAGGTATAAATATTTAAGACAATTACATTATAAAAGAGGAGAGGTACGTAAAGGGAAATAAGGTTTCTATACTTTACTCAAACAGGTTAACTGTTGGCACCAGTAGACTTTCTTAGGCTCCAAGGTCTGGAGTCCAGGTCCAGGGGCTCTCCTTATTCACCCCTTCTCAGTCTGTCCCCCACACCAGAAGCCTTCCCACTAATCTGCAGGCTAGCTGGAGTTTCCTGGACCCTATAAATGTTTAAAGATGAATTAATAACAATTCTATACAATCTCATGCAGAAAATAAAGTTGAAGGAAACACTTCCAAATTCATATTATAAAGCTATAGTTACACTGATAACAAAACCAAACACAGTACCAAAAAAGAGAGCAAAACTAAACACAGTATCAAAAAAGAGAACTAGAGGCCACCATCCTCACAAACATGATACAGAAACCTTTAATAAGCAGCACTCAGAACTCAGCAATGTACTGTAATAACAATATACAATGACCAAGCCTCATTTCTCTGCTGCAGGTGCAAGACTCGTTGAATATTTGAAAATCAGTAAGTTAAAATCCACCATATTAACAGGCTGAAGAAAAAAATCACATGATCATATCAAATGAAAAAGAAAAAGCATTTGACAAAATTCAACACACATTCATGATAAAAATTCTCAAAAAAAGTATTCCTGACCTTAATGAACTAATGAATTCACAGCCCAGTGGAGAAGACAAACATTTATATCAAAATGACAATTCAGTATGATGATAATAACACCTAACAATTTACATCTACTTTGTGCCAGACACTGTCATAGGCTCTTTACATATATTCATTCATTGTATCTTCGAATTAACCTTATGAGGTATTATTCTTTTATAGATTAATAAACTCAAGTATAGAGATGCTTGGTAGCTTGTACAAATATGCTATAAAAGTTATGTGCAAGGTATGGAGAAAATATAGAGACTGGAGTGACCAAATATATCCAAGTAGGAAGTGACTGGCATAAAAATTTAATGGAAGGATTGAATTTTTAAAAACTTTTTAATGTGAATTTAATGAAGGTTGACAGATCATATCAACTGAAGAAGAAAAAGCATTCTCCCACTCTACCCAGGGCTTTCCAGTGTGATCCCTTTCAGAGAGGTTGGTAGCCAGGCATCATCCAGTTCCTCTGGTTTTAAGATTGTGAAGACTGATGCGAAGAACTGACTTTTGACAGACATTAAGGAGTGTATCAAGGAGCTCTGGTAGCATAGTGGTTATGAATCGGGCTGCGAACCTCAAGGTCAGAAGTTCAAAATTACCAGCTGCTCCGCGGGAGAGAGACGTGGCTTTCTGCTCCCATAAAGATTTACAGCCTTGGAAATCCTGTTCAGGGTCGCTGTGAGTTGGAACCATCTCAATGGCACTTAACAACAACAACAACAAGAAGGAGTGTATCAGGCATACTAAGCAAAAGGATCAGCATGTACAAATCTCATTAATGTGAGATAGGAAGATGTCACAGTTTTATCACTTATAAAATAAGCAATTGGAATATCTCTGAAGTCCTTTCTAGTTCATACAAGATTCAGTTCCTGTCTCTATACAATAATCAAATAACTCAAGAGAAATGTGTCCCAGTATTCACAGGTATAACTATTAACAAGCATAGATGAAATAGCACTCTGACTGACACAAATTAAAAAGGATTTGTTTGACAGTTAGTTGGGAAAACCTAACTATCATTTGTAATATAGTTTCAATGGGAAAGTAACTTTAAAACTAAATATGGCATATAAGAAGGAGATCTGGTAGCATAGTCGTTATGAATCAGGCTGGAAACTGCAAGGTCAGCAGTTTGAAAGTACCAGCTGTTCTGCGGGAGAAAGATGAGGCTTTCTGCTCCCATAAAGATTTACAGCCTCGGAAATTCTGTACAGGATCGCTATGAGTCGGAACCGACTCCACAGCACATAACCAACCAACCAACCAATGGCATATAAAGGGATTGTTTTAAAATTGTACATGTTCTGTTCAAATGTATTCTAAGATGCCTGTTCAAAAGAGAGAAAAAAAGCAAGCGAGATGGGTCCTTTAAAAAAAATTAGAATCAGGCTTGAAAGGAGTCGTGAGTCTCAGTGACAAGTTAATGAATAATCTTTTGTGTCTGATGCCAACTAGCTTTTATAACAGTTCCAGCCTTCAAAGGACAGGAAGCGGTGGAGGAGAAGAATTCAAGAGAATTTCCATCCACACTGGGAAAGCAATAGAGGGTAATCCTAGGAAAACATTTCAGCCGAATCATTTCCTTTCTTTCTGGTTTAGATTGGAAAGTGCCAGGATGCTGAAAGATGCTGGTAGGCAAGCAAAAGCTGAGTCAGGCTATCAAAACATAAATAGCCAATAGAATAAGAACCACTAACGCAGTGCTTTCTCTCAGCTTTGCATTCCTACCAGTGAAAATAAATACTAGAATTCTTATTAAACCAGAATAAAACCATGCTTAAATCACAACAGGAGATTTATTATGATGATATTTACAAATGTGTTCAGGTATTTTATACAATTCAATTGTGTTCTGAATTGTATGTTTTATAATGAAGCCCTGTATTGTAAATTAACAATCCTAAAAGAGTTATATAGTTCAGGACACTTTTCTAAACTTGAAATATTTATAGTCAACTGTCTACTTGATGTTGCCACTAGATGCCTCACAAATTCATCTTAACACTGATCTCAACATGATGTCTTCCCGTACTCCCACTCCTGATAACAGTTTCTATCCAAACTGGTTCCTCTCTCAATCTTTCCAACTTAGTAAACGGTACCACCAATCACCAAAATAATCAACCAAGAAATTTAGGAAATCACCTTTGACTCTTCCCTGTGTCGCCACATCATACTGATTCTAATTCCAAAATATTATTCTGCTCCTTCCACTTATCTCCACTGACACCCCCAAGCCCTGATCAACTATTGCTTCCTGTTGTTGTTGTTAGGTGCCACCAAATTGGTTCCGACCCATAGCAACTTTATGTACAACAGAATGAAACACCACCTGGCCTTGCACCATCCTCACAATTGCTGCTATTCTTAAGTCCATTGCTGCTGCCACTGTGCCAATCCATATTGTTGGAGGTTTCCTTCTTTTTTACTGTCCCTCCACTTTACCAAGCATGATGTCCTTCTGCGGAGACTGATAATGTGTGTTAAGTATGAGAGACAAAGTCTGGCAACTTGGCTCCTCAGGAGCATTCTGTTTGTGCTTCCAACACAGAACTGTTTGTTCTTGTGGCAGTCCCTGCTGCTTTAATATTCTTCTCCAACACCATAACTCAAATGCATCAATTCTTCCATGGTCTTCCATATTCATTGCCCAACTTTCACATGCATTTTGAAAAAAACATGGCTTGTGTCAGGTACACTTTAGTCGTCAAACTGACATATTTGCTCTTGAACTCTTTAAAGAGGTCTTGTGTGGCAGATTTGCCTAATGCAATACAGCATTTGATTTCTTAACTGTTGCTTCCTTGAGTGTTGATGGTGGATCCAAACAAAATGTAGTTTTTGATAACTTCAGTCTTTTCTCTATTTTTCATGGTGCTGTTTATTGCTCCTGTGATGAGGATTTCTGTTTTGTTTTTTTACATTGAGCCTAGACTGCTGCAAATAAAATCCTTTTATTGCCCATTCTCACACTTGTAGGCTGCTAACCACAAGGTTGGCAGTTCAAACCAACCAACTACTCCTTGGAAACCCAATACAGGGTTGCTATGAGTTGGAACTGACTTGAAGGTGCTTAACAACAATAACAACACTTGTTTAGTCTATGCCAATCCATTTTCCACTTAACAGTCAAGTTGATCTTCTTTTTAAAATGTAAATTAAATTTGATCACACAACTCTTATAGTCCCCAAGGGCTTTGTTTTATAGAAAGAATTGACTAAAGTCATTTATCAAATCAATTGGTTTTCTATATGATATACAGTCTCTTATTTTACAACAACAACTTAATTTTTATAATATGACATGATTTGGTTACTTAAAAAAAAAAAAAAAGCTGTCTATTATCTTCAAAGAGACCCATGTCTACAAAGAGTTGTTGTTGTTGTTGTTAAGTGAAATCGAGTCAGTTCTGACTCATAGCAATCCTGTATAGGGTTTCCCAGGAACAGATGGTGAGTCTGAACCATCAACCGTGTAGTTTACAATCTAGTGCTTATTCTACAATGCCACACCAGGATAACAAAAGTTTTTGTTTGGTGCCATCTAATTAGCTTCTGAGTAAAGGCAACACCATGCATAATGGAATAAAATGTCTTCCGATTTTGGATCATTCCAATGAGTGGTTAAAGATTAGACTGCTGTGATCCATAGGATTTTCATCTGCTGATTTCTGGAAGTAGATTGTCAGGTCTTTCTTCCTAGTCTGTCTCATTTTCAAAGCTCTGCTGAAAACTCCTTAGCTCATAGTAGCAGTCAAGCTTCCAATGATAGATGGCTAGTACATAAGGTGCACTGCCTGGGAATCGAACCCTGGTTGCTATCACTGAAATAACTATTGCCCCCACTAATAGTTAAGATCAGTGAATTTAATAATTCTGGTTAAAAAACTAACATAAACCACTTTTTCCATTGATTTTTAATTTTCTATCATCAGAACAAAATTCTCACTGTCTCTTGGACATAGCTGCTCCTTTCACTCACCCACTTTCTTTTGGTAGACATTTTTCAGAAACACTTATTTGCTCAACTATTCAATTTACAGAGAATCCCCAATGTGGGAAGAATTAGTAGTAACTTTGTACTAACTGAAAACATAAAATACATAACTTATTATTTGTAAACCCTAGAGACATTGCAAAAAGGCATGAAAACTAACACTTCCTTCTAGCAGCCTTCACTAATCTTAAACTTATCATTTACTTCTTAAGTTCAGCAATTATTAAATGGTATATCAAATTCACTATGAAATATACTTTATTATGGTTGAAATTTTTCATAGAGGAGATAAAAATAATGGGGAATATTTTTTAATGCAAACACAAAGGGCCAACAAATGAAAAGAAAGATCTATTACACCAAAAAGTAACTGAATGGAAGGTGTTCAAAAAAACCCTACAATGATGGGATATATCAAGCCAAGGACACAGGAGATAACTGAAAAAGCTCCCAAAGATCAAAGTTGGAACAATTTGAGCAAAAAAATGAATACTGGATTATAACATACAGTATAAAATAAACTTCCGTAATCCACACTGATTCATGATTGAATAAATGAAGGAGAATGAACATTCTTTGCAGAAGAATTCAAAATAATTTCTTTAGATACTCAGCCCACAATTCCTTAAGTGTGGGCTATGTAGTGACTTTCTTTCAAGTAATTCAGTATGAAAAAGGAGCAGGGTATCACAGTATCTTCACTCTGATCTCACAAATACCACCTCAGCCAGGCAATCAAAAATTCATACTGATAGTGGACCCTTACATGGACAAGAAACTACACTTAAGCTCTGGACTGCTAACTGCAAGGTTGGTGGTTCAAATCCACCACCCACTTCTTGGAAACCCTATACAGGGTTGCTATGAGTTGGACCCAATTCAATGGCACTTAACAACAACAATCCTTGATATGAGCCCTGGTATGTATGGCTCTGTAGGATAAGTCCTGGAATGGTAATTGAAAGACTGGCACTTAACACTTAACTAGCTGCTCTTGGAATCCCTATAAAGGGTCACTGTGAATTGGACCTACTCAATGGCCCATAAAAATAAAAAAATAAACCCTTGAAGTCCCCACACATCTGTCAGTTTGTCATACTATGGTGCCTTGGGTGTTGCTGTAATGCTGGAAGGTATTCCACTGCTATATCAAATACCAGCAGGGTGACCCACAGTGGACAGTTTTCAGGGGAGCTACTAGACTAAGAACAGACTAGGAAGAAGGACTAGGCAGTCCACTTCTTAGGGATTGTTGTTGTGTGCCATCGAGTTGGTTCCAACCCATAGCAACCCTGTACAGGGTTTCCGAGGCTGTAAATCTTTACGGGAGCAAAACACCTCATCTTTCTCCCGTGGAGCGGCTGGTAGTTTCGAACTGCTGGCCTTAAGTTTCACAGCCCGATTCATAATCACTACGCTACCAGAGCTCCTAAAAATCCTCACCACTGGACCAATAAACAACATTCTTGTTACTGTTGTTGTTATGTGCCGTGGAGTCGGTTCCGACTCATAGCGACCCTGTACAGGGTTTCTGAGGCTGTAAATCTTTACGGGAGCAGAACGCCTTTTCTTCTTCCGGCGGAACAGCTGGTAGTTTTGATCTGCTGACCTTGTGGTTTGCAGCCCGATTTGTAACCACTACACTACCAAAGTTTCTTAGGGATTAGCCCCTGAAAACCTTATGAATAGCACAGCAGCAGAACAATGACTACTGTAGTGCCAGAAGATGAGCCCCTCATGTTGGAAGGTACTCAAAGTATGACTGGGGAAGAGCTACCTCCTCAAAGTAGTGTCAAGCTTAATAATGTGGATGGAGCAAAGCTTTTGGGACCTTAATTTGCTGGTGGGGTACACTCAAAATGAGAAGAAACAACTGCAAACATTCATTGATAATCAGAATATGGAATGTGCAAAGTATGGATCTACGAAAATCAGAAGTCATCAAAAGTGAAATGGAATGCATAAAGATATCCTAGGCATTAATAAGCTGAAGTAGATTGGTACTGGCCATTTTCAGTCAGTCAGTATATATGGTATATTATGCTGAGAATGACCGTTTGAAGAGGATTGGCACCACATTCATTGTCAAAAGAACATTTAAGATTTATCTTGAAATACAATGCTGTCTGTGATAGGATAATATCTACACACCTACAAGGAAGACCAGTTAAATACAACTATTATTCATATTTATGTACAAAACATCAAAGACAGTGATGAAGACATTGAAGAATTTTACCAACTTCTTTAGTTTGAAATTGATCAAACATGCAACCAAGATGCACTGATCATTACTGGTGATGAGAATGTAAAAGCTGAAAACAAAGAAGAGGAATAGGTAGTTGGAAAACACAACCTCAGTGATAGGAATGATGCTGGAAATCTCATGACAGAATTTTGCAAGACCAATAACTTCTTAATTTCAAATACCTTTTGTGTATACATGTGAATACATGTGAACCTCACCAGATGGAATATGTCACCAGATGGAAACACATTGTGGTATTAGATGATGGAGAAGCTCCATATCATCAACCAAGACAAGGACAGGGGCCACTTTGGAACAGACCATCATCGATTGTTCATATGCAAGTTCACAAGTCCATGAGAGCAAAAATATGACCTTGAGTATATCCCATCTGAATTTAGAGACCATCTCAACAACAGATTTGATGCATTATACATAAATCTCTGAAGACCAGAAGAGTTGTGGGATGACATTAAGAACAGGATAAATGAAGAAAGCAAAAGGTCATTCTAAAGATAGGAAAGAAAGAAAACAGCAAAATGGATGTCAAGAGAGACTCTGATACTTGCTCTTGAACAAAGAGTAGCTAAAACAAATGGAAGAAATGATGAAGTAGAAGAGCTTAACAGAAGATTTCAAAAAGTAGTTTCAGATGACAAAGTAAATTATTATAATGAAATGTAGAAAGACCTGCAATTAGGAAACCAAAAGGGAAGAACACACTTAACATTTCTCAAGCAGAAAGAACTGAAGAAAAAAATTTCAAACCTCGACTTGCAATACTGAAGGATTCCGTGGGTAAAATATTGAATGGCAAAGGAAGCATCAAAAGAATATGAAAAGAATACAAAGAGTCAGTGTACCAAAAAGAACTGGTCAATAATCACCCATTTCAGGAGGTAGCATATGATCAAGAACCAAAGGTATTGAAGGAAGAAGTCCAAGCTGCAATGAAGGCATTGGTGAAAAGCAAGGTTCCAGGAATTTACAGGATTCAAATTGGAATGTCTTGACAAAGTGAGCTGCAGGCACTCATTTGCCTATGTCAGGAAATTTGGAAGACAGTTACCAAGTCAACCAATTGGAAGAGACCCATACTTGTGTTCATTCCAAAGAACGATGACACAACAGAATATGGAAATTATCAAACTGCTAGGGACACTGGCACTGGGAGTGTCCAGAACATCTTACAGCAGGGTGCAACATTGACTACCAATGGCCAAAAAGCCTGATGGCACAGGTCCATTCCCCTCCAGCTGAGGGAGAACTGCATTGATGGTACCCAGACGCTAGCTACACTCCTGACAACAAGAACATCTTCATCACGGCTGCTGAGTCTGTTGAGGTGGAAGGCTCCAGGATCCTCATCTACAAATGCTGATCTTACCAGCTTTCACCCTTCTACTACACACATCTCCTCCCAGGCCCTTAGCCCAGGCAGAGAGAAACTTCTACCATGCAACACAAGTCTGCGACCCAGCATCAATGGGAAACACCTAAAAAGAAAATGATGACCTCTGTCCCTTACACCCCCAAATATTTTTGGTTGCAAGTCTCTCTGGGGGTGAAATGTTAGGGTAAGGAAACAGGATGAAAACTACTGAGGGAAGTTACTGGGGCAGCAGAAAAATGGCATTGGGAAAAGATTAATAAAACCATAAAAGAAATCTCCAAATACAAAGAACAGAGGAGCAGGATATAGACAAAAGATCGTCTGTCTCCTTGTCAGTTTTCAGCACAGGGTGCAAAACCAGTCATGTCAAGTACCCTAGACACTTTTGCAATGGAATCCATCTTGAAATCTTAGACTCCATCATGGATGCCAGATGTGCATGCAACATGGGAAAAAGGAGATGGAAGTGGCACACAAGGGTGGAGCCACACAAACAGGAAATCCCACTACCTTCTTGAAGGAAAAAATCTCTCCCTATAAATATATGTTAAGCTGTAAGTACAGTGAGATGAAGGTGTCTTTGGTACCTCTCCCCCTGTAGGTATTCTTTCTCTAATAAACCTCTTTTATACCATATTTCAATACTTTCTAGCCTTCTGTAGCCTGACCTGGTAACAGAACAATATCATAAATATCACACGCAAGTAAAATTTTTAAGCCAGACAGACAGACATACACACAATTGCATATATACATATTTATACTGATTATAAACTCCTTAGAGTACTGGTGTGGTGCCATAGGTTAGCACTAGACTACAGGTCAGTTTGAACTGCAAGGTTGGCAGTTCAAACTCACCAGCCATTCCTCGGAAACCTTACACAGGGTTGCTATGTGTCAGAACTGACTTGACAGTATTTTACAATAATAAACTCCTTGAGGATAGATGTTACGTCTTACTCATCTTTGTAACCCTGATACCTATTTAAGTGTGTGGCATACAGTTGGTATTCAATTAAAAATATTTTCTGAATGACTTAAAAAAACAAAAACAAAAATTATTTAACTCCATTAGCTAGCTGTATAATAAATCAATTTGCTTTCCTATGAGTACCTATTATTGCACAAAGTGACTCCTTGATAACCCTGCTTAATCCTGACTCCACCACATGGCCATCCTTTGTCCTACACGACCCACATTTCTAGTATTAACATAACCATTATGAAAGTGGTTGTTCTAGCTGAATTCTTCTGAGTTTTCACTACTGTAAAATATAGCCCGTTTATTATAAATGTTGCATGATTTCCTCATGTCCCAAAGGGCACAGATAACATGACTACATAACAAATGACAACATCTTTATTAAAAGATGAACATTACCAAGTTCATAAAGGGCTAAATATTATGCCCAAAAACAATTTTGAAAGTAGAAAAATGTAATTCAAAACATGGCTAGACTTCTACATAGATACCAGTTTAGATGAAATGTCACATTAATTCAATAAGCAACTTTCCTATAAAATCTTCTCCAATTACCACAAAAATTAAAAAAAAAAAAAAAAAAATTACCAATTGCCAGCTTCACTAGTAAATGTACAATTACCATAGGAAAGGTTTCTGCATTGCAGACTCAACTGTGCATTCACGAACAGTTGTACGAAAGGCCTCTAATCTGTTCCATTGTTAGTCAAGTGGCTTATATATGCAGAAAACAAAGAATAGAAAATCAGTTAGACATATATAATATTTCGGGATAACAGAAATCTCCTCAACATCTCTTACTTTTCTCCCTACTAAAAACCCTTTCTTATTTCCTCCCTCTTAGCATCTTCTCTCCCTGACCCCCAATTTAAAAAAAAAACAACAACAACAAAAAACAGGATCCTTGCCAAAACCCACAAAAACCCTTAGGCCCCTCTCAAGCATGCAAATGTAATTTTCTATCCAGACAACACACTCCCTTTTTAATGAACTCCAAAAACAATCTGTGAATGCCCACAGAAGAGAAAAGAGGAAAATTGCAAAGAAAGAAAATACAAACAGAGAGATGTGGGGGAGGATCAAGATGGATATAGCAAGTCTGGAGTTTAAATTGACATAAAAGATAATGAAGGTGAAGGGATTGTAATCAAACAAAATGGTTTTGCAGGCTGTTATTTCATACAAATTAGAGTCAGAGAAATATATGAATATTCACTTGAATGAACATCATTTTAGGAGTTGTCCTTCAAGTGAAAAGATTCTGTCAAGGCCCAATGTGACTATCATTCTTTGTTCTATTTTGTAATTAAAGCACAAAAACAAAACAACAACAAAATTGTGCAGAGATGAGAAACAGAAAAAAAAAAAAGTTATATATGCACTCATACCTAAAGCAATCAAAAGCAGGCACAGTAAATATCTCTATGACAATAATCTAATACTATGTCAAAATTAGATATTCAGAGTGTTAAATAAATGACAAGAGACACTTCAGTCAGTTACATGATTCAGAATCCCTCCAGATGCACATTATGATTCAGATTTGAACAGTAAACAGAGCAGCCCAGAGGGTAGGGTGGGAGGACTTGAAGAGAAGCACAATGCAGGAAAGTGCTCAAAATGAAAATTGTCTTCTTGCCTCACAATTTAAAGAGAAATTTTAATGAAACAAAAATAGCTTTAAACCAATTTAGGCTGAAATAATTATATTTTACAATCTAACCTCTTAATGATGAATAGAATTCATCTCCCTGCTTAAGGATCAAAATGGTTGGGCTCTACATTTGTCTGGCACCATGCTGTGGAGTATTTCCTTTAATATACAACCAATCAAAGATGTATTCAAGCTTTTGTGAAATCCAAAGCTTTGCTAACTGAATATCCTAGAGCATCATGAAGTTTCTCTAAAAGGGCAGACAAAGCTACATGCAGTGATAGCCTTCCTTAGATAGCTAATGTTCAGTAGCTCCTCCTGTATCAAAGGCAGACATTAAATCCTTTTATAATATACCAAATACAAACACTTTCTCTTATATGTTCTATAATATACTGAATTTTGTCCATTCAATTCGTATCAACAAACCACATTTAACAGTTAGAGGTATGACAAAAGAAAACAAACTTTCTTCAACTTACATTAATTCTATTACAGCTACAATAAAATAATCTACATGGATATATATAATAGATGAAAAAAAACTAATACTTTTTTCAGTAACTTTATCAGGAGTAATGATACTGTCGACTGAATATACAATTTAGCATAAATATTTATGGAATTACTATGTTCTTATTATTGTTGTATGCCATGGAGTCATTTCCAACTCATAGAGAACCTGTACAAGATTTCCATGGATCAGCTGGTGAGTTTGAACCACTGCCTTGTGGTACAAACAAACCTTGTGGTCAAGTGCTTATCCTTCAATGCCACACCAGAACGCAAATGTCCATATAAGGTATACATAAACACTATGTCATTATTAAATTTATTATTTAAAGATGAAAATAATTTTATATATGTTGTATGTTGTGCTGTTAAGTGTGGTCATGTTGATTCCGACTCATAGTGACCCTGTATAAGGTTTCTGAGGAGCCGACCTTGAAATTCAAATCGACCTTGCAGTGCAGTACATTAACCCGCAGTGCCACACCAGGACTCTCTATGTTAGATTTGTTGTACTTAAGTGCCGTCCAGTAACTTCCAATTCATATTAACCCTATAAGGGTTTCTGAGGAGTGACTGGTGAGCAAATGACCTTTCAGTCCAGTAAATTACCCAACAGCGCCACATCAGGGCTTCCGTATGTTACATGTTGCTGCTTTTGTTGTTAGGTACCATCAAGTTGGTACCTACTCATAGCGAGCCTATGCACATCAGAACGAAACAGTGCTTGGTCCTGGGCTAACCTCACAATTGTTGCCACACTTCAGCCCACTGATGCTGCCACTTTGCCAATCCATCTCGCTGGGGGTCTTCCTGTTTTTCTCTGACCCTCCACCTTACCAAACATGATACCCTTCTCCAGTGACTGGTCTCTCCTGACAATATGTCTGAAGTATGAGAGATGAAGTTTGGTCATCCTGGCCTCCAAGGAGCACTCTGAATGCACTTTTTCCAAAACAGATGTTTGTTCTTTAGGCAGCCCAAGGCACTTTCAATATTCTCCAACACCATAACTCAAAAGCATCAATTCTTCTACGGTCTTCCTTATTCACTGTCCAGCTTTCACATGCATATGAGGTTATTAAAAATACCATGGCTTGGGTCAGGCGCACCTTAGTCCTCAAGCTGACATCTTTGCTCTTCAACACACTAAAAAGGTCTTGTGCAGATCTGCCTAACGCAATACACCGTTTGATTTCTTGACTTGTGCTTCCCTCAGTGCTGATGGTTGATCCAATAAGAATGAAGTCCTTGACAACTTCTTTCTATTCTCCATTGATAACAATGTTGCTTACTGGTCCAGTGGTGAGGATTTTTGCTTTCTTCACACTGAGATACAATCCATAACAAAGGCTGTGGTCTTCGATCTTCATCAGTAAATATTTTAAGTCTTCTTCACTTTCAGCAGCAAGGTTGCATCATCTGCATTATCGTAGGTTGTTAATGAGTCTTCCTCCAATCCTGATGCCACATTTTTCTTCATATAACCCAGCTTCTCGGGTTATGTGTCCAGCATGAGGTTGATTAAGTACAGTGATAAGAAGACAACCCTGTCGCACACATTTGTTAATTTTAAACCATTCCGTGTTCCCATGCTCTGTTCAAACAACTGACTGCCTCTTGGTCCATATAAAGATACCTCATGAACATAATTAAGTGTCCCGGAATACTCATACTTGGCAATGTTGTCAGTGGCTTGTCATGAGCCACACAATTGAAGGCCTTTGCGCAGTCAATAAAGCACAGGTAAACATCTTCCTGGTATTCTCTGCTTTCAGCCAAGATCCATCAGACATCAGCATGATATGCCTTATTCCACATTCTCTTCTAAATCCAGCTTGAACATCTGGAAGTTCTCTGTCAATGTATGCTTACAGTCATTTCTGTATAACCTTTAGCAAAACTTTACTCACATGGGATATGAAAGATATTGCCCAATGATTTCCGCATTCCGTTGGGTCATCTCTTTGGAATGGGCACAAATTCAGATCTCTTCCAATCAGCTGGTAAGATAGTTATCTTCCAAATTTCGTGGCATAGATGAGTGAGTGCCTCCAGTGCTGCCTCACTTTCTTGAAAGATTTCAGTTTTTAGTCCATATATTCCCGATGTCTTGTTCATTCAGTCAATGTACCATGGATTTCTTTCTTCAGTATCCCTGGCACTTGATCATATGCTATCTCTTGAAACGGTTGAACATCAATCATTTCCTTTTGATACCATGACTGTGTATTCCTTCTATCTTCTTTTGATGCTTTCTACATCATTCAATAAGTTCTCAGAGGATCCTTCAATAATGAAAGTTGAGGCCTGAATATTGTCAGTGTTTGTTGTACTGCGGTGGCTTATGAGTTGCTGTGATTCTGAAAGCTATGCCACCAGTATTTTAAATACCAGCAGGGTCACGCATAGTGGACAGGTATCAGGTAAGCTTTCAGATGAAGACAGACTAGGAAAAAGGAGTGATGAACTACTTCCAAATATTTATTCACTGAAAACCTAATGAATAGCAGAGAAATACTGTCAGATATAGTGCCGGTAAATGAGTCCCTCAGGTTGGAAGGCACTCAAAATGCGACTGGGGAAGAGCTGCCTCCTCAAAATAGAGTTGACCATGATGACACGAATGGAGCCTGAGGGAGTTAATCCCGAGGGACGTTTATTTGCTGATGGTGCACAATTCAAAAAGAAAATAAACAGCAGTAAACATCCATTAATAATCAAAACATGGAATGTACGAAGTATGAATCTAGGAAAATTAGAAATTGTCAAAAATGAAATTGAATGAACATATAAACATCACTATCTTAGGCATGATGTTTACCTGTGCTTTATTGACCGGGCCAAGAGGACTCATGAGATGGTGTTGGAACTCTGTAACCAATATAAAGGTATGTTTGGAGGTTCAGAGGGTTTGTAGCTGGGGAATTTGCAGGAGAATCCAGAAATCCATTATTTTCTGGATCAAGACACTCAGCTGTTCCAGGAGCCGCCATCTTGGGAGAGCTTATCTTGATTATACTAGGATTGATAGGATTAGGAGAGAACATCTTGATTGTAACTTGATCATATCAGGATTGTTTCAAGATTGACATCGAAATTTAAAGAGACAGTATAGACATAAAACCAAACGGCCACCACTCGTCTGTTTGTAGTGCTGTGGTGGTTTGAGTTGCTGTGATTCGGAGGGCTAGGCCACCGAATTTTAAATAACCAGCAGGGTCACCCATGGTGGACAGGTTTTAGATGAGCTACAAAACAAAGACAGATTAGGAAGAAAGAGTTACAAAGTACTTCCGAATCGCTAGTCACTGAAAACTCTATGAATAGCAGAGAAACATTGTCAGATACAGGACTGAAGGTGGGAAGGCACTCAGAATGCAACTGGGGGAAAAAAAGCCTCGTCAAAGTAGAGTTGACCATGATGACGTGAATAGAGTTAAGCTCGGGGGAGAAAAGTGCACAGAACCTGCATTTGCTGATGGGCAACAACTTAAAATGAAGAGAAACAGCTGTAAACATCCACTGAAAATTGGAACATGGAATGTAAGAAGTATGAATCTGGGAAAATTGGAAGTTGTCAAAAATGAAATGGAACGCATAAACATCGATATCTTAGGCATTAGTGAGTTGAAATGGACTGGTATTGGCCATTTTGAATCTGATAACCACATGGTTTACTATGCAGGGAATGACAAATTGAAAAAGAATGGTGTTGCATTCATCGTCAAAAAGAACATATCCAGATCAGTCATGAGGTACAATGCTATAAGTGATAGGATAATATCCATGCACCTACAGGGAAGCCCAGTTAATACCACTATTATTCAAATTTATGCACCAACCACTAAAGCCAGTGAAGATGAAATAGAAGAATTCTACCAACTTCTTCAATCTGAAATAGATCAAACATGCAATCAAGATGTATTACTCATTACTGGCGATTGGAATGCAAAAGTAGGGAGCAAAGAGGAGGTTCCAGTAGTTGGAAAATTTGGACTTGGTGATAGAAATGATGCTGGAGAATTTTGCAAAATCAATGATTTATACATTTCAAATACCTTCTCTAGATAGTGTAAGAGATGATTACACACATGGATATCACCAGATGGAATACACAGAAATCAAATTGACTACATCTGTGGAAAGATACTATGGAAAAGCTCTATATCATCAGCCAAAATGTGGCCAGGGGCAGATTGCGGAACAGACCATCAATTGCTCATATGCAAATTCTAAATGAAGCTGAAGAAATGAAAACATGTCCATGAGAGCCAAAATATGACCATGAAAACATCCCACCAGAATTTAGAGATCATCCGAAGAACAAATTTGATTCATTAAACACTAAACACCGAAGACCAGAAGAGTTGTGGGATGACATCAAGCATCATACAAGAAGAAAGCAAAAAGTCATTAAGAAGACAAGAAAGAAGGAAAAAATCAAAATGGATGTCAGAAGAGACACAAATCTGGTTTCCAGCATAGAGCAGCTAAAGCAAATGGAAGAAATGAGGAGGCATAAGAGCCATAAACAGAAAATTTCAAACGTCAGCTGGAAAAGATGAAGTCAAATGTTACAATGAAATGTGCAAAGATCTGGAGTCAGAAAACCAAAAGGGAAGAACACGCTCATCATTTTTCAAGCTGGAAGAAATGAAGAATAAATTCAAGCCTCGACTTTCGTTATTGAAGGATTCTCGGGACAAATTGTTGAATGATGTAGAGAGCTTCAAAACAATATGTTATACAACACTATAAAATGAAAAGACAACATATTTATTGCTATAATGTCTTTCTAACAGAAAGCATTAAATTAAGGACTAAGGTGCGCCTGACCCAAACCTATAACCTCATATGCATGCAAAAGATGGACAGTGAATAAGATTGTAGAAGACTTGATGCTTTTGAGTTATGGTAATAGAGGAGAATACTGAAAGTGCCATGGGCTGCCAAAAGAATAAACAAAGCTGTGTTGGAGAAGTGCAGCCAGAGTGCTCCTTGCAGGCCAGGATGATCAAACTTTGTCTCTCATACTTCGGACATATTATAAGGAGGAGGATATTGTCACTGGAGAAGGATATAATTTTTGGTAACATGAAGAGTCTGAGAAAAAGAGGAAGACCCCCCAGAGAGATGGATTGGCAAAGTGGCAGCATCAATTGGCTCAAGCGTGACAACGATTGTGAGGTTGGCCCAGAATCAGGCAGTGTTTCATTCTGTTGTGCACAGTGTCTCTATGAGTCAGTACTGACTTGATGGTACTTAAAAAAAACAAAAAACCACTAAATTAAATGACAACAAAAGAAATATAGTAGGGAGAACAAACAAGATGGCAGATCGGGTAGCAGTGCAGTGAGGAGCTCCATCAGCAACAACACAGAATTCTGAACCAAGCAGGCTCAGAGGATGGTCCCAGAACTCTGAACCACATATAGAGGAATATTTAGAAGGTTGGAAGGCTTACTGTTAAGAAGTTTGTAGCAGAAGCAAGAAATCCATTGCTTTGTAATGCAAGACGCTCAGCTGCTCCCGGAGCCACCATCTGGGTAAAACCAAGCTGGGGAAGGATCACAGCAGCCACAGATGCCTGACAGAACTGTGCAGATAAAGGCATGAATATTCTTTTTTTTTTTTTTTTTTGTATCTGTTCATTGGCCTCTCGCTGTGTGTGCACCTCCATTCTGGTGACTAGTAGAGGGTGCCTGAGTGAGTGGACACTCCACCCCCACCCACGGAGGGTTCTACTACACATGCACACAGATCTCCTTGAAATTTAAAGTGAAAGTTTCCACTCAAAACCAAAAGGCAGTGCAAAATGCCCACAGCCGGCCCTAAACTGTTTATCACTAGGAAAAAGGTCTAAACGGGGACTATGGAGCGGGACAGGCAGACTAAAAAGGATAAAAATTAAATCCTGAGTTATGTTACAATGACCAACAGTGGCATCTTGAAATTTTTCAGGAAAAAGAGTAAAAAGGAAAGACCATATCCTGATCACATCTACCAAGAGGCAATCAGAAAGCATAAAAAATACCAAAATACACACCCATCTAAGTATTAAGACCACAGATAACTCCTGAAGATGCCCAAAAAACAGAAACAGTTGACCATATCTGCACATGTCCAGAAACGAGATAAAGTGACTGAGGCAAATGAACTGGAAGTAGACCTAAACTCCATACTGGAAGATGAGCAGGCTTTGGAAACGCCTCAGAAGGAATTCAGAAAAATGATTATAAAAGGTATCAAAACACTATTCAATGGAGTTGAGAAAAATAAGGAAGAAGTCAGGAAAGTACTACAGGAACAATCAAATAAGATAGATACAGCATTGGAAACAATTCAAAACCTACAGAAAAAGGTCCAAACGATTAATAATAGAATATTAGAAATGGTCAATATACTAAAAGGGCAAAGGAGTAGAACCGAAGAGACAGAAGCCAGAACTAGTGAGCTAGAAGATAAATCTCTCAATACTACTAAGATAGAAGAGCAAGCACAGAAAAGGATAAAAAAATCTGAAGAAAGCCTAAGATTCATGTTAGACAACATGAAGAGGAATAACAGTAATTATTGGCATTCTGGAACAGGAAGACTCACACAAGTCCACAGAGGAGATAGTTGAATTGCTGCTGTAAGAAAATTTCCCTAACATCCTGAAAAGCAAAAAGATAAGCATTCAAGAAGCTCAACAAACCCCAGGAAGGATAGTCCCTAAAAGACCATCATCAAGACATATCATAATCAAGCTCTCCAAAATCAAAGATAAGGACAGAATCCTGAAAGCAGCTAGGAAAAAGAGAAGGGTAGCATACAAAGGTAAGCAAATCAGATTAAGCTCGGATCTCTCAACAGAAACCATGCAGGCAAGAAGGCAAATGGGGATATATATATAAAATGCTGAAAGAAAAAAAACTGCTAACCAAGAATCCTCTAACCAGCAAAGCTGTCAATCAAATACAATGGTGTAATCAAAACATTCCAAGATAAACAGAAGCTAAGGGAATTTGCCAAAGCCAACCCTGCTATGAAAAACATCCTAAAGGAAGTTCTATAGACTGAGAACCAACAAGAACAGACAACAAACAGAGAATGACATATGTGGCAGGATCACCCTGAACTCAATCAACAAATGGAAGAGTCAAGAATAGAACAAAATTATAAGAACACAAGATCTGGGAGGTCAGTCTACGATCTAAACAATGACTATGTGAAAAAAGGTAAACACAGAGGAACAGAGATCCAGGTGATGAGAAAGGTAGCTTAGAGGATAAAATAGACTGTCTTAAACTGAGGTAAGAGTTAATGGAATATAAGGTAACCACAACAGTGGGGTTCAGGTGGGGGGTTTAGTTTGGGTGTTGGAGAGGGCAATACAAGGAGGAGGAGGTGGAAAAACAAGGTAGATAGAGGAACACTGAGACAGGTTTGCATGGGCTAAGTAGGACAGAAGTAAATAGTGATGCATGCTAATCCTTGGAACAAGAGGGCTCTGTGATACAGGGCACTAAACAGAGTTTGAAGAGTGGAAATGCTACTAAAATGCTTGACTGTCTTACGAATATCAGTTTCCCTTGCCTACTCACTACTTGAGTGAGTGAGACAGAAAGGAATGTTGGGAAACATAATTACAGAAAGTTTGGAAGTCCATCTTCAGCCTATAACTGATTGGAATACCTAAAAGGGGTTCTAGAACTTGCCCAATGAAATATGCCTCTTGCAAAGCCTTTGCAGAGTATAGGACCTTAGGTGGAATCCTGAGTTCCATCCAGAACCTTATGAGGTGCTATATTCCCACTAGCAAGAACAAGTAGATCGGCTTGGAACAGCTAGAGCAACAGAAGATACAAAGAAAGATCATCAGGAAAAACCCAAAACAAAAATGTTGGCATGACTGGTTACTACAAGAATAAGCAAGCTGTTTGCCGGGTAGCCATCAACTTCCTTCAGGACAAACTCCCCTCTAAGACTGAAACTCAAAGGGAACACATGAACAGACATGTAAACTTGCTGGTGACCACACTGGTATACTAGTGACTTGAAGAGGGGGAAAGGCAGCAATGAAGAAATGGGCTGAGTTTAACCACAGTCCCTTGACTCCCACTGAACTGGAGATGAGAGAGAGAAAAGGAAGAGCTTGTTGATCCAAAGTGTGGTGACACCTGGGGACACTTGAGCACATGAACAAGGACATAGTCACAGAGGGCTAGAGGTGAGAGTGAAGCATCCTGCTGATATGAAGTGAGGGGAGGTACACAAGAACACCCAAACTTGCAGACAGTACCCATTTGACTTAGCCTCAATGGATTAATAATCAGAACTCGACTAGAGCAAGATTACAAAAAAAAAAAAAAAAGAAGAAGAAGAAGAAGAAGAATTTGATAAAGGAAACAAGGGCGAATTGCTACAATTTGATGAACCTCACCTATTGACTCATGGAGGTGGTGGTGGTTGGTGGCTATGTGCCATAAAGTCGGTTCTGACTCATAGCCACCCTGTACAGAGTTTCCGAGGCTGTAAATCTTTACGGGAGCAAAAAGCCTCATCTTTCTCCTGCAGAACAGCTGGTAGTTTCGAACTGCTGACCTTGTGGTTCGCAGCCGATTTGTAACCATTACGCTACCAGAGCTCATGGAGTAGTAACTTTAAATACCAACAGAGAGGGAAGGAGTCTTCACATCAAGTATCAATGCTATCCCCTCTGTACACAGGGTAGATAGGGACAGGCAACTTAGACATTGGCTACCTAAAATGAGTGGGAGATAAAGACACGAAGTGACTCACTTACAAGGTTTTAAGAAGTATAGTTTTAGAGTGTTTGGGGGGAGGGGGGAGAAAGAGTCCCCATTGAATAGTTTTCATCTTGTCTAGATGGGTCTGGTGAAAAGAGATGGGGGTAAAATTCATATGATTCAATAGTGAATAACTGTCATCATGACTAATTGCGACAATCACAATTGTAAAGGTAGAAGTTTTGTAACAAAAACGGGGGAGTGATTAATCGTACAGTCCAGAAACAGAGGACCCTAGGACCATCAAGGGAGAAGAGCACAAGAGGAATGTGGTACCTTATCCAGAGAAGCAGTGACACCAAAGACTGTGGCAGAGATGAGGTCATGGAGAGGGGGAGTGGCTGAGGACTCTGGATTCATGGGAAAAGAGGGACTAAGAGCTGGTGGCCAGGAGGCTGACTTGGAAAATGTGCCCTTTAGAGGTGTAAATTATTATATATGCCTGAGTGTTTTGTTTTGTTTTGTTTTAAAAGCTAAAGTGAATAGAGAGAAATACTGTTAACTGATGGTACATGGAGGGGATTGTAATCATTGTAATGAAACAAGGTGTATAGTTTGTTGAATGTAAAACTGATGATCTTCCCTATAAACTTTTACTCATTCAATCCACAAAAACCTTAAAAAAAAAAAAAGAAAAGAAAGGGTTGTATTCTTTCATCATACTTACTCAATCTGTATGCTGATTAAATAATCTCAGAAGCTGGACTGCATAAAGAATGTGGCATCAGGATTGGAGGAAGGCTCATTAACAACCTGTGATCTGCAGATGATATAAGCTTGCTTGCTAAAATCAAAGAGGACTTAAAATACTTACTGATGAAGATCAAAGACCATAGACATCAGTATGGGTTATACATCAATGTAAAACAAAACAAAACGAAAATCCTCACCACTAGAGCAATAAATAGCATCATGATAAATGGAAGCAAGATTGAAGTTGTCAAAGACTTCATGTTGCTTGGGTCCACCATCAACATTCATGGAAGCAGTAGTCAAGAAATCAATGAAGTATTACATTAGCCAAATCTGCTTCACAAGATCTCAAGTGTTTAAGAGCAAAGGTGTCAGTTTGAGGACTAAAGTGCACCTAACACAAGTCTTTGTCGTTTCAATAACCTCATATGCATGTGACAGTTGGACAGTGAATAAGGAAGTCCATAGAAGAATTGATGCATCTGAGTTATGGTGGTGGAGAAGAACATTAGAGGTCTTATGGACTACCAGAAGAACTAACAAATCTGTGTTGGAAAAAGTGCAGCCAGAATACTCCTTAGAATCCAGGAAGGCCAGACTTCTGCTCTCATAGTTTGGACATATTAACATGAGGGACCAGTCCCTGGAGAAGGACATTATACTTGGTAAAGTAGAGGGACAGCAAAAAAGAGGGAAACCCCAAGCTAGATGGATTGGCACAGTGGGCTCAAGCATAGCAGCAATTGTGAGGATGGTGCAGAATCTGGTGATGTTTTGGTCTGTTGTACACAGGGTTGCTGTGAGTCAGAACCAACTCGACAGCACTTAACAACAACAAAATGAAGTATTAAAGTAAATTAAGGATGAAAAGATATGCATTAACAATATTACTCAATGCGCTAAATTTTGCTTTTATTTATTTATAACAGTATCATCACTCAGGATCTCTACATGGGGATACAGAACATAGCAAAGCTAAATATTGTTTATGTTGAAAAAACTTTATAGAAATTTTCACATTTATCAATTTTTTTAACAAAAGTCTTATTCGTTTGCCTTTAAAAATGTCATTAGAAAAAAAAAAAAAAAAAAAGCCCCGATTTAATAGCTTTTAGGCTATCATAAGAAAGCTTGTAAATATATATATGTTGGTTTTGTTATGAGCCATCATCAGTTTTTCTTCATAATGACCCTGTATGGTTTCCAAGGCTGTAAATCTTCACAGGAACAGAAAACCTCATATTTCTTCAGTGGAGTAACTGGTAGGCCGAGACCACCAACCTGGTGGTTCACAGTCTAATACTTATCCTACAATGTCACTATGCTCCCCATACGGATATGTGTGTGTGTACATATGTGTGTGTATACATATATATACATAAGGAGGTCTGGTAGTGTAGTGGTTATGAATTGGGCTGCTAACCTTAAGTCAGCAGTTTGAAAGTACAGCAGTTCCATGGGAGAAAGATGAGGTTTTCTGCTCCCATAAAGATTTACAGCCTTGGAAATTCTGTACAGAGTTGCAGAACCAATTCCACAGCACACTATATATATATATTGTTGTTGTGAAGTGCCGTCGAGTCGATTCCAACCCATAGCGACCCTGTATAGGGTTTCCAAGGAGCAGCTGGTGAGCTTGAACCACCACCCTTGCAGTTCAAATGGCTTTGCAGTCTGGCGCATTAACCCACAGCACCACACCAGGACTCCATATATATATATATATACACACATACATACATACGTATTGGTGAATAGGGGTTAAAATAGTATATAAATGTTACCTGTTACATATTCTGGTAGGAAAACAGAGAGAATAAAAAGTAAAATAAGATCATTGACTATGATTGTTGTTGTTGCTGTTGTTAGGCACTATCAAGTTGGTACCAACTCATAGCAACCCTATGCACAGAAGACTGAAATGCTGCCTGGTCCTGGACCAATCTCACATCGCTGCTATGCCTGACCTCGTCACTGCTGCCACTGTGCCAATCCATCTCTCTTTTTCTCTTACCCTATACTTTGCCAAAAATGATATCCTTCTCCAAAGACTGATCACTCCTGACAAGTATGAGAAACACAACTGGTCATCCTGGCTTTCAAGGAGCACTCTGTCTGCACTTCTTTCAACACAGATCTCTTTGTTGTTTTGGCAGTCTATGGTACTTTCAATATTCTCCTCCAATTCTTCTATGGTCTCCCTTATTCACTGTCCAACTTTCTCATGCATATGAGGTTACTGAAAAGACCAGGGCTTAGGTCAGGTGCATCCTTAGTCCTTAAACTAACATCTTTGCTCTTCAACACTTTAAAGAGGTCTTGTACAGATTTGCCTAAAGCAATACATCATTTGATTTCTTGACTGCCGCTTCCATGAGTGTTGATGGTTGAACTGAGCAAAAAAAGTCTTTCACAACTTCAATCTTTTCTGTTTATATGGGTATCATTTATTGGTCAAGTGGTGAGAATTTTTATTTTCTTTATTAACTATGATACAAAGGTAATAAACAACCCACCCACTGCCATCCAGTAAATTCCAATTGATAGCTGCCTTAGACAGGGTTTCTGAGGCTGGAAAATTTTACAGGAGCAGTCTCTTAATTCTCCCAAGGAGCAGCTGGTAGGTTTGAACTACTGGCATTGTGGCTAGCAGCCCAACATCTAATCCAGAAGAACACCAGGGCTCACTGATAAAGGTAATAGTGAGGATCAAAGGAGAACATTTAAAACTGACAAACGACATAGTGAAAGGTTAAGTATAAAAAGCTGGTTGTGCACATGATAAAATGTACAAGCACAAAGATAACCACTACAATAACAAAAAGAAAACAAACATTCACAAATACGAAATAATTACAACAACAAAGATATAGAGGAAAAATCAAGAAACATAACTTAATATAGACATAACTATAAAATAAACCATGCAACAGAGTTGAGACCAGATATGTCAGTCACATCAATAAATACAAATGGGCTTAATTAGCTACTTAAAAGAGAAAGATTCCCAATGGTTCACAGAGTTTTAATTCTATGTTATAGCTAAAAGATATAACTAAAACACAAGAATTGAGAAAGACTGAAAATAAAGCAATAATCAAATATATACCAGGCAAATGGAAAGAATGAAAAAGCAATCCTATTATAAGGCAAAGTAGAATTGAGACTGAAAAACATTAAATGAACCAGAGGATATTTAATATTAAAAGCCAAAATTAAGATATAACAGTGCTGAGAGCCACCATGGACTGACACCTGTGTGAACCTCGGAGATAAAGGTGTGGACATAACTTTTGTTTTCTTCTGTTTTTGTTTTAGGTATCTGTTCATTGGCCTCTCACTGTCTGCGTATTTCCATTCTAATGACTAGAGGGGGTACCTGAGCGAGTGGACACCACTCCACACCCCTGCAGGATTCTACTATGCGTGTGCACAGATCTCCTCATATTTAAAGAGATAGATTCCACATAACACCAAACGGCAGCGCAAAATGGCAACAGCCAGCCCTGAACTGTTCAATAGGAAAAAGGCCACAACGTGGGTTGTAGAGTGGGAAAGACAGACTAAAAATGAAACAGGACGAAAATTAAATCCTGAGTTGTAACAACCAACAGTGGCATCTTGAAATTTCTCAGGCAGCCTTGAAGGCAAGAAGCTGAAAGAGGATATTAAAGTCATACTCATATTAGGCTACAGATTTTTTTCTTTCTTTCCTCGCTTCTCTCTTTTCTGCGATTATAGACTACAGTGTCCTATGTGGTTTTTTAGCTGTTGCTATTTTGCTTTTTTGGTTCCCCTTTTACCTTTAAGGGGCTCTTTCTCTCACTATATCACCCAAGAAGAGACAGCAATTGCTGTGATATAGTCAAGCTACAATTATATTCTTAAAAACCCCACAATCCAGGCATGAACCAATACCAACTGCCATACACCAGGTAGGCAAACAACACCTGAGAAAGTTACTCTGAGTTGAGTAATAAGAAGAATGAAAAGGGAAGCCCATCTCCTGATCACATCTACCTGGAGGCAATCAGAAAGTATAAAAAAATACCAAAACACACACTCAATTAAGTATTACGGCCACAGCTAACCACTGAACATGCCCAAGACGCAAAAACAGTTGACATATCAGCATATGTCCAGAAACAAGATACGGTGACTGAGACAAATGATCTGGTGGTAGACCTACACTCCATACTGGAAGGAGAGCAAGCCTTGGAAATGCCTGAGAAGGAATTCAGAAAAATGATTAGAAAATGTATCAAAACACTTCACAATGCAGTTGAGAAAAATAAGGAAGAAGTCAGGAAAGTGCTACAGAAACAATCAAATGACATGGATACAGCATTGGAAACGATTCAAAACCTACATAAAGAGGTCCAAATGATTAATAATAGAGTATCAGAAATGGACAATACACTGAAAGGGCAATGGAGTAGAATTGAAGATATGGAAGCCAGAACTAGTGCGCTGTAAGACAAATCTCTCAATACTAGTAAGATAGAAGAGAAAGCACAAAAAAGGGTAAAAAAAAAACAAAAACAAAAAAAAACTGAAGAGGATCTAAGATTCATGTTGGACAACATGAAAAGGAATAACTTAAAAATTATTGGCATTCCAGAACAGGAAGAATCACACAAGTCCACAGAGAAGCTAGTTGAATAGCTTCTGGAAGATAATTTCTCTAACATACTGAAAAGCGAAAAGGTAAGTTTTCAAGATGCTTAACAAATCCCAGGAAGGATAGAGCCCAAAAGAAAATCACCAAGAAGTATCATAATCAAGCTCTCCAAAATCAAAGATAATCCTGAAAGCAGCTAAGGAAAAGAGAAACGTTACATACAAATGCAAGCAAGTCAGATTAAGCTCGAATCTCTCAGCAGAAAACATGTAGGCAAGAACACACTAGGTAGACATATATAAAACCCTGAAAGAAAAATACTGCCAACCAAGAATCCTTTATCCAGCAAAGCTGTCGATTAAATACGATCGTGTAATCAAAATATTCCAGGATAAACAGAAGCTAAGGGATTTTTTCCAAAGCCAACCCTGCACTACAAAACATCTTAAAGGTAGTTCTGTGGACTGAACCAACGAGAACAGACAACAACCAGAAACTGACACACGTGGGAACACCTCCCAGAACTCAATCGACAGATGGAAGAGTCAAGAACAGAAAAAAACTCTAAGAACAAATTCAGAGAATCTGGGAGGTCAGTCTATGATCAAAACAATTATAATGTGAAAGAAGGTAAACATGTAGGAACAGAGATCCAGATGGTGAGAAGGTCAGGTAGATTACAGGATAAAATAGACTGCACTAAATGGAGGGATTGCACTGGGCAAATCTGCTGCACAGGAACTTTTTAAAGTATTGAAGAGCAGAGATGTCAGCTTGAGGACTAGGGTGCGCCTGACCCAGGCCATTGTGTTTTCAATAGCCTCATATGGATGCAAAAGCTGGACAGTGAATAAAGAGGATCGTAGAAGAATTGATGCCTTTGAGTTGTGGTGTTGGAGGAGAATACTGAGGGTGCCATGGACTGCCAAAAGAACCAATAGATCTGTTTTGGAAGAAGTGCAGCCAGAGTGCTCCTTGGAGGCCAGGATGGCTAAGCTTCGTCTCTCCTACTTTGGACATGTAGTCCGGAGGAAACAATCGTTGGAGAAGGATGTCATGCTGGGTAGGGTGGAGGGTCACAGATAAAGAGGAAGACCTCCAACGAGATGGATCGGCCAGGTGGCATCATTGATGGACTCGGGGGTGGCAGCGGTGGTGAGGTTGGCCCAGGATCGAGCATTGTTTCGTTCTGCTGTGCATGGGGTCGCTATGAGTCGGTTCCGACTCGATGGCACCTGACAACAACAACAACAACAAATGGAGGGAAAACTTAATAGGATATAAGATAACCTCAAAGAAAACTTAACACTTCACAACATACCAAGAAAATGAAAATCCAAGAACATGCAAATATTAAAACTATGAAGAAACTGACGAGAAAGAACACAGAACACATTAACTCAGCACAGGAAGACATGCAGAACAAGGAAAGCAGCAACACCATACACAAAAACCCCATAATGGCAACAATTAATCCATACCTATTAATAATTACACAGGATGTATATGGATTAAATGCACCAGTTAAGACATGGAAGGTGGCAGAATGGATAAGAAAACAAGATCCTTCAATATGCTATCTGCAAGAGACACACCTTACACACAGAGACAAAAACAGATCAAAAGTCAAAGGATGGAAAAAAATATACCAAGCTAATTGCAATAAAAAATGAACAGGAATGGCAATACTAACCTCTGATAAAATAAACTTTAAGGCAAAACCCAGCATAATAGATAAAGATGGACATTATCTCATGATTAAAGGGGCAGTTGAGCAAGATGACATAACCATAATAAATATCTATGTTCCCAATGAAAGAGCTCAAAATATATAAAGCACACTCTAATAGACTTGAAGAAAGAAATAGACAAATCTACAATAATCGTGGGTGATTTTAATACACGGCTTTCTAAAATGTATAGAACATCCAGAAACTTGACAAAGACAGAGGAACTAAACAACACAATAAGCCATCTGGCAAGTGGTTGGGTCCCCTCAGAGCAAACCCACTTCCAAGACTAAGACTCAAGGGGAATACACAAGCAGGCATGTAGTCTGACTGGTGACCACACTGGTCACCGATAAGGGGAAGTGGGGGGAAAACAGCAATGAAGTTGTGAGCTAAGTCCAACCACATTCAGTAGACTCCTGTGAACCCGGGTGGAGACCTGGTTTGCCAGTAATACAGCAAGACCTGGGGACACCTGGGTCCAGAGACAGTGACATGGCCACAAAGGACTAGAGTGGAGAGTGAAGCATCCAGCTGATATGAAGTGAGGGGGAGATGCACAAGAACACCCATACTTGTAGATAGTACCTATTTGACCTAGCTTCAGTGGTTAGATGATCAAAATTCGACTAGAAGAAGCTAGAAGAGGAAAATAAGAGTAATCTGGTACAATTTGATGAATTGTATACTTGACCTATACTTATGGATGTAGTACCTTAAAAGAGGGAACAAATCTTTACAGCAAGGATCATTTCCACCCCCTCCATACACAGGGTAGACAGGGAAGGGCAACCTGGACATTGGCTACCCAAAATGGGGGGCTACAAAGGCAAGAAGTGACTGGCTTACAAGCTTTCAAGAGGGAACCTAGATCCAGGGGGCACAGAGGAAGGTAGAATCTCCAATGAGTAGTATCCAATCTGTCTGGGCAGGACTGATGAAAGAAGATGGGGATGGCACTCATGTGGCACAATAGTAAATAATTGCTATGAGGATTGGAAATGTAAAGGTAGAAATTTTGTAGCAAAAGGAGGGGAGTGGTTGACTTTGTAGTCCAGGAGCAGAGGGTCCTGGGACCATCAAGGGAGAAAAGCAGAGTACAGGACCCTACCCAGAGAAGCTGTGATGCCAGAGATAGAGGCAGAGATGATGACATGGAGAAAGGGAATGGCTGTGGAGTCTAGACCCAGAGAGGAAGAGGGGCTGTGTGCTGAAGACCAGGGGACAGGCTTGTAGGGTACACCTTTTGGTTGGTTGATGATGCATGGAAGGGACTGAAACGATATACGATAGGATGAATGCAAAGTTAATGTTCTCCCACGTTAACTATCACATAATTCACAATAAAACATTTTACAAAAAACAAGAAAGCAAGAAAGAACAAAAAACAGTTAATGAAATTAATATATTAATTTTAGAAAAAATTAGCAAATTAGACAATGTAAGACAAAAATTCCATTTGTTAGCCCAAAAAAGGGAGAAAATACTGAGAATAAACTTAAGTAATGTTTAAACACATATGAAGAACCTCATAAAACACTCTAAAAAAAGTTCTTGAATACGAATGCCCCTTATTTTTTCCCAAAAAGCATATGGACTGAGTTCTGGTTTACAGTGATGGAAAAATTACATTGATTAATGGTAGAAATGCATAGCCAATTAACATAATTGCTGCTAATAAGTTGTATACCTGTGTGTGGGGGGGGGGAGTTGAATTGGCAAAAGTTATATATTTACAGAAAAAGAAAATAGTACCTGCTGAGGCTACTTATGAATGACCAAACACTCCATGGGATTTGGTTCGTTGGTTTGGAGGTTCAGGGTCATGGTTTCATAGGACATTCTAGTTCAATGGAATAATAAAATGTTTAGTACTTTTGTTCTACCTCCTAGTTTGTACTGTTATGCCTGGGGTCTTAAAAGCTTGAAAGTAGCCTTTTAAGGTCAACAATTAGAAAAACAGAGGAAATGGGAGTTATCCGGAATAAGAATAGGAAATGGAACGTGTGGCTAATTACCTCCATGACAAGATCTAAATGGGCTTCAGGAACAATATTGCTGAGAAGGCAAACATACTGAGCACACTCTCTGCAACAAACACAGGGGAGAACAAATAAAACCAATACAAAGGAGTCTTTACATCAAGTATAAATGCTATCCCCTTTGTACAAAGGGTAGATAGGGATAGGCAACTTAGACATTGGCTACCTAAAATGAGGGGTGGGATAAAGGTTTCAAAGGGGGAGTTTAGTTTAATAGTGCGGGGGGGGAGAAAGAGTACCCACTGAATAGTTTTCATCTAGTCTTGGTGGGTCTGGTGAAAAGAGATAGGGATAAGATTCTTACGATTCAATAGCAATTGTTATCATGACTAATTGCAACTGTCACAATTGTAAAGGCAGAAGTTTTATAACAAAAACAGGGGAGTAGTTAATATTATAGTCCAGAAACAAAAGACCCTACAACCATCAAGGGAGAAGAGCACGGGCAGAATGTAGGATCTTAGTCAGAGAAGCAGCAACACCAGAGATGGAGGCAGAGATGGGGACATGGAGAGACAGAGCAGCTAAGGACTCTAGATTCATGGGAAGAGAGGGACTAAGAGATAGTGGCCAGGAGGCAGACTTTCAGAATGTGCCCATTGGTGGTGTAAATTATTATATAAGCCTGAGTGTTTTGTTTTGTTTTGTTTTTTAAAAAGAGTTAAAGTGAAATAGAAATACTGTTGACTGACAGTACATGAAGGGGATTGTAATCATAGTAATGAAACAAGGTGTATGATGTGTTGAATGTAAAATTGATGATCTGCCCTGTAAATTTTCACTCAATCCACACGCAATAAAGACTTTTTTTTTTTTAAAAAAAAAAAAAAAGGTGATTCTTGGACCCTGATCTTAGAGGACAGGATAGAGAGGTGGACTGTGTTTGAACTGAAAGAGGAATCAGAACAGAAACAGTGACAGAGAAGAAAAATAGGGTGACTATAGCTGGCGCGGACATTTGCAAACAGTTGTCAGTACAGTGACCTGCAGGCACAGGATGAGGCTGGAGGTTGGCAGTAAGTGGTGGATCTCCCTTGTTCCCATGTCCTCCTGGTAGCTGGGGGCATGTCAGTCACCACCCTTGCCAATCCTGTGGCCAGTGGCACCCCCTCCTGCGCAGCCTCTATTTGGGTTGGGCACCAAGCATAGTGCCTGTTTCTGTAAGCACATAAACCTGCCCAGAAAAAGCACAATCAAATCAATGGCTACCAAGAAGTGGAAGTTGTTCTGTGAAAGAAAAAAACGAGACAGAGGACCTGCTCCAGAAGGAATACTGTAAGAGGGCTCACATAAAGTTTTAATATAGTGTTCACACAACATCTGTCTTAGTCTCTAGAGAAGCAAAACTAGAGAAGCTTACACACACACACAAACACACAGAGTTTTATATAAGGGAATGGTTCACAGCTATAAAGGCAGGTGAGCTATAAAGTTTCAAGGTGAGGATTTTTGTTTTCTTTATATTGAGATGTAATCTCATCAGTAAATATTTTAAGTCCTCTTCACTTTCATTGTTTATTGGTCCAGTAGTGATGATTTTTGTCTTCTGTACATTGAGGTGCAACCCATACTGAAGGCTGTGGTCTTTGATCTTCATCAGTGAGTATTTTCAGTCCTCTTCACTTTCAGCAAGCAAGGTTGTATTATCTGCAAATCGCAGGTTGGTAGTGACTCTTTCTTTAATCCTGATGCTATGCTTTTCTTCATATAATACAGCTTCTCAGATTATTTGCTCAACATAAAGAGAGAATAAATATGGTGAAAGAATACAACACTGGCACACACCTTTCCTGATTTTAAACCATTCAATGTTCCCTTGTCCTGTGTGAACAACTGCCTCTTGGTCTATTACAGGTTCCTCGTGAACACAAGTAAGTGTTCTGAAATACGCATTCCTCACAATGTTGTCAATAGTTTTTCATGATCCACACAACTGAAAGCCTTTGCATAGTTACTAAAGCACATGTAAACATATTTCTGTTATTCTCTTCTTTCAGCCAAGATCAACCTGACATCACCAATGATATCCCCCTTGTTCTATGTCCTCCTCTGAGTCTGGTTTGGACCTCTGGCAGTGTATGTTTGCAACCATTTTTGGATTATCTTTAGCAAAATTTTACTTGTATAAAATACTAATGACATTTTCTAATGATTTCTGCATTCCATTGGAGCACCTCTCTTTAGAATGGGCACAAATATGGATCTCTTCCAATCTGTTGGCCAGATAGTTGTCTTCCTAATTTCCTGGCATAGATAAGTGAGTGCCTCCAGTGCCACATCACTTTGTTGAAAGATTTCAACTTGTATTCCATCAATTCACGGTGACTTGTTCTTTGCCAATGCCTTCAATGTACCTTGGACTTCTTCCTTCAATATCATTGGCTCTTGATTATATGCTACCTCTTGTAATGGCTGAACATCAGCCATTTCTTTTTGGTACAGTGACTCTACATATTCCTTCCATCTTCATTTGAAGCTTTCTGCATCATTCAATATTTTGCCCATAGGATCCTTCAATAATGCAAGTCAAGGGTTTAATTTTTTCTTCAGTTCCCTTAGCTTGAGAAATGCTGAGTGTGCTCCCTTTAGGTTTTCTAACTCCAGGTCTCTACACATTTCATTATAATATTTGACTTTCTCTTCACAAGCAGCTCCTCGAAACTTTCTATCCAGCTCTTTTATCTCCTTCCTCGTTTCTTCTATTTGCTTTGACATCTCTATGCTTGAGAGCAAATTTCAGAGTCTCTTCTGACATCCATTGTGGTCTTTTCCTTCTCTCTTGTCTTCTTAATAACCTTTTGCTTTCTGCCTGTTTGATGTTCTTGATGTCATCCCACAACTCTTCTGGGTCTTCAATCTTTAAGGTCTAGTGCATCAAATTTGTTCCTGAGATGATCTATAACTTCAGGTAGTATATGTTCAGGGTCGTATTTTGGCTTTCATGGACTTATTTTAATTTTCTTTAGTTTCTGCCTGAACTTACATATATGCATATTAAGGTCTGTTCTCTTGTCTTCCCCTAGCCTTGTTTTGTCTGTTGATGTGGAGCATTTCTACCACCTCTTTCCACAGATGTAGTTAATTTCATTTCTATTTATTCCATATGGTGAGGTCCATGTGTATTGTTGTTAAGTGCGCTTGAGTTGGTTCCAATACATAGTGATCCTGCATAGGATTTACAAGGAATGGCTGGTGAGCTTGTACCACCTACCTTGAGGTTCAAACCAACCTTGCAGTCCAGCGCATTAACCCACAGCACCATGCCAGGACTCCATGTGTATGTTGTTGTTGTTGTTAAGTGCCATTGAGTCACTTCTGACCCATAGCGACCCTATGTAGGATTTCTGAGGAGCAGCTGGTGAACTTGAACTGCTGACCTTGCAGTCAGTCTGGCACATTAACCCACAGTACCACACCAGGACTCTCAGTCATCTTTAATGTTGTTTAAAAAAGGTATTTCCAGTGAAGACATCATTGGTCTTGAAAAATTTTATCATGTGATCTCCAGCATCGTTTCTATCACCAAGGCCGTATTTTCCTCTTTGTTTTCAACCACTGCATTCCAATCACCAGTAATTATAAATACATCTTGATTGAATTTTTGATCGATTTCAGACTGAAGAAGTTGGCAGAATTCTTCAACTTCATCATCACTGGTTTTAATGGTTGGTATATAAATTTGAATAATAGTTACATTAACTGGTCTTCCTTGTAGGCAACACCATTCCTCTTCAATTTGTCACTCCTAGCATAGTAAGCCATGTGATTGTCAGATTCATAATGGCCAATAAGAGTCCATTTCAGCTCACTAATGCCTAGGATAAGGAGCTCTGGTAGCATAGTGGTTACAAATTGGGCTGCAAACTGCAAGGTTAGCAGTTCGAAACTACCAGCTGTTCCAAGGGAAAAAGATGAGGCTTTCTGCTTCCATAAAGATTTATAGCCTCAGAAACCCTGTATAGGGTTGCTATGAGTTGGAATCGACTCCACGGCACATAACCACCAATCACCAATGCCTAGGATACTGATGTGCATACATTCCATTTCATTTCTGACAGTTTTCAATTTCCTAGATTCATACTTCGTACATTCCATGTTCTGTTTATTAATAGATGTTTACAGCCGTTTCTCTTCATTTTAAGTTGTGCCCCATCAGCATATGAAAGTCCATAAAGGTTTAATCCATTTGCATCATCATGGTCAACTCTACATTGATTAGGCAGTTCTTCCCCAGTTGTATTTTGAGTGCCTTCCAACCTGAGAGGCTAATCTTTTGGCACTATATATGACAATATTCTGGTGCTCTTCATCATGTTTCAATAGTCAATATAATGGTGCTATCTGACAGTGTTCCACTGCTATTCATCAGGTTTTCAGCGACTAAATATTTGGAAGTAGTCTGTCTCTCCCTCTTCCTAGTCTGTCTTCATCTGGAAGCTAAGCTGAAACCCATCCACGTTTGACCCTGCTGGTATTTGAAACATCGGTGTCATAGCTTCCAGAATCACGGCAACATGCAAGCCACAAGAGGATGATGAACTGTCAGACAAGTGTTGGTTGCTATGATGATGTTGTTGTTAGGTGCCATCGACCTAATGCAAACAGAATGAAACACTGCCCGATCCTGGGCAAATCTCACAATTGTTGCCATACTTGAGCCCATTGATGATGCCACTTTGCCAATCCATCTCGCTGGGGGTCTTCCTCTTTTTCTCTGACCCTTCACCTTACCAAACATGATATTCTTCCCAATGATTGGTCCCTCCTAGCAATATGTCCGAAGTATGAGAGAGAAAGTTTGGTTACCGTGGCCTCCAACAAGTATTCTAGCTGCACATCTTCCAACACAGATAAGTTTGTTCTTTAGGCAACCCATGGCACATTCAACGCTCTCCTCCAACACCATAATGCAAATGAATCATTTCTTCTACAGTATTCCATAGTCACTGTCCAGCTTTCGGATGCATAGGAGGTTAGAAACAGGCACACCTTAGTCCTCAAGCTGACATGTTTGTTCTTCAACACTTTTAAAAAGGTCTCGTGCAGTAGATTGGCCTAATGCAATACATTGTTTGACTTTCTGATTGCTGCTTCCATGAGTGTTGATAGTTGATCCAAGAAGAATGAAGTCCTTGACAACTTCAATCTTTTCTCCATTGATAAAAATGTTGTTTATTGGTCCAGTGGTGAGGATTTTTGTTTTCTTTACATTGAGATGTAATCCATACCGAAGGCTGTGCTCTTTGATCTTCATCAGTAAATATTTTAAGTCCTCTTCACTTTCAGCAAGCAAGGTTGTATCATCTGCATATCACAGGTTGTTAATGAGTCTTCCTCCAATCCGGGTGCCATGTTTTTCTTATAAGACAGTTTCTTGGATTATTTCCTCAGTTTACAGATTGAATAAGTATGGTGAAACAATACAACCCTGTCGCCCACCTTTCTTCACTTTAAACCATTCAGTGTTCCAAGGTTCTGTTCAAACAACTGCCTCTTGGTCCAGGTATAAATTCCTCATGAGCACAATTAACTGTTCCAGAATACTCATACTCCGCAATGTCATAGCTTGTCATGACCCACACAATCGAAAGCCTTTGCGTAGTCAATAAAGCACAGGTAAACATCTTTCTGATATTTTTTGCTTTCAGCCAAGATCCATCAGACACCAGCAATGATTATCTCTCGTTCCATGGCCTCTTCTGAATCCGGCTTGAACCTCTGGAAGTTCTCTGTCAATGAATGCTTGCAGCCATTTCTGTATTACCTTTAGTAAAACTTTACTCATATGGGATATCAAAGATATTGTCCGATGATTTCCGCATTCCATTGGGTCACCTTCTTTGGAATGGGCACAAATACGGATCTCTCCAATCAGTGGGTCAGATAGTTGTCATCCAAATTTCTTGGCAGAAATGAGTGTCTCCAGTGCCACCTCACTTCCTTGAAAGATTTCAATTTTTATTCCATCAATTCCTTGTGCCTTGTTCTTTGCCAATTCCTTCAATGCACCTTGGTCTTCTTCCTTTAGTATCACTGGCTAGGAGTGATGATAATGCCATATTGTATTGGAAGTCTTAGAACTCTAAGACAAGAAAGGGAAATTAAAGGTATCCAAATTGGCAAGAGAAGAAGTAAAATTCTCTCTATTAGCAGATGATATGATCCTATATATAAAAAATCCCAAAGACTTAGCAAGAAAATTATTGAACTCATTGAAATATTCAGCAAAGTGGCAGGGTTCATAATCAATATACAAAAATCTGCTGGATTCCTCTACACTAATAAAGACAGCTCTGAAAAAGGAATCAGGAAAACAATACCATTTACAATAGACACCCAAAAGATGAAATACTTAGGAATAAAGCTAACCAGACAGGAGCGGCTGGGTACTCTAGAACCAGAGAGGGAGAGGGGCTGGGTGCTGATGACCAAGAAGCAGGCTTGCAGGATATACCCTTTGATATACCTGGTTGATGATGCATGGAGGGGATTCTAACCATGGCAATGAAACGATATACGATAGGATGAATGTAAAGCTAACGTTCTCCCATGTGAATTGTCACATAATTCACAATAAAACATTTAAAAAACAAACTAACTAACAAAGATAAAACAATATGGTTTGGAAAATAAATTAATAAACATAACCTCAAAACAATGTTTACTGGAAGTACAAAATCTCTTTATGTATCACCTCAGTAAAACATACGATTAAAACAATAAGCTTATAAAGAGGATTTTATACAACGCCAATGACAATTCACTTGAAAAATTTTTATTTGTAATGTACGCAAAACTCTGAAAGTAATTATGTGGCTCAAAAATTATTCACATAGATGCATGTGATCTCAGATAATAGTATTTAAAAGACATATACATGTTTGTAGCGACATATTTTTGCTCAAATGATAGGGTAAACAACAGAGATGTCACTATGGCCAAATCATATTTTGTTCAGTATGTATGGCATTTGATAAAATTCAATTTTGAAAGAAATAAATCTAAAACAGTTATCAGGATTATTCAGTTTTATAACATTATATCTCTAAAAGTATTCTTTTCTAGAATAACAGTGCTATCTTGCAAAACTTACATGGCTTTCTTGTACAAGCTAATTATGTTTCATAGATTTCACTAATTTTTCATGACATTTGACATTTCTTAAAAATAGCATTTTAACACTGGTTTGAATTGATTTAAAGCTAGTTTGAATAGAAAGTGAATATACACAATTAGTCAATCACAAGTTAATTTACTTAGCATCTGTATGGGGGAAGGGGAATGGTGTGAAACATACTTACTATTTTGGAAAGATAAGCTTAAATATTTATTTGAGAAACAAAGCAAACATCTTTGGAAAAAAAAAAGAAAAAAAAAAGCTAACCAAAGAAACAAAGGACCTATACAAAGAAAACTTCAAAACACTACTACAATAAAACAAGAGATTTACAAAACTGGAAGAATATACCATGCTCATGGATAGGAAGACTTTAACATTGTTAAAATGTCAGTTCTACCCAAATCTATCTATAGATAAAACACAATCCCATTCCAGATTTCAACATCATTCTTTAAATAAATAGAAAAAAATCATCATAAACTTTATATGGAGAAGAAAGAGACCTCAGATAAGCAAAGCACTGCTTAAGAACAAAGTTGGAGGCCTCTCGCTCCCTGATCTCAAAATTTACTACACAGCCACAGTGGTCAAAACAGCCTGGTACTGGTACAACGAAAGACACATAGATCAATGGAACAGAATTCAGAACCCAGAAGTAAATCTATCCACATACTCCCAAATGATCTTTAGCAAACTATCAAAACACATTAAATGGGGAAGAGATAGTCTCTTCAACAACTGATGCTTGCAAAACTGAAAATTGAGGCACCAGCCTGCAGATTCCTGCTGGACTGGCATTACTTTAGTAGAGGTAGCATGGAGAGGAGGTCTTTGCCCACTGCTCAGGATCAGGGATGTCTAAAAACGTGGTGTCGCCTGTCTGGTTCTGGAAGGTGAATGTGGATGAGTACAGCAAGAACAAATTCATGAATGAGGAGGGCAGAAGCAATGGCCAGGCTGGGCCCAACCAGGACAAAGTTGACTGATGCCTGTGACAAGTTAACATGGCAGCTCCTCTCCAAACAGTTCTGAAAAACCCTATCAACACCAAGAGTCAAGCAGTGAATGATTGGATAGGCAGCACTGTCTTGAAAGTGTTCATCTCTTTTAAAACTAATGATATTGAAAAGGCAGTTCAATCTCTGGGCAAGAATGGTACAGATCTCCTAATGAAGTACATTTATTTATAAAGGCTTTGAGAGCCCCTCTGACAACAGCAGTGCTGTGCTATTGCAATGGTATGAAAAGGTACTTGCTGCTGGAGGAGTAAGGTCCATCATTTGAGTCTTGACTGCAAGGAAAACCCTGTAATCCAGCAAGAACTGCGTGTGGGAGTTGTTGGTACAACGACCAAAACAACCAAATGTCACCACTGCCCTTTGGGTAGGATCTGTGTCTCTCAGCTTTGCCTTCTTGCTTCTTTTTCCATATCTTTAATAATGCAAATTACATATGTCAGCTTTCCTTTCATGAAAATTGGGATAGCATAAGGAAATTTTGTTTCAAAAGAAGACTTTCACGCTCTCAAAACCATTTCAATGATGAGTGGATATAGTATAAATCATGGTCCCACGTTTAACTGTGTACTTTTTAACTCTTATTGGCTGGATTGTTTTGTTTTTAATTGAATACTGAGAGATTTTATCAGAATTTGAAGCCAGTATTCTAACTCACTGCTAACCAGACAGTGGTTTTTATTTTAAAAAATCTGAGAGACTAGCAACTATTAATAGTACAAAACTGGACCATACTTCCCCAATTTAAGCAAAATATGTGTCTGGAACAAGTGATAAGTGAGCACCACCACCAAGTTACAGCTTTGTTTCTGCTTGCTTCCAGATGATCTGTGATTTTAAGTGCGCTGCTTCCTCTCAGCACCCAGGAATCATGGCTTCTCAATTTCTCAGTAGTCACTTATGGTCCAGAGCAAAGGGTCTTGCTTTATACAAATGAATCTAAAAAACAGAGAGCCTGTTTGGTATGAACATAAAGCTTTTGTTCCAGTAATATGACCTTATTTGAAGGAACTATGATCAAATTAGAAAGAGTGCAGAAACTATGACATACTTTATACTCTGGGCAGCCTCTGAATGAAATGCTATTTTCCTTAGAAATATACTAACTGCCTTCGACATGAGATGTAGAACTAGTATCTAACATGCCCTGCAAATGTTTTCAATATTCTTTAGGATAATTGGGATCTCAAATGATTTGGTTCAGATCCAAACAGATATACAGTCCAGGTTTGATCTCAATTTTTTAAAAAAAAGAGAAAAGATAACACCACATAGAAAATAGTGTTTACTTTGTTGGACAAACTAAATCAGTTCTCAAAAATATGACTGTTGCTCATTTAAAAACTAGTCTTTAGTAGCTCCAAAACATATCACCTGAATGCACATGACCAGGAGGGAAATCAGCCTGTGTTTAGTATTTACACTAGTTTCATAATACCTGTGATTGTATGAAAACTGATGCAGAGATTCTGTAAACTCCTGGCTGTTTTTGATACTGTTTTTTTGTTGCTGTTGTTTTATTTTGTAAAAATCATAAAAGTTAAGGAAATAAAATGTCAGTATTGAACAAAAAAACCTGGAAATCGATTTGCATAAGTATTTCACATCATATACAAACACAAACTGAACATGGATTAAAGACCTAAATGTAAAACCTAGAACTATAAAGATCACCAATGAAAAAAAAAGGCATAAATATACTATCAAACATTACAAAAAACACACAAATGGTAGAAGACAAAATAGATAACAGGGAACTCCTAAAAATTAGACTCTTATGAACATCAAAATATTTTGCAAAAGAATAAAAAGGGAGCCAAAAGACTGAGAGAAAAAAAAATTAACAACATATCAGACAAGGCACTAATATCTCAAATGTATAGAGAACTATAACACCTCTACAAGAAAAAGACAAACAACTTGAAAAATGGGCACAGAACATGAACAGACACTTCACCAAAGAAGACATTCAGGCAGCCAACAAACACAATAAGAAATGTTCACAATCATTACCCATTAAAGAGATGCAAAGTACAACAACAATGAGATGTCATCTCACGCCATCATTAATAGAGAAGTTCAAAAAAACAGAAAACAATAAATGTTGAAGAGGGTGTGGAGAGACTGGAACCCTCCTACATTTCTGGTGGGACTACAAAATGGTTCAACTGTTGCAGAAAATGGTATGGCACTTCCTCAGCAAGTTGGAAACAGAAATACCTGATGACCAAGTGATCCCTCTACTTGGAGTCAAGGCATGAGTAGATATATCCACACCGATGTTTACTGCATCACTATTCACAACAGCAAAAAGATGAAGACAATCTAAGTGCCCATCAAGGGAAGAATAAACTAACTTTGGTACATACACACAATGGAGTACTATGCAATGTTAAAGAACAATGATGAATCTATGAAACATCTCATAACATGGATGAACTTGCAGGACATTATGCTAAGTGAAATTAGTCAATCACAAAAGGACAAAAATCATATGAGACCATTATTGTGAAAATTTAAGAAAAGGTTTTCATAATAAAAGAAACATTTTTGATGGTTACCAGGAGTGGGAGGGCAGGGAGAATAATTTTCAGGCTAGAGGGTAGATACGTGATAGCTCCAGCAACAGGGAGGGCAAAATACAAAAAGAGGGATGGTGGCAGAAGAAGCATGAAAATAGGTGAAGACAGGGAGGTATGCATGGGCTCAATGGAATAGAAGTAAACACTGATATATACACAACCTTGGAACAACAGTGTTCTGTGCATAGATACATGGATTAAGACAGGCTGAATAGGTAAGGAGGGAAAACTGGGATGTTTATATTTACCCCTCCCACAAATATATGAGTTTGAAAGAATTTATACATGATCATTTACCTTTCCTGCTAACACAACTATGAACATGGTGGAGCATGTTGTTGTTGTTAAGTGCCAACGAGTTGGTTCTGACTCATAGCAACCCTCTACACGGTTTCTAAGGAGTGGCTGGTGAGCTTGAACTGCCCACCTTGCAATTCACAGCAACTTTGCAGTCCAACACATTAAGCCTCAGTGCTACACCAGGACTCCTGGTAAAGCATACAGCAGTCAAAGGGATGAAAACTCCCTAGGTATTATAAAACGTCTTAAGGCAATGAGTTGCTGGGCCTAGAGGTTCAGGACCATAGTCTTAGGGGACACCATGGTCAATTGGCATAACATAGTGCACAAGGACAATGTTCTACATCCCACTTGGGTGCTCAGCTTCTGGGATCTTGGGAGCTCATGAGCAGCCATCTAAGCTATTGGTCTCTCCAAGTGTGGAAGAAAGAAGAGTGATAAGAACTGAAGACGCTTGGAATCATTAGTCCAATGAACTAATGGATCATGGGAACATCAATCTCCACAACTCTGAGATCAAAAGAACTAGATGGTGCGTGGTCAGTATTGACTCATAGCAAACCTATGTATAACAGAACAAAACACTGCCCAGTCCTGCACCAACCTCACAATTGTTGCTATGTTTGAGCCCATTGCTGTTGCCACTGGGCAAATCCACTTAGTTGGGGATCTTTCTCTTTTTCTCCAACTCTCCACTTTACCAAACATGAAATCCTTCTCCAGGGACTGGTTTCTCGTGACAATATTTCTGAAGTATGAGTGACAAAGTCTTGCCATTCTGTCTTCCAAGGAACATTGTGACTGTACTTCTTCCAACACAGATAGATTTGTTCTTTTGGCGGTCCATGGTACTTTCAATATTCTTCTTCAACACTATACCTCAAACGCCTCAATTCTTCTATGGACTTCTTTATTCACTGTCCAACTTTCACATGCATATGAGGTTACTGAAAATACCATGGCTTGGATCAGGTGCACCTTAGCCCTCAAACTGACATCTTTGCTCTTAAACACTTGGAAGAAGTCTTCTGAAGCAGATTTGTCTAATGCAATACATCATTTGAATTCTTAACTGCGGCTTCCATGAGTGTTGTTGGTTGATTCAAGCAAAACGAAATCTTTGAAAACTTCAATTTTTCTCCATTTATATGGATGTTATTTACTGGTGCAGTGATGAGGATTTTTGTCTTCTTTAAATAGAAGTGCAACCCATACCAAACGCTATGGTCTGTGATCTACATCAGTAAGTATTTTAAGTCCTCTTTACTTTCAGCAAGCAAGGTTGTATCATGTGCATACCACAGATTGTTAATGGGTCTTCCTCCATTCTTGATGCCAAATTATATAAGCAGGGACAACAACACTGGTAAGGTATGCTCACCATGGAATGGTTAATCATTCAAAATTAAGAAGGCAAAATTTTCTAAGGACAAAGTTGAGAGAGAAGGGGAAGATGAGTGAAATGTAAATAGGAACCACAGAGAGGAAGTATGATAACAATTTTTTGCATGGAGGCAATTACTATCATTGAGATGAAACAAAGTGTAAGATTTGTTTAATTCAATTCACAATAAAAGTTTTAAATAAATAAATAAAATAAAGCCAACATAAAAATAAAAGAGGAAGAAGGTGCAGTCAACTCTAGAAAATGCCATGCAGATATCATGAAAGATAAGGACAACAAAACGAACACTTTGGCAATCACCAGGTCAATGGTGATCTTTTTCTTTTTTTAAAGTTTTTATTATGAATTGAGTAATAGTTTACATGGAATAATACCAGTTTTACACTCATCCTCCCGTATTTCATTTCATTGCAATGATTACAACCCCCCTGTGCATCATCATTTAACAGTATTTGCTTCTATTCCCTCTGGTTTTATGGTTTTTTTTTTTGGTTGTACACAAAAAGACTCAGGAATATATAATCATTTAAACAACCAAAGAGCACATTCTGCAAGTCTGCCTCCTGGCTGCCAGCACACAGCCTTTCTCTTTCTATGAGTCTAGAGTCCTCAGCTGTTCTCTATCTCTCCATAGCCTCATCTCTGTCTCCATCTCTGGTACTGCTGCTTCTCTGGATAGGGTCCTACATTCCACTCGTGCTCTTCTCCCTTGATGGTCCTAGGGTCCTCTGTTCCTGGAATGTAAGATTAACTACTCCCCCCTTTATGTTACAAAACTCCTACCTTTACAGTTGTGACAATTGCAATTCATCATGATAACAATTATTCACTAATGAATCATAAGAATCTTAACCCTATCTCCTTTCACCAGACCCATCTAGACAAGATTAAAACTATTCAGTGGGGATTCTATCTTCTACCTTCTCCCACACATTCTTAAACTAAACTCCCTCTTGAAAACTTGTAAGACAGTCACTTCATGCCTTTATAGCCCCTCCCCTCCCATTTTAGGTAACCAATGTCTAAGTTGCCCACTCCTATCAACCCTGTGTACAGAAGGGATAGGATTTATTCTTGATGTGAAAACTCCTTCCTTCTCAGTTGGTATTTTGAGCTACTATCCATGGTGATCTTTAAAAAATCAATTTTAATATAGTCTGTGAAAGCATATATAAGATTGATTGCAAACACATCAGAGGGTTAACTTTGAAGAAGGGAAGGCAATGAATACAGCGTACTCTTTCAACAATTTTGGTTGATGTTAATAATAAATATTTACATTGTTTTTATTGTTATTAAGTGTCATTGAGCCAATTCCAACTCATAGCAACCCTGTATAGGATTTCCAAGGAACGGATGGTGGGTTTGAATTGCCAACCTCACGGATCAAAATGACCTTGCAGTCCAGTGCATTATCAAGTAGTACCACACCAGGACTTCAAATATTCACATCTCTTAGTATATACTAAGCCCTATTCTTGATTATTTATATATTAACTCATTTAATCTTCAAAACAACCCTATAACGCACCATCATTCTATAGATTTACAGTTATGGAAAAAACATACCAAAGTTCCTGCATAGATTTCACTGAATTGGACTCCTAGTATGGTGTTGCAGGATCTGCACTGGACGCATGAACCACAAGGTCAGCAGTTCAAACCCACCAGCTGTTCTTCAGAAACCTTATACAGGGTCACTACAAGTCAGAACCAAGTCCATGTCACTTAGCAACAACAAACTTATGATACCTACATCAAAATATATATGTTAGTAAAGAAAATAACAATATAATATTGAATGAACAAAAGATAGGACTACAAAGCAAGAGTAAGGATTTTATATTGTTAATAATATCAGTATATGTTAGCTATGCTTGCTAGTCATGATGGTATATCAGGTATTGATAGATTTAAGCAAAATAACACACTGACTTTTCTTGAAAGTATTAATGCTGCAGGCTTCATTCAATAAAACCATGAATGAGTAAGGGAAAAAAATGTTAGTATCTCTAAGGCATTCAAAAGCACAATATATTATCCTGTTACTTTATTGATCACAAGGATAATGAATGAATAGACAAAAATCCACTTTTTTGATCAGCTCCATCATATTATAGTACCTAAAAGAAGCACATTTTTTAAAATAGCATTATATGAAGAGTCTAAAACCAGAAATCTGTAAAGTTTATTTGGAGAAAAAAAGGATTAATATCTGATAATATTTCCATTATCTTCATGCTTGCCAATGTTGCCTCATTCAATCAACTGTAGACTTAAACATTAAAAAACATATGATATGTTAATACAGAGAGAGATCATGAAAGAAGAGCAGGAAATACTACTTTCAATCTTTATTTTAATATTAGATATAATTTTATTGTTTCTCATAATTACACTAAAATAGAGCATAAGAGAGGAGTCCGGCGCTTCCCTGACCAGGCAGTTCAGGTAGGGCAGTCTTGGGGAAAAGGGGCAGAATTGCACATAGGAAACCTCTGTGTAGCAGACAGACAGCCTTTGAACAAACACAAGATCTTATATTTCAACATTCTGAACGCGTTTTTTTAAAAGATCTAATTACTGAGGAATTACAGGCATTTTGAGCTTTTGCCTGCCTGCACACGGCTCCCGTTTCCACGCCCGTGCCAGCGAGTGCCTCTGCCCCCTGCAGACCTTGGAATGCAGGGCTAGAGCAACCCCACTTAGAAGGCTGCATTTCCAGAGAAAAGGAAGCATAAACTAACAAAGCCGAACAAATAGAGAGGGATATCGGCACAGATATCAGGAAATTCGGGGTACCCGTGGTACAGAGAGACTGAGAGAGGCATCTTTTATGTCATCAAATACAGACACTACCTCCCTGCAGCCATTACCCCCAGCCCTCTACTGCCTTGGCCTAGACCAGCCCTCTGTCAAGCCGCAGAGGTCGAGGGCCCCCAATGCCCAACCCGCTGCATAGCCCAGTTGCCAAGGCCCAGTGCCCCTGAGACCCAACCCACCCTCAGCCCGGTCCCCAAGGCACAATCCACCCAACCCGCCCACTGAGGCCCAAGCCGCCCGATGCCCAGCTGCTGATACCCAGGCCCCCTGAGGCCCAAACCACCCGCCCGAGGCCCAAACCACCCACCCGAGGACCAACCCTCCTGCAGCCCGGTCGCTGATGCCCAGGCCCCCAGAGGCCCAAACCACCTGCCCTAGGCTCAACCCACCCGCCCGAGGCCCAACTGGCCCGCCGCCGAGGCCCAGGCCCAACTGAGGCCCAAAAAAGTTACTCTCAGTTAAGCAATAAGGAGAGTGAAAAGAGAAGACCACATCCTGATCACATCTTCCTGGAGGTAATCAGAAAACATTAAAAATTACCAAAACACATACTTAATTAATTATTAGGGCCACAGATAAACAGTAAACATGTCCAAGAAGCAAAAGCAGATGACCATATTGGCACGTGTCCAGAAAAAAGATAAAATATCT
>NW_006408544.1:6009563-6013908 GCF_000296735.1 Chrysochloris asiatica
AGTGACATGATATACGATGGAATGAATGTAAAACTAAAGTTCTCCCATGTAAACTATCATATAATTCACAATAAAACATTAAAAAAAAAAAAAAATAGAGCATAATATCCAGCCTCTAAATTAACTGGTGTGGCGCTCTAGGTTGATGTGCCAGACTGCAAAGTCAGTATGAACCACAAGGTAAGCAGTTCAAGCTCACCAAGACTCCAAGGACATAATGTTGTTGCTAAGTACCATCGACTCACTTTTGATGCATAGAGACGCTGTATATGATTTCCAAGGAGTAGCTGGTGAGCTTGAACCACCAACCTTGTAGTTCAAATGGCTTTGCAGTCTGGTGCATTAACCCATAGCGCCACACAAGGATATATTAGAGGCAGTTGATTGAACAAGCTAACACCATAATTCAAAAGTATCAGATCTTCTTCAATCTTTCTTATTCACTGTCCAACTTGCACATGCTTATGAGGCTATTGAAAATACCTCAGTGACTTGGGTCAAGCACACCTTAGTCCTCAAAGTGACATTTTTGCTTTTAAACACTTTAAAGAAGTCTTTTACAAAAGGTTTGCCCAATGCAATATGTCATTTGATTTCTTAACTATTGTTTCCATGGTTATTGATTGTAGATCCAAGTAAAATGAAGCCCTTGACAAATTCAATCTTTTTTCCTATCATGATTTTGCTTACTGATCAAGTTGTAAGGATTTTTGTAGTCTTTATATTGAGGTATAATCCATCCTGAAGGCTGTAGTCTTTGGTCTTCATCAGTAAGTGCTTCAATACCTTTTGCTTTCAACTACCAAGGTTGTGTCAGCTGCATACTACAGATTGTTAATGTATCTTCCTTCAGTCCTGATACCATGTTCTTCTTCATATAGCCCAGCTTCTAAGATTATCTGCTCAGCATACAGATTAAATATGGTGAAAGGATACAACCCTGATACACACCTTTCCTGATTTAAAACCACGCAGTATTCCCTTGTTCTGGGAATATACAGATTCCACCTGAGAATAATGAAGTGTTCTGGAATTTGCATTATTCATAATGTTATCCATAATTTATTATGATCCACACAGCTGAATACCTTTGAATGATCAATAAAACACACGTAAGAATCTTTATGGTATTCTCTGCTTTCAACCAAGATCCACGTGGTATTAGCAAAGATATCCCTTGTTCTACTTCGCCTGAATCCTGCTTGAATCTCTGGGCATTCCCCGTCAATGTACTGCTGTAATCATTTTTAAATTATCATCAGCAAAATTGTAATGCATGTGAAATTCATGAGATTGTACAATAATTTCCACATTCTGTTAGATCACCTTTCTTTGGAATGGGAACAAATATAGATCTCTTCCAGTCAGTTGGCCAGACAGCTTAAATAAGTAAGCACTTCCAGCATTATATCCATTTGTTGAAGTATCTCAGTTGATATTCCAACAATTCCTGGAGCCATGCTTATCACCAATGCTTACAGTGCAGCTTGGACTTTTTCTTTCAGTACCATTGGTTCTTGATAATAAGCTCCTCCCTAAAATGCTGAATGTTAACCAATTCTTTTTGGTACTTTTGGCATTACATTTCTACAAGGTATTTCTGATGGTGATGACAGTGACAAAGAATGAATAGTTTGTAATAAGGTCGTTCTAAAATACAGAGGCACACATTCAATGGTTACATAATTCTCCTTCAGAGCCATAAATAAATTTACAATCAGTAAAACAGAATAGACTGGAGTAGAAATGAGAATTTAAATAATCCATAGAACTTGTTTAGTAAAAATTATATGTGTTGATTGCCAACAAAATACTATAAGTTAATAAAGATAGTACTAACTGAAAAATACCATGGCTTGGATCAGGCTTACCTTAGTCCTCAAAGTTACATCATTGCCCTTTAACACTTTAAAGAGGTCTTGTGCAGCAGATTTGCTTAATGCAATACGTCATTTGACTTTTTGACTGCTGCTTCCATAACTGTTGATAGTGGGTCCTAGAAAAATAAAATCTTTGACAACTTCAATCTTTTTTCCCTTTATCATGATGTTATTTTGTGAGAATTGAGGTGTAATCCATATTGAAGGCAGCAGTCTTTGATGTTTATCAGAAACTATGTAAAATCTTATTTGCAACTAGAGAGCCAGATTCAGAAGATGTAGAACAAGGATATCACTGTTGATGTCAAATGGATTGGGGCTGAAAGCAAATAATAACAGAAAATTGTTTACTTGTGCTTTATTGACTATGCAAAGGCTTTTGATTGTGTGGATCATGACAAGCAATTGACAACAATGCTGAGAATGAGTATTCCAAAACACTTCATTCTGCTCATGAGGAACCTGTAACATAGACCAAGAGGCAGCTGTCCAAACAGAACAAGAGAAGACTGAATGGTTTAAAATTAGCAAAGGTGTGCATCAGGGTTGAATTCTTTCACCATGCTTATTCAATCTGTATGCTGAGCAAATATTCGGAGAAACTGGATTATATGAAGAAAAACATTGCATTAGGGTTGGAGGAAGACTCATTAACAACCTGCGATATGTAGATAATATAACCTTGCTTGCTGAACGTGAAGAGAACTTAAAATACTTACTAATGAAGATCAAATACTATAGCCTTCAGTATGGGTTGCACCTCAAAGTAAAGAAATCAAAAATCATCAACACTGGACCAATAAATAACACCAAGATAAACGGAGAAAAGATTGAAGTTGACATAGGCTTCATTTTGCTATGATGAACTATCAACACTCATGGAAGCAACAGTCAAGTGATCAAATTATGTGCTGTATTGGTAAATCTGCTGCATACGACCTCTTTAAAGTGTTCAAGAGCAAAGATGTCAGCTTGAGGACTAAGCTGTCCCTTACCCAAGCTATGGTATTTTCAATAATCTCATATGCGTGTGAAAATTGACAATGAATAAAGAATACCATAGAAGAATTAATGCATTTTAGTTATGGTGTTGGAGTAGAATATTAGTAAGTACCATGGACCACGCAAAGAACAAACCAGTCTGTGTTGGGAGAAGTACAACTAGAATGATCCTTAAAAGCCAAGATAGTCAGACTTTATCTCTCATACTTTGGACATCATACTTGGTAAAGTGGAGGATCCGTGAAAAAAGGGAATACCCCAATAAGATGGACTGGTACAGTGGTGGCAGCAATGGGCTCAAGCGTAGCAATGATTATGAGGTTGGTGCAGGATCGTGCAGTATTTCTTTTTATTGTGCATAATGTCACTATGAGTTGGTACTGACTGCACAGTACCTAACAACAACAACAACATAAAAAAACCACAAGTTAGAAAATTCACAAAAGAGTAATCTGGAAAAATTATAATTTATTCTAACATCTAACATTAATTCTCATTCATAATATAGGGTTTGGAAACAGAAACTAAGACATAGTTCATATGCTTTTGGAATTACTCAGTTGAGGCTATAGGATAATCACTGGACTGCAAGGTCAGTTTGAACTACAGGTCAGTAGTTCAAACTCACCAGTCACTCCTTGGAAACCCTATACAGGGTTGCTATGAGTCTGAACCAACTCGATGGCACTTAACAACAAGGAAGACTTAAAAATGTTTTTAAAAACAAACAAACCATGTAATCTATTTATCCATCCCTACAGGATCACTATGAGTCAGAACCGATTCCATGGCACTTAGCAACAACAATAATGCAAAGCTACTAAAATTAGTATGGTGATGGTAGTGGTGTGCCACCAAGTCGGTTCCTGAAGCTGTACATCTTTACGGAAGCTTAAAGCCTCATTTTTGTCCCTCAGAGTGACTGTTAGATCCGAACCACTGACCTTGCAGTTAGCAGCCAGCATGTAATCCACTACACTACCAGGACTCCTTAAAATTAGTATGATGAGTTCTAATTTAAGTCATTAAGTCAGTGGCTTTCAAAAGTCTTTTTTTTTTTTTTTTAGAATTAACAAAAACCTCTATTGTTGTTAAGTACCATCAAGTCTGTTCTAACTCATAGTGACTGTATAGGATTTCCAGGAGGCTTCCTGTGGTGCTGTAGGATAAGTTCTGGACTGCTAACCACAAAATTGGCAGTTCAAACCCATCAGTCACTCCTTGGAAATCCTATACTGGATCGCCATGAGTTGGAACCGACTCAACGGCACATAGCAACAATAAGGCTTCCAAGGAGTGGCTACTGGGTTTGAATCACCAACCTTATGGCTAGAAGTTCAGTGCTTTACTCTACCACAACATACCAGAAACACTATGTTGTTGTTGTTGTTAAGTGCCATCGAGTCGGTTCCGACCCATAGCGACCCTGTACAGGGTTTCCGAGGGTGTAAATCTTTACGGGA
>NW_006408544.1:6014358-6026774 GCF_000296735.1 Chrysochloris asiatica
CCCGTAAAGATTTACACCCTCGGAAACCCTGTACAGGGTCGCTATGGGTCGGACCCGACTCGATGGCACTTAACAACAACAACAACAAAAAGCAAAAAAAAGGAAGTAAAATTAAATTGTTTCGCATAGGTATCCTTCCTTCCTTCCTAGGCCTCATCCTTCAAAATTCAGACTTGTTATTTACACTTCGACGTTATATGAAAATGATTCTCAAAATAGAGATAACATATACAATAGAATCTGTTATCGTAATTAATTCATTCTTTTAAAGCTAAAGCTCTTCTTTTGAGAAAGTCACCTTTAATAAAAATTCATTTAAAACTTTCACTTGAAGAAAACATTATCACCATTCTTCACACAAAACAGATGTACAACACTGTGATTGTTGGTGTTGTTGCCAGGTGCCATCAATTTGGTTTCCGAGTCACAGCAACACTGTATAGGGTTTCTGAGGAATGAGCAGAGAATTTGAACTGCTGACCTTGAGGTTCAAACAGATCTTGTGGTCCAGTGCTTATCCTATAGCACCACACCAGGACTCCAACATATATATATAGGTTTATTCCAAACACTATTTGTCTAAACATGTCTTTGTGATCAATGGATAACTACAGACAAGTTCTCTTAATAATATACTTATCTTAGTCTCCTTGTTGTTAAGTGCTATGGCTTCAGTTCCAACTCACAGGAACCCTGTGTAGGGTTTCTGAGGAGTGATTGGTGGATTTGAACCACTGATCCTGTGGGTAGTAGTCTAGCACTTACCCTACAGTGCCACACCAGAACTCCTTAGTCTTCTTAGGATGCCTAAGATCCAACCAAAACAATGACTTCAAAGTCAGATCTGCTGAGCCAGTTATATTCAAGGAACTGAGGTCAGTTCAAAAGGCTATTGTAAAAAAAAAAAAAAAAAAGGCTATTGTAACTTTTTTTTTTTTTTTTAGATTTCAAATGGCTAATCTTTGCCAGAGAAAGCTTTTTGCTCCTGCAAAGATTTTAAAGCCTCAGCAATACTATACAGGGTTGCTGAGTTGGAACCCACTTGGAGGCACCTAACAACAAACAAACCAAAAAAAAGGTAATCTTGATAGATTTTCTTGAAGGATACAGGGCCATCATGGGAGCTTATTATAAAGATATGGTAAGAAAAAGGCCAGGAAAGTTGCACTGAGGAATTTTTCTCCATCACAACAATGAGCCTGTTCATCCTTCAAGCGTAGCAAGGACTGCCCTGTGAAAATTTCATTGCAAAACATTATCTCTTCCACCCTACAACCTTGATCCTGTCCCTTCAGACTTTCTTCTTGCTCCCCAATTCAAAGAATGATTTGAGTCCCTTAAAGTTTCCAAAATTGCCATTTCGACATGGTATAAATCAAAAAGCATAGAATTCTTCAAGGAAGGGTTAGATAGATGGAGATACCACCTTCAGAAGAAATGTATATACCTAGATGGAGGATATGTTGGGAAGCAATAGACTTTGTTATTTTTTTTAATACATGTTTTTTAATATGTTTTTATTTTATTTAATACATGTTTCTGATTTTTATACCAATACTTTTTTACTTACCCTTATACACATGTTGGGAGTCCTGGTGTGGCACTGTATGGGTTAATGAGCCAGACTGCAAAGCCGTTTGAACTGCAAGATCGGCGGTTCAAGCTCACCAGCGGCTCCTCAGAAACCCTACAGGGTTGTTATGGGTCGGAACCGACTCAATGGCACTTAACAACAACAACAACATACATATGTTACAGCACCCATACTACTGAAAGCTATCAGTTTATGCACAAGTCTGGTTTTTCCCCATATCTTCCACAAGCTAAAAATTCAGACTTATTATTCTCTTTTTCTTTTTCAGTTTTACAGCACTGAGAAACCCATGTTTAACATTCATTCATTCAATAAACACTAATTAAATATTAAGGTGTACAGTACATTGGATGATGGGGAAGGACTCACTTTTTTTTGGAGTGGGGGGAAGGCAATGTGTTGTGAAACTTGATAAATACCTACACCAAGAAAAATGTTATCTCTAAATTATGCCAGCTTATTCCTAAAAGATATGAAACTGTATTCTATGTTGGAACATTTTAAATATAAATTAATTTTCCCCTGCATTAAGTTTTATTGTGATGTTACCTACTCTAACTTATACATGGAGTCCTGGTGTGGCGCCACAGGATAAGCTCTTGACCTCAAGGTTGGTTTGAACTGCAAAGTTGGTGGTTCAAACTCACCAGCCACTCCTCAGAAACCCTATACAGGATCACTATGCGTTGGAATCAACTCGATGGCACACAACAAAAACAACAAACTTATACATGATGCTAAAAATCTTCTCAGCTCTGGATATCTTTTGTTCCACCAAACAAATATGCTATTGTTGATAAGTGCTGTGAAGTGACTTAGCTTTCCTGTTTTCTAGATGGTTCTAGTGAAAGAGGATAAGGAATGATGCTGATAGGATTTTATTATTTCAATTGTGAGTAACTGTTAGCAGAATTAATTGTGATTGTCAAAACTGTAATTGTAGAAGATATGTAACTAAATGGGGAAGTAGCTAGTCTTTCATTTCAGGAACAAAAGATCCCAGGACCATCAAGAAAGAAGAGCATGAGTGGAATGTGGGATCCCTGCCTGGAAAAGCTGCAACTGCTGAAGTGGAAGCAGAGGTGGTGCCATGGAAAGACAGAGTAGCCTCGGACTCTAGACCTACGGACTAAGTAAGGTTGTGTGCCTACGAGCAGGATGCTGGCTTGCAGAATATGTCCTTTGGACTTTTAAATGAGCATATATTTTTTGTTTTGTTTTCTTTTGTATGTGTATATCAAATATTTTGGCTTTGTTCACTTGTGACATACATAAATGGGGCTAGTGAGTTTTGGGTTGTATCTATTTTAGTTGTGTTTCAGTTATTGTGTTTCAGTTATATCATGTTAGGCACAAGTATGACTTTACAATTTTCTTTACTCAGTGATTAAACATATAGTTTATAGGTGTCAAGTTGGCAAAGGTGGGCTGTAATAGGGGTTTGTGTCAACTTGACTGGGTTGGTTTGGTAGTTGAGATGTGCTTATTCCAATGGTGATGAAATTTAATACAGGAATAATTACCTCTATGATAAGTCGTCACGAGCAACCAATCAATTGAAAGATGTTTCCTTGGGGGTGTGGCCTGCTCCCATAATAATGGACATACTGGAAGGCCCTCTCTCTCTCCCTTAGATTAATCCCATTCATATGTATATGGACTTGGGCCTCTGACAGGGTGGATTCCAGTAGGTCCAGTAGGTTCCGATTCATAGTGACCCTATTCAGGGGTGCTGAAAGCCTCATCTCTCACCTGCAGTGCGGCTGGTGGGCTCAAACTGTGGACCTTGTGGTTCACAGTCCTATGTTTAATCATATGGAGCCACTGCACTCCCCAAACAAATGTAGATTAAGCAAATTGTGTCTAAAAATCAACAACTGTAATATTTGCTATACTACATTTTGCAAAAGTTATATTACATAAAGTCTTCATTGGCTTGTTTACTGATGTCAAGTGCCGTTGAGTCAATTCCAACCCATAGCAACCCTGTATAGGGTTTCCAAGGAGCAGCTGGTGAGCTTGAACCGCCAACCTTGCAGTTCAAATGGCTTTGCAGTCTGGCGCATTAACCCACAGCGCCACACCAGGACTCCATGTTTACTGATTGTCATTGTTGTTATGTGCCATGGAGTCAATTCCGACTCATAGCGACCCTGTACAGAGTTTTTGAGGCTGTAAAACTTTACGGGAGCAGGTATCATAATTAAAACATACTATTTGGAATTCTGACCACAAAGCTATTTGAACTGCAAGGTCAGCGGTTCATGCTTACCAGCCGTTCCTTGAAAACCCTATATAGGGTTGCTATGGGTCGGAACGTACTCAATGGCACTTAACAACAACAACAAATTTGATATATGGAGTCCTGATGTGGTCTATAGCGTAAGTGCTGGACCGCAGGTGGTTTGAATCACAAGATCGGTGGTTCAAACTCACCAGCTGCTCCTCGGAAACTCTATACAGGGCTGCTATGAGTTAGAACCAACTCGACGGCACTTAACAACAATACCTACAGTCCTGGTTTGAGGCTGTAGGGTCAGCACTGAACAGCTAAGCACAAGGCTGGCAGTTCAAATCCTTTATAGGGTCACTATGAGTCAGGACCAACTAAACGGCACTTAACAACTACAACAACAATTTGATATTTAAGTTATTAATAACTTCTTGAAATGTACCTCTTCTTTTTATTATTAACTTTGTAAATTATACTTCTTCCACATAAGGTAGTGCTTAGCATTGTGGGTCTAGTCTTAAGGACTATTCAAAGACACATTAGTTACTTAGAAAATATACAGTTTAAAAACAAGGGGTTTTGTTGAAGTCACCTATCACAGTCTACTGAAAATTTCTGGATAAATATGTATATAATTAAGATATACCAACCAGCACAGAAGACCCTGCATGGCATCATCAAATTAAAAAAAAAAAAAACTTTTTTTTCAAATAAATATATTTCCATTTTTACTATTAATGCATCTTTTCCTTAAATCAATTCAGATTTTCCTGAGAAGGCACAAACCTCTTTTAAGTTTTACCAAACAAGGAAAAACTAATTTATAATACGGTGAATACCAAAGAAGGGTCACAGTCTTAAAACTATTGTAAATTGTAGTTGCCCCATTCTTACACCATCTGCAGACTCTTGAATAAGTATTTTTTACAAGATTTAGACTGCTGCTACTCCACGGGCTTCTTAAACAGGTTAAAAATGCAGTTGCTTACAACATCTGAACTCTATTACCTTCATAATACTGAAAGATCAGACTGTAAATCTATTCACATAGCTTCAAATTTACAGATGTCCATGAAAAGACTAATTTGCAATTTTCCCCTTTTAAAAGGAACAATACTTCTGATTCACTATTGCCAAGTAAAAGAAATGTATCCTTTGAGCATAACAAACCTATAGTTCTTGCATTTGTTTACATCAAGCTGGGAAAGTTTTAGTTGTGATTCAAAATCTGCTGTTTTCTACAGCACACCAGACTTTGTACCAGAGTTTATGGTTTTTCATTTAGAAAGCCTATACAAAACACAATCAGAAGTTACAGAATTTAATATACGTACCTACTATTTGAACCAGTTTTTTTCATTATTTTCCTTCAAAACTTCTCATGTATTGTGATGCTTATAATTTAAATCCCCCTTTGAATGTTTTCTTTAAAAGAAGTAACCCTACTTTCCTTTCTTCATAAAGCATTATCCTTTAATGCCTTCTAAACTCCAACTAGGGCTTGGAAATAATATGGAAATACAGACTTTTAAAGTCCTGGTGTGGTGCCTTAGGGTATTAACTAACCTTGCTAATCTCAAGGTTGGCAGTTCAAACCCACCAGCTGCTCCTTGGAAAAACTATGCAGGGTAGCTATGAGTTGGAACCTACTCAACAACGACAACCACTTAGTAACTTAAAAGGCTAAATGAAGTGAAGTTATAAACTGAAGAACATTATTACTATATCTTACTATACACAAATAACTTCCAACTCAAATTTTGGTAATACTGTTATAAAACCTACATCTTGATTAAATCACATACAATTTTTAATTTAGGAGATAAGCAGCAAGTCTAGTTTTACATATTAAAGGGTGTTTCATACCAACTTATAGAACTTAAAATGACAGAGAACAGAATATCCTTCTCTTGCATACACATTAGCATAAATTAAGGACAGAAAAAATAAAGATTACACAGCTCATGGCTCTCAAATAGCATTACCTAAAAGTGATGAACTCATTCTTCTATCCTCATCTTTGACAACTAAAGTGAGAATCAGAAATACATGCTTTTCTGTATGTCTTTTCTCCAGGTCACAGAAACTATCATACAAGTGCCCATCAACCCATAAACACACTATCACATATTTCAAATCTGATTTAAACATGGTCTGGATCACTCATAACATTTTATTTCATTTGGAATTTGACATTATAGTACTTTAAAATATATATACCTCTTTAAAAGGGAGCACAGTGACTCTGTAGATTAAGTACAGGTCTGTGAACCACAAAGAGCACTAGACTGGGAACCACAAAGTTGGCAGTTCAAGTCCACAAGCCACTCCCTGAGAGAAAATGAGGCTTTCTGCTTCCTCAAAGATTTACAGCCTCAGGGACTCTATACAGGGTCATCATGAGTCAGAAACAACCCCATGGTGCTTAACAACAACAACAACTCTCCCTCATTTGTCCCCTTCAGCTGGAAAATTCTTTCAAACCCATCTCTTACTGGAGGGTTTGAACTGCTGACCATGTGGTCTGAAGTTCAGTGCTGATCCTACAGCAACACACCAGGAGTCCACAAAACCATCAGTACCTTTTACATTTAAAATATTTTAAACAAAAATCTTAAAGTCAAAATTCACTCATTTACACTCATAGAGAAAATGAAGTTTCTAGGCTAACAGAAAAATATCTCTTCATTTTCATTTCAATACTTAAGTATTAAAACTGTACACTTTAATTACTTATTTACTCAATTAATTCTTTCAAAAATATTCACAAATACACAAAGGATAACCTCTTTAAAATAAAATTTTCTCAATTTACTGTCACTGTATTCTAGCACAAATTTATATTTCATATTTGCAAAACAAATTTTGTCATGTTGTTGTTTTAATAGAAACACAGGACTCTGGGGTTCTCAATAAACAGAGTTGATTACTTTATATAAAACACAATGTACCACCCTTTAAGGGGGAAAAAAATTAAATGTCTGGGGTTTGTGTGTATGTGCATGCTTAATTCTAAAAACAATCCCCCTCCAACTCCTTTCAAAAATACGTTCTTCAGTAAACATCAGCATATACTGTACAATACAATGTGTAAAGATACAGGTACACTTCTAGAATGCTGCAGTCGTCCAAACAGGGGGAAAAAAAAATCTGTGTTTTAATTTTCCATATAGCATGTCAATGTTAAACAATGTCATTTTTTTTCTCTTTCTCCCTAGCCATCCCACGAATCAGGAACACTGCATTTCCATACGCAATCAGATTAACAAAACTGGAAGCTACGGAAGAGTAAAAGAAAAGAAAATAATTTTTCATTCTCACACGTACACAAAATGCTAATTTAAAAAAAGGGCAAATACGAAGACTTGGTCAAAAAGAAGCATTTGAAAAATCCAACGTGACCAGCTTTTGATTTACCCCAGTCTGATAAGGAAGACAGACCCCACCCCCACTCCAGATTGTGGCTTTTTTTCTTTTCTTTTTTTTTTTTTTTTGCTTGGGTAGGGGTGTGGAGAAGAGACGCTGTCACATTTCCATCTTCGGTTATTGTTAGTCCACAGCCTGGATTCCCAAGCATTACTGGTTTACAGGGAGGTAAATATTAAAGCAGACCATTAAACTGTCTGCAGAGGACTGTATTTTGTTGTTGTTTTCTTTTTCCTGATTTTAAAGTTAATTACACCCAGCTCCAATCTGCTAAAACTATAGATTGCCTTTGACAGTCTGTCCCTCAAATATTCCCTGTATGACCAATTGCTCCAGATTCACTAACAATATTCTCTCCAAACTTACATCTGAAAAACGCATTTCCGAGATTATGACATCCCCAAAAACACCCCCCGCTTTTATTTTTTTCTCTCTTTTTTTTGCCTTAGAGGTGGGGAGTAGAGTGAAGAGTAGAAACAACACCTATTCACTCTCCAAACAAAAAGAAATGGGGTTAGAAGGCCAGCAGAGCCAGAGCGGCAGTGGACATATATGAGATGTTGAGAAAAGTTTTTTATGTGACTTGTTTGTCCTTCCGCAGGGGAACAGGAGTTGGGTAGACAACCGGGGTTTCGGCCCAGATCTCTGGCAGGGAGGAGGCACCTGCGGAAGAGGCGGCCAGGGACCGAGCGAAGCCGGGCGAACACCTACCGACTTGCAGCACGTTCTCCACCGAGCCGCTGTCCAGCAGACGGATGCCCCGGCGAAAAGGCAGCCCCTCGCTGCCGCCGCCACCGGCCACGCTGACTCCAGCGCCCAGTCCCGGGGACGCCCCAACCACGGCGGCCCCGGGGGCGGAGCCGGCCGGAGCTGCGGCCCCGGGGGACAGCGGAAGCCCCTCCTCGGCCGGCGAAGTCCCCTGGGCGCCGCCAGCAGCGCCGGCGCTGCCCCGGTACTGGAAGCTGGAGTACATGCAGATCTCCCGCTCATTCCGCGGGAAGGACCAGTAGACGATGCGGCGCTGCACCGGCTCCGGGATCCGCTCGAAGCGCTCCTCCACCCGCTCGTACGCCCACTTTTCTGCCACTGTCTTGGCGGCGCAGTCCAGCAAGGACTCAGGCTGCAGGTGGGGGCGGGCCCCGGGGGCCAGGCAGCTACCGCCAACGCCCCCCGACCCGCCACTGACTGTCCCAGGCGAACCGCGTGGGAGGTGAGCCTGCGGGCTGGGCCACGAGCACAGTCGTTTGGCCGGAGACACCGGCGGCGGCGAGAGCAGCTCCTCTCGCTCACCTCCTTCCGCCATTGCTGAGGACTGACTGACTGATTGAGGAGACGGCGGCGGCGGCGGCGGCAGCGGCACCACCGGCTGCAGCGGAGACCAGGGCCACGGCCACGCGCCCGCGCAAGCGCCCAGCAGTGGCGCCGGGGAGGGGAGGAGGGGCGGGGCGAGCGAACCCGAGAGCCGGCCGGCCCAAGTTGGTAGCTTGGCCGCGTTGGTGTGCGCGCCGCGAAGGCTGACTGGGACGGCCTGTGGGGACGAGCGTGAGGCGGCGCGCTCTGTCCGGGCCGCTGCGGGAGCGAGGAAGGATAGGAGCGAGCGCGGGCTCGCGGCGCGCGCTGGGCACCCACAGCCCAGAACGCGCGCTCAGCGCTCGCTCAGGTCGAGTGGCCAAGGGATAAGAAGTGCTGTGTAACCCAGCGGATCAGGCCTTCTCCTAGCCCACCTGCCGCTAGGTCCGAGAGGGATGGGCTGTGTGGCTGAGTGAAATGGCGAGACTGAGAGCCTTCCTGGGAGCCCTCTCGTGAACTTACGGTTTCACATAAAGAGAGCGAGAACTCAAAATCAGGCCCGGGTAGTAGATTGGCGTGACAGGAGGCTGTCAAAGCTGAGCGAAGGATCTGGCAGAAAGATGCTAGGAAGACACCAGGGTAACAGTCAGGAAGTTCCAGTGATAAAAAACTCTAGGACTCTGAGCGATGAAAACCCTCCCTTCCCCATAACAATGTACAATAAAGTCAGCGATCCCCTAAGAGCGGGGCAAAACTTCACCACAATGGGACGCCCAGGTCTCAATGCCACAGCAGCTGCGACCTCATAGGGTTTTGGAGGCTTTACCACCTTGCATCCTAGGAAATAAAACACTTTTTATATGTGTTTTTAGTAGAATTCTCTAATCCTTTGCCTCCAATCTAAATTATGACTTTTTATGTTTTCCTTTATATTACTTACCACAAGTTGTATAAATCTTTGTATATATTTGTTTAATGGAGTCCTTGTGTGGCGCTCTAGGATAAGCAATGAACTACTAACTGCAAGATCGCAGTTCAAACCCAGTAGCTGGACCCTATGTAGGGTTGCTATGAATTAGAATCTACTTGATGGCCCTTAACAATATTTGTTTAATGTCTGCCCAACTGACTGTAAACTCCATGAGAGCAAGTAGCATATCTATTTACTATAATTTCTAACCTAAAGGTTGCCAGTTCAAACCCACACAGCCAGGCGGGGGAAACAAGGCATAGTGATGTGCTTCAGTAAAGATTATAGGCAACAACAAACAAACAAGCAAAGCTCTATGGAGAAGTTTAACTCTGTCACCATGAGTTGGAATCAACTCAGGCAAAGAGTTTGGGGATTTTTGTTTTGTTTTTTCATCCTATGACACATAGTAGATGCTCAAGAATGACAACTCCATCGTAGATTCCACCATAAGCAATCAGGATGTGTAAATGATGTTCTTTTGCTCCATCTAGAAAGATCAGATTATTTCAGATTTACTGACAAGCTAACCTCTACAACTTTAAAATATTCAAAAGCCATATCATTCTTCCTATGAAACAAATGAGTTCTTGAGTATAATAAGAATAAGAAGAGAATATATGATTAGAAAAAGACTGGAACCAAAAAGTTTGATTTTGCTATAATCTCAGAATTAAACAGCTCAGCCTATAGCGTCAGAATTAAGTGCAAATCACACTGGCTACTTATGTGTTGCTCCACCACTTGTCTGTCAGTTTGTCGTACTATGGTGGCTTGTGAGTTGCTATGATTCTGAAAGCTATGCCACCAGTATTTTAAATACCAGCAGGGTCACCCATGGTAGACAGGTTTCAGATGAGCTTCCAGACAAAGACAGACTAGGAAGAAAGAGTGACAAACTACTTCCGAATATTTAGTCACTGAATAGCAGAGAAACACTGTCAGATAGGGTGCCGGAAAATGAGACCCTCAGGTTGGAAGGCACTCAAAATGCTACTGGGGAAGAGCTGCCTCCTCAAAGTAGAGTTCACCGTGATGACATGAATGGAGAGAAAAGCCCACAGGACCTTCATTTGCTGATGGGGCACAACTCAAAATGAAGAGAAACAGCTATAAACATCCATTGAAAATCGGAACATGGAATGTACGAAGTATGAATCTGGGAAAATTGGAAGTTGTCAAAAATGAAATGGAACGCATAAACATCGATATCTAAGGTATTAGTGAGCTGAAATGGACTGGTATTGGCCATTTTGAATCTGACAACCACATGGTTTATTATGCAGGGAATGACAAATTGAAGAGGAATGGTGCTGCATTCATTGTCAAAAAGAACATATCCAGATCAGTCATGAGGTATAATGCTGTCTGTGAGAGGATTATATCCATGCGGCTACAGGGAAGCCCAGTTAATACCACTATTATTCAAATTTATGCACCAACCACTAAAGCCAGTGAGGATGAAATAAAAGAATTCTACCAACTACTTCAATCTGAAATCGATCAGACATGCAATCAAGATGTATTGATCATTACTGGTGATTGGAATGCAAAGGCTGGGAGCAAAGAGGAAGGGTCAGTAGATGGAAAATATAGTCTTGGTGATAGAAATGACGCTGGAGAATACATGACAGAATTCTGCAAAATTGATGATTTGTTCATTTCAAATACCTTCTGTAGACAACATAAGAGAAGACTATACACATGGAACTCACCAGACGGAATACATAGAAATCAAATGGACTACATCTGCGGAAAGAGATGATGGAAAAGCTTTATATCATCAGTCAAAACAAGGCCAGGGGCAGACTGTGGAACAGACCATCAATTACTCATATGCAAATTCATACTGAAGCTGAAGAAAATGAAAACAACTCCATGAGAGCCAAAATATGACCTTGAATATATCCCACCTGAATTTAGAGATCATCTGAAAAACAGATTTGATGCATTAAACACTAAAGACTGAACACCAGAAGAGTTGTGGGATGACATCAAGAACATCATACATAAAGGAAGCAAAATGTCATTGAGAAAACAAGAAAAAAGGAAAAGGTCAAAATGGATGTCAGAAGAGACACTGAAATTTGTTCTCCAGTGTAGAGATGCTAAAGCAAATGGAAGAAATGAGGAGGTCCAAGAGCTGAACAGAAAATTTCAAGGATCAGCTCGAGAAGATAAAGCCAAATATTACAACAAAATGTGCAAAGATCTGGAATCAGAAAACCGAAAAGGAATAACATGCTCAACATTTTTCAAGCTAGGGGAACTGAAGAAAGAATTCAAGCCTTGACTTTTGTTATTGACAGATTCTCTGGGCAAATTATTGAATGATGCAGAAAGCATCAAGAGAAGATGGAAGGAATACACAGAGTCACTATACTAAAAGGAAATTACTAATGTTCAGCCATTTCAAGAGGTAGCATATGACCAAGAGCCAATGATCCTGAAGGAGGAAGTCCAAGGTCTATTGAAGTCATTGGCAAAGAACAAGGCAACAGGAATTGATGTAATACAACTTGAAATCTTTCAAGAAAGTGAGGCAGCACAGGAGGCACTCACTCATCTCTGCCAAGAAATTTGGAAGACAACTATCTAGCCGACTGATTGGAGGAGATCCATATTTGTATTCATTCCAAAGGGAGGTGACCCAATGGAATGTGGAAATCATCGGACAATTTCTTTGATATCCCATGAGAGTAAAGTTTTGCTGAAGGTAATACAGAAATGACTACAATCATACATTGACAGAGAACTTCCAGAGGTTCAAGCCGGATTCAGAAAAGGATGTAGAACAAGGATATCATTGCTGATGTCCAATGGATCTTGGCTGAAAGCAGAGAATATCAAAAAGATGTTTACCTGTGCTTTATTGACTATGCAAAGGCTTTCGATTGTGTGGA
>NW_006408544.1:6028069-6030297 GCF_000296735.1 Chrysochloris asiatica
AGGGTGGAGGGTCAGAGAAAAAGAAGAAGACCCCCAGCAAGATGGATTGGCAAAGTGGCAGCATCAATGGGCTCAAGTGTGGCAACAATAGTGAAGATGGCCCAGGATCGGACAGGATTTCATTCTGCTTTGCATAAGGTCTCTATGAGTCAGTACCGATTTGATGGCACCTAACAATAACAACAACATACAAAAACAACAACCTACATTACTCTCAATGGACAGAAATTGAAAGCCTTCCCTCTGTGAACAGGAACCAGGCAAGGATCCCGTTTGTCACCACTCCTATTCAACATTGTGCTGGAAGTCTTAGTAAGAGCTATATGGCAAGACAAAAATTAGAGGCATCCAAATTGGCAAAGAGGAAGTAAAACTCTATCTGCAAACAATACGATCCTATACATAGAAAACCCCAAAGACTCAGTAAAAAAACTACTAGACCTCACTGGAAGATTCAGCAAAGTGGCAAGGTATAAGATCAACATACAAAAATCAATTGGATTGATTTCTTTTGCTGTCTTTCTCTGTACCTTTCGCAGAGCCTCCAACGGCGCCATGTTGGGGCAGAGCATCCGGAGTTTTATCACCTCCGTGATCCAAAGGAGCCACTATGAGGAGGGCCCAGGGAAGAATTTGCTGTTTTCCATGGAAACAAGTGGCGGTTACAAATTATGAAGACTGTATATTTTGGGTCTGGATTTGCTGCCCTTTCTTTATAGTGAGACACCAACTCCTCAAGAAGTAAGCAAGTTTAAATTCATCCATGAAGCAGATAAGAAGAGTTTTAAGAAGTCCAGCATCTGAAAAATGGATCAAACTCTTGTTTAACCTCGTATCGCACACTGGTTGTGTTTGTAAATAAACTTATTACAAGAATGCTAATGCCTCTTCTGTGAAATATGGAGTGCTTTAATTTAACATGTACTTAATGTTTATTTTGATAATAACTCCAATTTAGTTTCTTAATCAAGAAATATGATTTTGTGTCTTGGCCTTAAATGGTGGGGTTTTTATTTAGCTTTTTATTCATAGGTCAGGACTTTACTGATAATTTATGTTATGAAAGAGAAGTACATAAATGATTTGTACATAAAAGTACAAAAAATATACATTTTTTGTTTTATTCCTTTTTAATTTAAAGAGAGAAGTTTTGCATTTAAGTAAATTGTTTTGTTTTGGGTTTCCTCCATGTGATAATTAATAAGGAAAACCAATGATATATATAGGTTCAATTTTGGTTAATCAGGTATATAAGAGCATCAATTGTTTTCTCTGTGCCTATATCCGCAACAGATATTTTGCCTTGATAAATACACACTGGCTAGTATTGATTTCTTTTGAACAAATAAAACTAAAATGTTAAAAATTGAAAAAAAAAAAAATCAGTTGGATTCCTCTATACCAACGATAGCACTGAAAAGGACATTAGGAAAGCAATGCCATTTACAGTGACCACCCATAGGATGAAATATCTAGGAATAAATGTAACCAGAGAGACAAAGGACCTATACAAAGAAAACTACAAAACACTACTAAAAGAAACCAAAAGAGACCTACAAAAATGGAAGAGTGTACCAAGCTCCTGGATAGGAAGACTTAACATTGTGAAAATGTCAATACCGTCTAAAGCAATTGACATATGTAATGCAACCCCAATCCAGATTCCAACAATGTTCTTCAAAGAGATGGGAAAAAACAGTTACAAACTTTATATGGAAAGGAAAGAGACCCAGGATAATAAGCAAAGCACTGCTTAAGATGAAGAATAAGGTTGGAAACCTCTCACTCCCTGATTTCCAAATTTATTACAGGGTTACAGTGGTCAAAAAAGCTTGATATTGGTACAATGAAAGATACATTGATCAATGGAACAGAATTGAGAATCCAGAAATTAACCAGTTCACATACAGCCAACTGATTTTTGACAAAGTACCTAAATATATTGCATGGGGCGGTGATAAGTCTTCAACAGATGGTGCTGGAAGAATTGGAAAGCAATATGTAAAAGATTAAAACAAGACCTTTACTTCACACCTTATATAAAAACCAACTCAGCGTGGATTAAAGACCTAAATGTGACTCCCAGAATTATGAAGGCCATCAGTGAAAAAATAGGGACAAATGTGAGGGCTTTAATACAGGGCATACACAGACTACCAAACATTTTGAAATCTGCACAAACAAAAGTAGACAAAATAGATGATTGGGACATACTAAAAATTAAAAAC
>NW_006408544.1:6030513-6035903 GCF_000296735.1 Chrysochloris asiatica
CTAGCCATTAGAGAGATGCAAATCAAAACAACAATGAGATATCATCTCACACCAGCAATAACAGCAAAGATCAAAAAAGTAGAGGACAATAAGTACTGGCAAGGATGTGGAGAGACTGGGATGCTCCTGCATTGCTGGTGGGATTGCAAAATGGTCCAGCCTCTCTGGGAAGCAATATGGCACTTTCTCAGAAGGTTGGAAATAGAAGTATGATCCAGCAATTCCTCTACTTGGTACTTACCGACAAGAAATACAAACCATAACACGAGTAGATACATGCACACGAATGTTCATAGCAGCACTATTTACAATAGCAAGATGGAGACTGCCTAAGTGCCCATCAACTGAATAATGGATAAACAAATTGTGGTTCATACACACAAGGGAATATTATGCTACCTTGAAGAATAACAAGGAAGCTGCAAGCTACTGCATAACATGGATGAACCTTGAGGACATTATGTTGAGTGAAATTGTTGTTGTTGTTGTCAGGTACCATCAAGTTGGAACTCATAGCGACCCCATGCACAGCAGAATGAAACAATGTCCGATCCTGGGCCAATCTCACTACTGCTGCCACACCTGAGTCCATCAATGATGCCACCTGGACGATCCATCTTGTTGGGGGTCTTCCTCTTTTTCTCTGACCCTCCATCTTACCAAGCATGATATTCTTCTCCAGCGACTGTTCCCTCCTGACCATATGTCCAAAGAATGAGAGACGAAGTTTAGCCATCTTGGCCTCCAAGAAGCACTCTGGCTGCACTTCTTCCAAAACAGATCTACTGGTTCTTTTGGCAGTCCATGGCACTTTGAGTATTCTCCTCCAACACCACAATTCAAAGGCATCAATTCTTCTACAACCTTCCTTATTCACTGTCCAGCTTTCGCATCCATATGAGGTTATTGAAAACACCATGACTTGGGTCAGGCGTACCTTAGTCCTCAAGCTGACATCTTTGCTCTTAAACACTTTAAAGTTCCTGTACAGCAGATTTGCCTAATGCAATACGTCGTCTGATCTCTTGACTGCTGATTCCGCGAATGTTGATAGTTGATCCAAGAAGAATGAAGTCCTTGACAACTTCAATCTTTTCACCATTGATAAGAATGTTGTTTATTGGTCCAGTGGTGAGCATTTTTGTTTTCTTGACATTGAGATGCAATCCACACCGAAGGCTGTGCTCTTTGATCTTCATCAGTAAATGTTTCAAGTCCTCTTCACTTTCAGCCAGCAAGGTTGTATCATCTGCATATCGCAGGTTGTTAATGAGTCTTCCTCCAATCCTGACGCCACATTTTTCTTCATAGAACCCAGCTTCTCATATTACTTGCTCAGCATACAGGTGGAATAAGTATAGTGAAAGAACACAACCTTGTTGCACACCTTTCCCAATTTTAAAACATTCAGTGTTCCCATGCTCTGAACAACTGCTTCTTGGTCCAGGTACAGATTCCTCAGAAGTACAATGAAGTGTTCTGGAATATTCATACTTTGCAATGTTGTCCATAGCTTGTCATGAGCCACATAATTGAAAGCCTTTACGTAGTCAATAAAGCACAGGTAAACATCTTTCTGATATTCTCTGCTTTCAGCCAAGATCCATGCGACATCAGCAATGATATCTCTCATTCCACGGCCTCTTCTGAATCCAGCTTGAACCTCTGGAAGTTCTCTGTTGATGTATGATTGTAGCCATTTCTGTATTACCTTTAGCAAAACTTTACTAGCTTGAGATATGAAAGAGATTGTCCGATGATTTCCTCATTCCATTGGGTCACCTGTCTTTGGAATGGGCACAAATACGGATCTCTTCCAATCAGTCAGCCAGATAGTTGCCTTCCAAATTTCTTGGCAGAGATGAGTCAGTGCCTCTTGTGCTTCCTCACTTTCTTGAAAGTGAGTGAAATTAGTCAGTCACAAAAGAAGAAATATGGCATAGGACCACTATTGTAAAAAACTAAGTAAAAGAACCTATATTGGGAGGGGGGGAGATTATTTGCTGATTACTGGGATGTGTGGGGTGTGGTGAGGGGAGGGAGGGGAAAGTGGAGCACAGGGTAGGGAATAGACACAGGAGAGTTTGGGTGCTGGAGATGGGGGCTGTCTGTATACAAGAAGGGGAAGGGGAATGGAAAAACAAGGCCGATGGGAGAACAATTAGGCAGGTTTGCATGGGCTAAGTGGGACAGAGGTAAATAATGATGTATGCATAACCTTGGAACAGCAGGGCTCTGGGATACAGGGATTGAGGCATGGTTGGAATGGGCAAAAGAGGGGAAATAATGTTAAGATGCTTCATTGTCTTTTGAATCTTGGTTTCCCTTGCATACCATTATAAAATAGACCCTTGAGCAGGAGAGAAAGGAATAGCCAGAAATATCACCATAGAAATCTTGTATATCTGTCTTCTGCCTATAACTAATTGGAATACCTAAAATAGGGCTGCAGCGTGTCCAGTGAAGGAGGCTTCCTGTGGATCCTCTGCATTACATAAGACCATAGGTGGAATCTTGAACCCCATCCAGAATCTTCTAAGGTGGAAAATTTCCACTTGAAAGGACAAGCAAATCAGCCTGGAGCAGCTAGAAGAACAGAAGATACTTCTTGAAAGAAAGACCGACAGGAAAAATATAAAACAATAAGGGCAGTCCAATTGATTACTACAAGAACAAGCAAGTTGCTCGCCCAGGAGACATTGAGGCAAGTGGTCGGGTCCCCTCAGGGCAAACTCCCTTCCAAGACTAAGACTCAATGGGATACATGAGCAGACATGCACTCTGAATGGCGACCACGTTCATCACTGATAAGGGGAAGTGAGGGAAGAACAGCAGTGAAGCTGAAAGCTAAGCCCTACCTCATTCAATAGACTCCTGTGAACCCGGGTAGAGACCAGGTTGGCCAGCAGTATGGCAAGACCTGGGGACTCCTGAGCCCGGAGTCATTGACATAGCCACAGAGGACAAGAGTGGAGAGGGAAGTGTCCAGCTGATAAGAAGAGAGGGCATATGCACAAGAACACCCACACTTGCAGATAATACCCACTTGACCTGGCTTCAATGGCTGGATGATCAGAACTCAACTAGAATTAGAAAGAAGAGGGGAAAAAAAGAGTAATCTGATACAATTTGATGAACTTGGTCTACACCTATGGATGCAGTAGCACAAAAGAGGGATGAAATCTTTATAGTGAGGATCATTCCCACCCCCTCAATACACAGTGTAGACAGGGATGGGCAACTTAGACATTGGCTACCCAAAATGGGGGTGGGAGGGAGGGAGGGAGACTACAAAGGCAAGAAGTGACTCACTTACAAGCTTTCAAGAGGGAGGCTAGATCCAGAGGGGGTGGAGAAAGGTAAACTCTTCACTGAGTAGTATCCAATCTGTCTGGGTGGGGCTGATGAAAGGAGATGGGGATAGCACTCATGTGGCACAGTAGTGAATAATTGCTATCAGGGCTGACTGTGAGGGTTGGAAATGTAAAGATAGACATTTTGTAGCAAAAGAAAGGGGGTGGTTGGCTTTGAAGTCCAGGAGCAGAGGTCCCTGGGACCATCAAGGGAGAAGAGCAGAGTGCAGGACCCTACCCAGAGAAACAGTGATGCCAGAGGTGGAGGCAGAGACAATGTGGAGAGATGGAGCGGCTGGGGACTCGAGACCCAGAGAGGGAGAGGGGCTGGGTGCTGATGACTAGGGGAGAGGCTTGCAGGGTATGCCATTTGATTGGTTGATGATGCATGAAGGGGATTGTGACCATGGCAATGAAACTATATACGATAAGATGAATGTAAAGCTAATGTTCTCCCATATAAACTATCACATAATTCACAATATAACATTAAAAAAAGAGAGAGGGAGAACTGGCTGATATTCAACCATTCCAAGAAGTAGCATATGATCAAGAACCAATGGTACTGAAGGCAGAGTCCAACCTGCACTGAAAGTATTGGTGAAAATACAGGTTCCCTGAATTGATGGAATACAAGTTAAAATCTTTCACAAACTGATGCTGCACTGGAGACACTCACTCATCGATGCCAAGAAATTTGGAAGACAGTTAGCTGGCCAACCAATTGGAAGAGATCCATATTTGTTCCTATTCCAAAGAGAGGTGATCCAACTGAATATCATTAATATCACGTGCAAGTAAAATTTCTCTGAGGACAAATAAAAAACGACTGCAATGGTACATTAACAGAGAACTGCCAGAAATTCTAGCTGGATTTTGAAGAGGGCATGGAATGAGTAATATCATTGCTGATGTCAGATGGATCTTGGTTCAAAGCAAAGAATACCAGAAAGATGCTTATTTGTGCTTTATTGACTATGCAAAGGCTTTCAACTGTATGAATTGTGAAAAACTATGGATAACATTGCAAAGATTGGGTATTCCAGAACTCTTCATTTTGTTCATGAAGAGCCTGTACATAGACCAAGAGGTAGTCATTTATAGGGAACAAGGGGATACTGAATTGTTTAAAATCAGGAAAGGTGAGCAACAGGGTTGTATTCTTTCCACATACTTATTCAGTCTGTATGCTGAGCAGATAATCTTAGAAACTGCATTTTATGAAGAGATATGTGGCTTCAGAATTGGAGGGCGATTCATTAACAACATGCAGATGATACAACTTTGGTTGCTGGAAGTTAAGATGATTTAAAATACTGATGAAGATCAAAGACTACAGCATTCATATGGATTGCACTACAATATAAAGAAAACAATACTTACAAGTGGATCAATAAATAACATCCTGCACCATCCTCACAATTGCTGCTACATTTGAGCCCATTGCTGCTGCTACTGTGCCAATAAATCTCATTTGGGGTCTCCCTCTTTTTTGCTGACCTTCCACTTTACCAAGCACAATGCCCTTCTCTAGGTACTTTTCTCTCTTGATATGTCCAAAGTATGAGATTCCAAGTCTGGCTATCTTGGCTTCTAAGGAGCATTCTAGTTGTACTTCCTCCAATACAGATTTTTTGTTTTTATGGCAGTCCATGGTAACTTTGATATTCATCTTCAATACCATAACTCAAATGCATCAATTCTTCTATGATCATCCTTATTTGTTGTCCAACTTTCACATGCATATGTTGTTGTTGTTGTTGTCAGGTGCCATCGAGTCGGAACCGACTCATAGCGACCCCATGCACAGCAGAACGAAACAATAACCGATCCTGGGCCAACCTCACTACCGCCGCCACACTTGACGCCATCAATGATGTCACCTGGCTGATCCATCTCATTGGGGTTCTTTACTGGTGATTAGAATGCAAAAGTCTCATTACTGGTGATTGGAATGCAAAAGTAGGGAGCAAAAAGGAGGGTCCAGTAGTTGGAAAATTTGGACTTGGTGATAGAAATGATGCTGGAGAACGAATG
>NW_006408544.1:6036431-6041953 GCF_000296735.1 Chrysochloris asiatica
AATCGAAGAGGTGCAAGAGCTGAACAGAAAATTTCAAAGATCAGCTCGAGAAGATAAAACCAAATACTATATAATAAAATATGCAATGATTTAGAGTTGGATAACCAAAAGGGAAGAAAACGGTCGGCATTTCTCAAGCTGGGGGAACTAAAGAAAAAATTCAAGCCTCAACTTTTGTTATTGAAAGATTCACATGCATATGAGGCTATTTAAAAGGCCAAGGCTTGGGTTAGGCACACCTTAGTACTCAAACTGACATCTTTGCTCTTCAACACTTTAAAAGGTATTTGCAGCAGTTTTGCCTAATGTAATACATTATTTGATTTCTTGATTGTTGCTTCCATGAGTGTTGACGTGGACCCAAGCAACTTTTTGAAGCCTTTGACAACTTCAATCTTTTCTCCATTTATCATGATGTTATTTATTGATCCAGTGATGAGGATTTTTGTTTTCTTTACATTGAAGTGCAACCCATACTGAACACTGTGATCTTTGATCTTCATCAGTAAGTGTTTTAAGTCCTATTCACTTTCAATAAGCAAGGTTGTATCACCTGCATATTGCATATTGCTAATGAGTCTTCCTCCAATCCTAATGCCATGTTCTTCTTCATATAATCCATCTTCTCAAATATTTTGCTCAGCACACAGATTGAATAAGTATGGTGAAAGAATACAGCCCTGGCACACACCTTTCCTGATTTTAAACACGTGTCCCTTTTTTTGTTCAAATGACTGCCTCTTGATCTACGTACAGGTTCCTCATGAGAACAACTAAGTGTTCTGGAAGACTCACTCTCTGCAATGTTGTGCATAGCTTGCTATGATCCAGACAATCAAAAGTCTTTGCAAAGTCAGTAAAGCATAGGTAAACATCTTTCTCTGGGATTCTCTGCTTTCAGCTAAGATCCATCTGATGTCAGCAATAATATCCGTCATTCCTCATCTGAATCTGGTTTCAGCCTCTGACAGTTCCTTGTCAATTAACTGTTGCAGACATTCTAAAATTATCTTTAACAAAATTTTACTTGCATGTGATAGTAATAATATTGCCCGATGATTTCTACATTCCATTGAGTGACTTCGATTTGCATTGGGCACAAATATGGATCTCTTCTGATCTGTAGGCCAGCTAACTTGTTCTTTACTAATGCCTTCAGTGCACCTTGGACTTCTTCCTTCAGTACCATTCTTTTGATTGTAGGCTACCTCTGGAAATGGTTGAACATCAACCATTTCTTTTTGGTACAGTGACTCTGTATATTCCTTCCATCTTCTTATGATGTTTTCTGCATCATTCAATATTTTGCCCAAATAATACCTTTGTATTGCAAGTAGAAGCTTAATTTTTTCCCTCTATTCTTTCAGTTGAGAAGTGCTGAGTATATTCATTCCTTTTGGTTTCATAATTCCATTATCTTTTCACATTTAATTTTAATATTTGCCATTGTCTTCTCATGCTGCCCTTTGAACTTTTCTGCTCAATTCTTTTACTTACTCATTTATTCCATTTGTTTTAGCATCTCTACACTGGGGAGCAGGTTTAAGAGTCTCTTCTGACATCTGTTTTGGTCTTTTCTTTCTTCCTTGTCTTCTTAATGAACTTTTGCTTTCTTCCTGTATGATGATATTCTTGATGTCATCCCATAACCCTTCTGTTTTGCAATCATTAGTATAAAGTGTATCAAATCTGTCTTTCAGATGATTTTAAAATTCAAGTGGGATATGTTCAAGGTTATACCTTGGCTCTCATGGATTTGTTTTAATTTGCTTCAGCTTCAGCCTGAACTTGCATATGAGCAATTGATGGTCTGTTCCTCAGTCTGCACCTGGCCTTGTTTTGGCTTATGATATGGAACTTTTCTACCATCTCTTTCCACAGATGTAGTCAATTTGATTTCTGTGTATTCCATCTGGTGAAGTCCATGTACATACTCTTTTTTTATGTTGTTAAAAAAAAGATATTTGCAGTGCAGAAGTCATTGGTCTTACAAAATTCTATCATGCAATGTCCAGCATCATTTCTATCACCAAGGCCATATTTCCCACCTACTGATCATTCCCCTTTGTTTACAACCTTTGAATTCCAATCACCAGAAATTATCAATATATCGTGATTGCATGTTTGATCAATTTCAGATTGGAGAAGTAGGTAGAATTCTTCAATTTCATCATCATTGGCTTTAGTAGTTGATGCATAAATTTGAATAACAATGGTATTAACTGGTCTTCCTTGTAGGTGTATGGAGTCCCCCTTTATACTTTTTTTTGCCAACGTTTTCTTAGCTATTAGTCACCCTTTTATCCATCCATGTGAATAACCACTCATCTGTCAGTTTGTCATACTGTGGTGGCTTACATGTTGCTGTGATGCTGGAAGCTATGCCACCGGTATATTAAATACCAGCAACGGTCACCCATTGTGGACAGGTTTCAGATGAGCTTCCAGATAAAGACAGACTAGGAAGAAGGAGAGGCAGACTTCTGAATATTTAGTAACTGAAAACCTTGTGAATAACGGTGGAACACTGTCAGCACCAGAATACTGAATATCAAAACATGAAGAAGAATTGTGTTCGCAGCCGCTGTCACGCCGCCATCACTCTCTAACGCCAGCACCGTCTCTAGCTCACGGAGCTCCAGCTGAAGGAGAAGGGGGATTTTTTTTTTTTTTTAATGCTGACAGATTAAGTGAGGAAGTCTCTATACCATGGCTCGTACAAAGCAGACTGCCTGCAAATCAGCCCGTGGGAAAGCACCCAGGAAGCAACTGGCTACAAAAGCCTCTCGTAAAAGTGCGCCCTCTACTGGAGGGGTGAAGAAACCTCATTGTTACAGGCCTGGTACTGTGGCACTTCGTGAAATTAAACGTTATCAGAAGTCCACCGAACTTCTGATTCATAAACTCCCCCTCCAGCATCTAGCTCAGGACTTTAAAACAGATCTGCGCTTCCAGAGTGCAGCTATTGGTGCTTTGCAGGAAGCAAGTGAGGCCTATCTGGTTGGCCTTTTTAAGACACCAACCTGTGTGCTATCCATGCCAAACATGTAACAATTATGCCAAAAGACATCTAGCTAGCACATCGCATACATGGAGAATGTGCTTAAGAATCCACTATAAAAGGGAAAACATTTCATTCTTTTAAAAAGAAAAAATTCTCTTCTTCCTGTTATTGGTAGTTCTAAACGTTAGATTTCCCCCCTCCCCCAATGGGGTCAAAAGGTACCTAAGTATATGATTGTGAATGGAAAAATAAGAGACAGAAATTAGGTATTGGCAGTTTTTTCATTTTCATTTGTGTGAATTGTTAATATAAATGCAGGGACATAAAGCATTAATGCAACTCAAAATGTTTCAGTGAACAAGTTTCAGCAGTTCAACTTTATCACAATTATAAATAAACCTGTTAAAATTTTCTGGACAATGCCAGCATTTGGATTTTTTTTTTAAACAAGTAAATTTCTTATTGACAGCAACTAAATGGTGTTTGTAGATTCCATCTATTCACTCTACTTTTCTAACTGAGTTGTCCTACATGCAAGTACATGTTTTAAATGTTATCTGTCTTCTGTGCTGCTCCTGTAAGTTTGCTATTAAAATGCATTAAACTATTAAAAAAAAAAAAAAAACCATGATGAAGAACACAAGAATATTGTCAGATATAGTGTCAGAAGATGAACCCCACAGGTTGGAAGGCACTAAAAGTACAACTGGGGAAGAGTTGACCATATTGATGCAAATAGAGTAAAGCCTTCTTCGGGACCTTCATTTGCTAATGGGGCACAACTCAAAATGAAGAGAAACAGCTGTAAACATCCATTAATAATTGGAACATGGAGTGCATGAAGTATGAATCTAGGAAAATTGGAAATTGTTAAAATTAAATGGAACATATAAACATTGATATCCTAGGCATTAGTGAGCTGAAATGGACTGACATTGGCCATTTTGAATCTGACAACCACATGGTTTACTGTGCTGGAAATGACAAATTGAGTAGGAATGGTGTCATGTTCATCATGAAAAAGAACATATCAAGATCCCTCCTGAAGTACAAACCTCTCTGTGATAGGATAATATCCATATGCCTACAAGGAAGACCAGTTAATACCACTGTTATTCAAATTTATACACCAACCACTAAAGCAATTGATGATGAAATTGAAGAATTCTACCAACTTCTTCAGTCTGAAACCAACCAAATGTGCAATCAAGATGTATTGATAATTACTGGTAAACAGAATGCAAAGATTGCGAACAAAGAGGAAGGATCAGTAGTTGGAAAAAATATGGCCTTGATAATAAAATGATGCTGGACATTGCATGATAGAATTTTATAAGATCAATGACTTCTTCATTGCAAATATATTTTTTAAACAACATTTAAAAAGACTATATACATGGACTTCACCATATGGAATGCTTAGAAATCAAATTGACTACATATCTGGAAAGAGAAGGTAGAAAAGCTCCATATAATCAGCCAAAACAAGTCCAGGTGCAGTCTGAGGAACAGATCATCAATTGCTCATATGCAAGCTCAGGCTGAAGCTGAAGAAAAAACAAGACCATGAGTGCCAAAACATGGCCTTGAACATATCCCACCTGAAGTTAGAAATCATCTGAAGAACAGACTTGATGAATTAGACACTAAAAACCAAAAATCAGAAGGGTTATGGGATGACATCAAGAACATTATATAGGAAGAAAGTAAAAGGTCATTAAGAAGACAAGAAATAAGGAAAAGACCAAAATGGATGTCAGAAGAGACTCTGAAACTTGCTCTTCAGCATAGAGATGCTATAGCAAATGGAAGATATAAGGAGGTAAAAGAGCTGAATAGAATATTTCAAAAGGCAGCTTGAGAAGACAAAGTCAAACATTATAATGAAATGTACAAAGACCTGGAGTTAGAAAACCAAAAGGGAAGAACCCATTCAACATTCCTCAAACTGAGGAAACTGAAAAATAAATCTAAGTCTTGACTTGAAATATTGAAGGATTCTTTGGGTAAATTACTGAACGATAACAGAAAGCATGAAAAGAAGAGTCACTGTACCAAAAAGAGATGGTTGATATTCAACCATGTGGAAAGATAACATATGATCAAGAGCCAATGATACTGCTGGTTGCTGGGATGTGGGGGTGGAGGTGGGGGAGGGGAAGGTGGCACACAGGGCAGGGATTAGACACAGGATAGTTTGGGTGCTGGGGAGGGGGCCAATATACAAGAAGGGAGGGGAATGGAAGAACAAAGCAAATGGGAGAACAATTAGGCAGGTTTGAATGGGCTAAGTGGGACAGAGGTAAATAATGATGTATGCACGACCTTGGAACAACAGCATTCTGGGATACAGAGATTGAGACATGGTTGGAATGGGGAAAAGGGGGGAATAATGTTAAGATGCTTGGCTGTCTTTTAAATCTTGGTTTTCCTTGCATTATATTATAAAATAGACACTTGAGGGGGAGAGAAAAGAATAGCCAGAAACATCACCATAGAAAGCTTGTAAGTCCGTCTT
>NW_006408544.1:6042838-6044761 GCF_000296735.1 Chrysochloris asiatica
GAGGGAACCTAGATCCAGAGGGCATGGAGGAAGGTAGAATCTCCACTGAGTAGTGTCTAATCTGTCTAGGTGGGGCTGATGAAATGAAATGCAGATAGGACTCTTGTGATACAATAGTAAATAATTGTTATCAGGACTGACTGTGAGGGTTGGAAATGTAAAGGTAGACATTTTATAGCAAGGAGTGATTAACTTTTCAGTCTAGGAGTGGAGGTCCCTGGGACCATCAATGGAGAAGAGCGGAGATAAGGACCCTACCCAGAGAAGCAGTGATGCCTGAGATGGAGGCAGAGACAATAACGTGGAGAAATGGAGCAGCTGGGGACGTCAGATCCAGAGAGGGAGAAGTGCTGTGTGCTGACAACCAGGAAGCAGGCTTGATTGGTTGATGATGCATGGAGGGGATTGTAACCATGGCAATGAAATGATATACGATAGAATGAATGTAAAACTAATGTTCTCCCCTGTAAACTATCACATAATTCACAATAAAACACTAAAAAAAAAAAGAGCCAATGATACCGAAGGAAGAAGTCCAAGGTGCATTGAAGGCAGTGACAAAGAACAAGGCAACAGTAATTGATGGAATACAAATTGAAATCTTTCAACAAACTGAGGCAGAACTGGAGGCACTCACTCATCTATGTCAATAAATTTGGAAGACAACTACCTGGCCAACTTATGGGAAGAGATCCATATTTGTATCCATTCCAAAGAGAGGTGACCCAACAGGATGCAGAAACCATTGGACAATATCATTAATATCTCATGCAAGCAAATTTTTACTAAAGATAATTTTACAAATGGCTGCAACCATACATTGACAGAGAACTTCCAGAGGCTCATGCTGGATTCAGAAGAGAACATGGAAAGAGAGATATAATTGCTGGCATCCGATGGGTCTTAGTTGAAAGCAGAGAATACCAGAAAGATGTTTACATGTGTTTTCAGTATGCAAAGGCTTTTGATTGTGTGGATCATGATAATCTATGAACAACATTGCAGAGAATGAGTATTCCAGAACATCTAATTGTGCTCTTGAGGAAACTTGGTCTTTACATATACCACCATGATCACTCTGTACCTAGACCAAGGTAGTTGTTCGAACAGAACAAGGGAGCACCAAATCATTTAAAATTAGGAAAGGTGTATGCCATTCTTATTCAATCTGTATGCTGAGCACATAATCTGAGAAGCTGGATTATACAAAGAAAAATGTGGCCTCATGATTGGAGGAAGACTCATTTAACAACCTGCAATATGTAGATGATACCACCTTGCTTGCTAAAAGCCAAGAGGACTTAAAATCTTATTGATGAAGATTAAAGACCACAGCATTTGGTATAGGTTGCACCTTAATTAAAAGAAAACAAAAATCCTTACCACTGGACCAATTAATAACATCCATATAAACGGAGAAAAAACTGAAGTTGTCAAAGACTTCATTTTGCTTGGATCAGTCATCAACACTCATGGAGGAAGCAGTCAAGAAATCAAACGATGTATTGCATTAGGCAAATCTGCTTTAAAGGCTTTTTTAAAGTGTTGAAGAGCAAAGACGTCAGTTTCAGGACTGAGGTGTGCCTTACCCAAGCCATGGTATTTTCAATAACCTCAATGCATGCAAAAGTTGGACAGTGAATAAGGAAGACTGTAGAAGAATTTGTGCATTTGAGCTATGGTGTTGGAGGAGAATATTAAAAGTACCAAAGACTGGAAGAACAAACAAGATGGTGGATCGGGTGGACGTATAGCAGAGAGCTCCGCCAACAACAACACAGAATACCTGACCAAGCAGGTTCAGGAGTTGGTCCCAGAAGTCTGAACTGCATATAAAGGAATACTTAGAAGGTTGGAAGGCTCACAGCTGGGGGAATCTGTGGCAGAAGCAAGAAATCTATTGCTTTCTAGTCCGGGCTGCTC
>NW_006408544.1:6047791-6074993 GCF_000296735.1 Chrysochloris asiatica
AAAAAAAAAAAAAAAAAGTACCAAGGACTTCCAAAAGAACAAACAGCTGTGTTAGAATAAGTGCAGCCAGAATGCTCCTTGGAAGCCATGTTGGCCAGACTTTGTCTCTCATACTTTGGACATATTGACAGGAGGGACCAGTCCCTGAAGAAGGATATCATGTTTGCTAAAATGGAGGTTCAGAGAAAAAAATGAAAATCCCCCAGCTAGATAGATTAGTGCAGTGGCAGCAAGGATGGTCGCAAATGTAGCAAAAATTGTGAGTTTGGTGCAAGACCAGGTTTCATTCTGTTGTACATAGGGTTGCTGCAAGTCAGTACTGATTTGATGGCACCTAACAACAACAACAACATGTGAATCTGGCCCTGGTGTGGTGCTATAAGATAAGCATTGGACTGCTAATAACGTTAGCAGTCCAAACCCATCAGACACTCCTCGGAGCAGGGTCACTATAAGTATGAACTGACTGACAGCTCTGAACAACAATAGTATGACTCTTGTAACAAATTCTACTAAACTGCCTTAAAAGTCCTGCAAAGATTTTGCTTGAAATTACATTTAATTTATAGATTTGAGAGAATTGATACCTTTATAATTGAGTCTTCATAAATATATACCTTTATTTTTATATATTTTCTTTACCAATATGTAAAAACCAAATCCATTGCCATCAAGTTAATTCCAACTCATATGACCCTATAGGACAAAACAGAACTGCCTCAGAGTGTTTCTAACACTGTTATCTTTGCAGAAGGAAGCAGACTGACACATCTCCTTCCGAGTAGCTGGTGGTTTGAACCACTAACCTTTAGGTTAGCAGCCAAGTACTTAGCTAATGCACCACCAGGGCTCCTCTGTCTCTAGTTTTATGTACACATTGCATCTTGAAGGATGCCATCCCACCCCTTCAGAATGCTGCCACAGAGCTGAGCACTTCAACTGTGCCTATAGAATGCTTTTCCAGCATTCTGTGAGGCTGGCTGCTTTTGGATAGTGTGGTGCATAACATGACCAGTGGACTCCATGGTCATACCATATCATTCCCATACACATTTTGTTGTGAAATTGGTCCCCTAGTTTGATTCTGTTCTGTGTGGGATTCTATGCTTGTGTATCACACATTCCATAAGCCTCTTGGTACTGGTACTGGCTGAGGTCAGGTAAAAGCAAACCTACATGCAGGATAGACTTTGAGGACAAGTCTTGATCCTGCCAATATAGAAAGGGCCTGATGTAGTGGACCTGCCACCAAATGATCAGTTGGTATCTTTGAATATCAAGATCTTAGTGTTCATCTCTGTTACCAACAAGTTGGATATTCAGAGGGAGTCCTGGTGTGGCACTGTGTGTTAATACACTGGACTACAAAGTAGGTTTGAACTGCAAAATCTTTGGTTCGATCTCACCAGCCTTTCCTCAGAAACACTATACAGGGTCGCTAATGGGTAGGAACTGACTCGATGGCACTTAACAACAACAACAAATGTCGGTCTCTGTTACCAACAGTTTGGATATTCAGAGGTAGTGATGAGAATCCATACTATTGCTCTTTATATATACCACCATGATCACTCTGTTCATGTGACCACAGTGCTAGTTCTTAAGTAGCCAATGACAAATGCGAGTTAATACAATTGGTCAACTTAATTTGTCTGTTTGGCTGCTCAGTGCTTCTTCTATGATGAATGTTTTCTGGTGGGCGTTAATATGCAACACAAAGGTCATTTTCTACACATGCTCTTGCCCAGATTTAGGCCACAGTCTATAATCTAATATAGAGTATCACCTCTCAAGACACTTCGTCTTTCTCACAAAGTGGAAGATGAAGTATACTGCTCCCAGCTCCACCCATTGGGAAGATTTCCCCTCCCAATAGTTTTTCAGGGTCACTTTCTGAATGCGGCTGTAAGGTAGCCATTATCTGTTTTTTGGCTTGAATTGACATTCCAAACAGACCCATCCATAAACCAAACACAGGCTTTTTCTTACTCTTTTAGTTGTCATATTAGACCTTCCTCTATTAGACCTCCCTCTACTCATACAGGGAGTGCAGTGGCTCTGTAGAATAAGCATCAGACTGCAAACCACAGGGTCAGCTGTTCGAGCCCACTAGCAGCTCTGTAGGAGAAAGATGAGGCTTTCTGCTTCATCAAAGAGTTACATCCTTGGAAACCGTATACATGATCGTTATGAGTTGAAAATTTCTGGATGGCAATTAACAACAACAACACAAACTGAAGGAAAGGCATTGATGCAACTGTGGTCGTTTTGGGAGTCTGAACTTCCTATTCATGCCTTATGTTTCCACTCAGGCTCAAATAAGGACGTACCATTTTCATATTATAACAGGTAGATGCTGAGCATATTTGGATTTAAGATTTGTCAGGTGCACCAGAACAGGGCTTATAATGGTAAATTCCAGATTCAGAGACATTTAGTATCACCTAGTCAAGTGTTCCATCTCTACCAGGATCCAGTAATACTTCTGAATAGGGTGTATAGTCCTCTCCTATGAATGGCATAGGAATCCTGGTGGTGTACTAGGTTAAGTACTGGACTAGTAATCACAAGGTCAGCAGTTCAAACTCACCAGCTGCTCAACTGAATGGCATGACCCTATTCCAGAATCTCAGGGCCTTCATTGTGATTCTTCTATGACATTAGCCATAAGCTTCAGATTGCATCTTTTCCCACCACTGATACCTCCAATTGGTTCTGCTGGGTCATACAGCCCAAGCATCAAGGCTGCTTGCCCTATAGCCTGGTGCTTTCCGACTCCAGGACCCACTAAAAGCTGACAGCATTCCATGTCATCTGGTCACCAGATAAGGCTTCCCAGCCCCTCCTCAGAAACTCTGTACAGGGTCGCTATGGGTTGGAACTGACTCAACAGTACTTAACAACAACAACATATGTCACCTTCAGAAACTGAAAAGGTCTACCAGGCATTACACTTCCTTATAACTGTTAGAGGATGAACATGTCTTTCACTTTAGAGGAAATATTCTGGCATGTTCCAAACTTGTGCCCCCCAAATTTTTACCAGTTATTGTTGTTGTTAGGTGCTGTCAAGTTGGTTCTGACATGTAGTGACCCTGTGCACACAAAACAAAACATCTGCCCAGTCCTGCACCATCCTCACAATTATTGTTACATTTGAACCCATTGCTGCTGTCACTGTGTCGATCCATTCCCTTGGGGGTCTTCCTCTTTTTCACTGACCCTCCACTTTACCAAGCATGATGTCTTGCTCCTAGAACTTGTCCCTCCTGACATGTCCAAAATATGAGAGACAAAGTCTCACCATTCTGGCTTCTAAGGAGTTTTCTGGCTGTACTTCCAATACAGTTTTGTTTGTTCTTCTGGCAGTCCAGGATACTTTTAGTATTCTTCTCCAACACCATAATTCAAATGAATTGATTCTTCTATAGTCTTCTTTATTCATTGTCTAATTTTCATAAGCACATGAGGCTATTGAAAATACCATGGCTTGAGTAAGGCACACCTTAGTTCTCAAGCTGGTATCTTTGCTCTTTAAAGAGGTCTTGTCCAGCAGTTTTGCCTAATACAATACATCATTTCATCTCTTGACTACTGCTTCCATGAGTGCCGATAGTGGATTCAAGCAAAATGGAGTCTCAGACAACTTCAAACCTTTCTCTATTTATCGTGATGTTATTTATTACTCCAGTGGTGAGAATCTTTGTTTTCTTTTAATTCAAATGCAACCCATACTGAAGACTGTAGCTTTTGATCTTGATCAGTAAGTATTTTAAGTCCTCTTCACTTCCAGCAAGAAAAGTTGTATCATCTGCATACCACTGGTTATTAATGAGTCTTCCTTCAATCCTGATGCTACAGTTTTCTTCATAGAATCCAGCTTCTTGGATTATGTGCTCAGCATACAGATTGAATAAGTATGGTGAAAGGATACAACTCTGATGCATACCTCTCCTGATTTTAAACCATTTAGTGTCCCCTTGTTCTGTTTGAATGACTGCCTCTTGGTCTATGTGCAGATTTCTCATGAGCACAATTAAGTGTTCTGGAATACTCATTCTTTGCAATGTTATCCATAGTTTGTCATGGTCCACCAAGTCAAGAGCCTTGGCCTAGTTAATGTAACACAAATAGACATCTTTCTGATATTCTCTGCTTTTAGCCAAGATCCATCTGACATCAACAGTGATATCCCTAGTTCCATGACACCAACCTGATTTAGTTTCTGCCAGCCAAGCAGGGATTTCCAAGACATATAACTGATGTAACAATAGCAGCTTTCTTGATGAGCAAGCTTGTTTTTTATATCTTAACAACATCAATCAATTTCTTAAAGTTAGTCTGAGGGGAAATGAAAAATAAAATACATTTGTATAATTTTTATTATCTAAATACTCATTTCATCTATTTTCTTGAGGAATTGCTCAATTTCCTTACATGGATATACATAAATAGTCTGATAAAATACAAATGCAATGTTCTGATGTTGTTGTTGTTGTTAAGTGCCGTTGAGTCGGATCCAACCCATAGCGACCCTATATAGGGTTTCCGAGGCTGTAAATCTTTACAGCAGCAGAAAGCCTTATCTTTCTCCCACGGAGCAGCTGATAGTTTCGAACTGCTGACGTTAAGGTTTGCATCACAATTCGTAACCATTACGCTACCAGGATAAGCACCCTTTATTGCTTTCTTGGAAGACAAATTAGAAACACACTCACAGTTGCAAAACAAAAACCTTTTTCCACAATAAAGAAATATTGAATTTTGTGTCTTCTTAAAAAAAAAAAGTCCTGAATTGAGTGGAAATGCCTAAGCACTTATACTACTGACTTGTTCAGTCATTGGTCTGAGAAAAGCCTACCATCAGCTAAAAATTTGAGGTGACCCCTACTAAAGCTAATAGTTGGAGGTTTTCAGCTACACACAGTAACATTTGAGTAAAAAGTTCTTCTTAAAGGAGGATATGAATGGAACATCTTTGTGTCTGCCACCATTTCCTTCTTGTCTGCCTGCACATTCTACCAACATTCCTAGCTATCAATTGCAACCAAATCCAGAACATTTTGAAGTTTATAAATATAAGTAAATGTTCTTTAAGGATTACTGTATACCTCATGAAGACTCTTAGATTTCTTCATTCTCAATTTGGCAAAATCAGTTTGTCTATCTGCTTTTCATTTTCCAAAATTGTGTTAGTGTTTGTCCTCTGTTATTATCTCATCTGTGTTTTTGTGCTTATGGGTTTATACTTTTCTGATTCCCTGTTAGTCATCTAGATCAGGGGTTGACAAGCTTTTCCTATAAAGGGCCAAATACTATACATCTTAGGTTTTGCAGGTAGGTACCAAGCATCTCTGTCAATTTTGGGGCTGGGGATGAGGTAGGGGTGAGGAGGCTTCATTGCTTTTATCAAAGGTCCCTGATGGCATAGATTTACTTGTTCTTCTCCACATCCTGCTCGGAGTCTTCCTTGGATAAGATGCCATTAATAAAATAAATTATTAGAAAGCCAAAATAGAACAACACACTCAGCATTTCTCAAGCTGAAAAAACTAAAAGAAAAAAATCAAATCTTGACTTGAAATACTGAAGGATTCTATGGGCAAAATATTGAATGATGCAGAAAGCATCAAAAGAAGATGAAAGGAATACACAGAGTCATTGTACTAAAAATAATTTGTCAATGTTCAACTATTTCAAGAGGTTGTTGTTGTTAAGTGCCATTGAGTCAGTTCTAACACATAGTGACCCTCTATAGCGTTTCTGAGGAGCAGCTGGTGAGCTTGAACCACCAACCCTGTGGTTCAAACCAACATTGAAGTCCAGTGCATTAACCCACAGCGCCACACCAGGACTTCATTTCAAGAGGTAGCATATGATAAAGAACCAATGTTACTGAAGGAAAAAGTCCAAGCTGAAGGAAAAAGTCCAACCTGCACTAAAGGCATTGGAGAAAAACAAGGCTCCAGGAATTGATGAAATACAAATTGAAATCTTCGTGGTGTGCTCACTCATCTATGCCATCTGATTGGAAGAAGTCCATATTTGTGCCCATTCCAAAGAGGTAACCCAACAAAATGTGGGAATCAGTGAATAATATCTTTAATATTATATGCAAATAAAATTTTGCTGAAAACAATTAAAAACTAGTTGCAACAGCACATTGAAAGAGAACTGCCAGATGCTTCCTCCTAAGGTTGGAAATAGAGATACCTTATGATCCAGCAATTCCTCTACTTGGTATTTATCCACAAGAAATACAATCCATAACATGAGTAGATATATGCACACCAATGTTCATAGCAGCACTATTTACAATAGCAAAAAGATGGAGATAGCCTAAGTGCCCATCTATGAAAGATTGGATAAACAAACTTTGGTATATACACACAATGGAACATTATGCTACCCTGAAGAATAACAAGGAAGCAACAAGCCATCACATAACATGGATGAACCTTGAGGACATTATGCTAAATGAAATCAGTCAGTCACAAAAGGAGAAATACAGCATAGAACCATTTTTGTAAAAGATTAAGAAAAAGCACCTACACTAAAAGGGAGGGATTATCTTTTATTTTTTTTATTATTTATTTTTGTTGTTGTTGGTTACCGGGATGTATGGGGTAGGGGGAGGGAAGAGAAGGTAGAGTACAGGGTAGGGAATAGGCACAGGATAGTTTGGGTGCTGGGGGTGGCATACACTAGAAGGAGAAGGGAAAGGAAAAATAAGGCGAAAGGGAGAATAGCTAAGCAGGTTTACATGGGCTAAATAGGACAGAGGTAAATAATGATCTAAGTGCAAACATGGACCAACAGGGCTTGTGGGGTAAAAGTGGGGAAATGATGTTAAATGCTTGGCTGTCTTTTGAATCTTGGTTTCCCTTGCCTACTATTGTAAAATAGATACTTGAAGAAGAGAGAGAGGAATAGCCAGAAACATCACCAGAGAAAGCTTGTAAATCCATCTTCATCCTATAACTGCTTGGAATAACTAAAATGGGGTTAGAACTTGCCCAGTGAAGGAGGCTCCCTGCAGAGCCTTTGCATTGCACAAGACCATAGGTGGAATCCTGATTGTCATCTAGAATCTTCTGAGGTAGGACATTCCCACGTGAAGGGACAAGCAGACCAGTCTGGAGCAGCTAGAAGAACAGAAGATACTTCTTGAAAGAAGGACCAGCAGAAAAAAAATCAAAAACAATAACAGCAGTCCAATTGACTACTATAAAAACAAGCAAGTTGTTCCCCAGGGAGCCATCAAGGCAAGTGGTCAGGTCCCCTCAAGGCAAACCCCCTTTTGAGACTGAAATTTAAATGGAACACACTAGCAGGCACGTTAGTCACCGATAAGGGGAAATGGGGGAAAAACAGCAATGAGTTGTAAACTAAGTCCGACCACATTCAATAGACTCTTGTTAACCTAGATTGAGACCTAGTTAACCAGCAGTATGATGAGACCTGGGGACTCCTGGGCCCAGGAGCAGGGACATGGCCCCAGAGGACTAGAATGGAGTGTGAAGCATCCAGCTGATATAAAGTGAGGGGGGATGCACAAGAACACCCACACTTGCAGATAGTATCCATTTGACCTGGCATCAATGGCTGGATGATCAGAACATGACTAAAGGAAGAAAGAAGGGGGTAGGGAAGGAGTAACCCACTATAAGGGGATGAACTTGACCTATACTTGTGGATGCAGTATGAGAAAGGAGAGAACAAATCTCTACAGTGAAGATCATTCCCACCCATTTGATACACAGGGTCAACAGGGATGGAGAACTTATACATTAGCTACCTAAAATGGGGAGACTACAAAGGCAAGAAGTGACTGGCTTACAAGCTTTCAATAGGGAACCTAGCTCCAGAGGATACAGGGAAAGGTAGAACCTCCACTGAATTGTTTCCAACCTGTCTGCATGGGGTTGATAAAAGGTGAGGGGGATAGGACTCCTTATTTCAATAGGGAATAATTGCTCTCAGGTCTGACAATGAGTGTTGGAAAGGTAAATGTAAATGTTTGGTAACAAAAGGAGGGGGTCGGCTGATTTTGCAGTCCAGGAGCAGAGATCCCTGGAACCATCAAGGGAGAAAAGTGAAGTGTGAGACCCTGCCTGGAGAGGCAGTGACACTAGGGATGGAGGCAGAGATGATGACGTGGACAAGAGTGGCTGGGGACTCTGGACTCAGGGAGGGAGAGGGGTTGTGTGCTGGTGGCTGGCGAGGGGGGGGAACAAGTGTTTGGGGTGTACCCTTTGGTTGTTTGATGATGCATGCAGGGGATTGTGATCATTGCAATGAAACAAAATATGATAGGATGAATGTAAAGATAATGTTCACCCATATAAACTAACACATAATTCACAATAAAAACTTTTTTTTTAAAGTATAGAAGAAACTCATTAAAAAAAAGAGAGACAGAGAGAGAGGGAATGGTCAGAAATTCAAGCTGGACTTAAAAGGGGTCATGGAACTAGGGATATCATTGCTGACATGAGATGGATCTTGACTGAAAGCAGAAAGATATGTACTTGTGCTTTATTGACCATGAAAAGGCTTTCAATTGTATAGATCGTGATAAACTATGGATAATATTGTGAAGAATTGGTATTCCTTAATACTTCATTGTGCTTATGAGGAACCTGTACATAGACCAAGAGACAGTTGTTAGCATAGAAAAGGGGCCCCTGAATGGTTTTAAATCAAGAAAGGTATGGTTCTAGGGTTGTAGACTTTCATCATATTTATTTGATCTGAATGCTGAGCAGATAATCCAGAAGCTGAATTATATAAAGAAGAACATGCATCAGGAAAAGAGAAAGACTCGTTAACAACCTGCAATATGTAGATACTACAACTTTGCTTGCTGGAAGTGAAAAGAACTTAAAATATTTACTGATTAAGATCAAAGATTACAGTCTTCAGTATGGATTGCACTTCAATGTAAATTAAGCAAAAGTCCTATCAACTGGACCAATAAATAACATCATGATAAATGTAGAAAAAATTGAAGTTGTCAAAGACTTCATTTTGCTTGGATATACAATCAACACTCATGGAAGCAGCAGTCAAGAGATCAAATGATGCTTTTGATTTGAGTGACATTAGGCAAAACTGCTGCACAAGACCTTTTTTAAGTATTCAAAAGCAAAGATATCAGTTTAAGGACTAACATGCACCTGACCCAAGCTATGGTATTTTCAGTTGCCTCTTATGCATTGAAAGTTGGACAAGGAATAAGTCAGACTATAGAAGAATCGATGCATTTGAATTATGTTGTTGGAGAAAATTATTAAAAATATCATGGACTGCCAGAAGAATAGTGTTTCCTTCTGTTGTGCATAAACTTGCTATGAGTCAGAACTGACTGACAGGACCTAACACCAACACCAGTAAAAGAATTAATAAGAAGAGCATTCAGAAGCCAAAAAAAGAAAAGAAAAAATCCTGAAACAAATCTTGGAAATTAAATTAAATCCATGATAGTGTGAATTTAAATGTCAATAGACAAAGTTAAAGAAAACTCTCAAAAGTAATGTAGTAAAAAAATCAGAGGATAAGTCCAAAAGGTATAACATCAGAATAATACGAGTCCTAGAGAAAGAGGAAAAGGAATCATTAATGAAATTATTTAATAAAATTTCCTAGAGATGAGGTACAGTACTTGAATGTCTAGATTTGAAAAGGCAATGGCAAAAAGTTTGAGGTGACTGAAGAATGAAGAGCTTACAACTTTTAAGTTATTCCAAGGGGCTAGAATGTTTCCTCTAGGCAGTCGGGAGCCATCAGAGGTTTTTAAGAAAGGAGTGACCAAGCAAAATTATTAGTACAGGGAAAGGAGAGATGTGGAAGAATGAACAATGGTGTGGAGAGAAGAGAGAATAACGACAATGAAAATTATTTCAAAGCTATTGAAGTTGGTTATGAGAAGAATGGTGACGCAGATTTAATAGTTATTTAGGAGATAAATAATGCAAGACTTGGAGAGCAATAAAGAACATTGATAGGAAATAAACAAGTTAGAAAGTGGTTTCCAAATTTCTAACTTTGACTATATAGTAAAAATTTAAGTCCTTAACCAAAATACAAAATTCAGATTATTTGCATCTGGATGCCTCAGGAGAACAAATTAGGACAAAAGTTATGGTTTTATGGGAAAAGATGAGATCACCAACGGCAAGTATATAGATTGTGGTGGGGGGAGGAGCTAAGGTGAAACTAAGTGACCACAAACAATTAACCATGAAAACACAGGGAACAGCAAAAAAAAAAAAGGAGAATGGAGTTATACAAACAGCAGAGAACTAGGATCATATAATTCAAGTGAAGAATGAAATCCAAGAAGGAAAAACAAACAAAAAACATTTCAGAGGTGATTTAAGATAAGGATAAAAGTTTTATGAACTCTTCCTTTTCTTTGAGGTACACTAGTCCTGCAGACTATCACTCATCTTTCAGTTTGTCATACTGTGGTGGCTTGTGTGTAGCAATGAGATTGAAAGCTATGGTGCCAGTATTTCAAAGACCAGCAAGGTTATATCCATGGTGGACAGGTTTCAACAAAACTTCCAGACTAAGAAAGATTAGGAAAGAAAACCTGATCATCTACTCCAGGGGGATGGGGAGAAATGGCCAGTGAAAACCTCATGAATAGCAACAGACTATTATCTGATATAGCGCTGGAAGATGATCCCCTCAGGTTGGAAAGCACTCCAAATAATGACTAAGGAAGAGCTGCTTTCTCAAAATAGAGTCAACTTTAATGATGTGGATGGAGCAAATCTTTTGGTACCTATGTATGACTGCAAATGAAAAGAAACAGTTGTGAACATCCATTAAAAATTGGAATGTGGACTGTACAAAGTATGAATCTATGAAGATTTGATTTATAAAAAATGAAATGCAATGTAAAATATTTGGTATCTTATACATTAATGAGCTGAAATAGACTGGAATTAGTTATTTTTAATTGTTTACTATAGCAGAAATGATCAATTGAAAAGGAATGGCATCACATTTATTCTCACAAAGAACGTTTCAAGATCTATCTTGAAGTACTACACATTAAGTGATGTGACGCTGCGGGATAAACATTGGACTGGTAACCACATGTTTGGAAGTTCAAATCCACTAGCAGTTCTCAGAAACTCTATACAGGGTTGCTATGAGTCAGAACCCACTCAACAGCACACAACAACAACACAAGAAAGACCAGTTAATATAACTATTATTCAAGCTTGCATACTAACCAATGCCAAAGAAGAAGAAATTGAAGATTTTTACCAGCTTCTCAGATTATTTGCTCAGCATACAGATTGAATAAGTATGGTGAATGGATACAACCCTGACACACACCTTTCCTGACTTTAAGCAGTTCAGGATCTTCTTGTTCTGTTCAAGGTTTAGTTAATATGTTGTTGTTGTTAAGTGCCATCAAGTTGGTTATGACTCATAGCACCCTGTATAGGGTTTCCAAGGAGCAGCTGGTGGGTTTGAACTGCTGCCCTTGTGGTTCACAGTTCAGTGCAGAACATAAAATAATACTTAAGATTGGGCAGAATTAATTGATATGGGGAAACTTACTAAAGATTATAGATTTAATGTATTAATTTGTATCAATTGAGGTTAACTGAAATTGGACTCATCTGTGGCCTATGTTTAATGAGGATAAGATACCAGAGTTTCATTGGCTTGAAGAAGAGAAAGGAATTCAAAGATTTACAGAAAAAGGAAACGGAGTAAGTTTATCATCTGCAAATTACACTTACTCCTCCACTAGGAGTCACTTCTAGTACTATGGCATTAAGAAATACATTAGGAAGTTCTGTGGTTGTTTTCCTCTATGGCAAGATATGACCATGTGAGATGCTGCTGCTGAGATGCACTTCCTGTTTTCACTAAAAATTATTCCAAGAAGCATAGGTCAAGTGACAGCTCTTAACCATTAAAGATAAGGTAAGTACATTTACTACAAAGGGCAACAGAGATATTGTAAGTAATCAGAAAGCTTCAGCCTGTAGAGAGAACTTTGTTATGCATAGGGTACTGTCAAGTCAGTTCCTCTTTTTCACTGTGCAAGCATGTCCTTCTCCAGGGAATGGTCCCTTCTGATAACATTTCCAAAGTATGAGAGATGAAGTCTTGCTATCCTGGCTTCTAAGGAACAGTCTAGTTGTATTTTTTCTAACACAGATTTGTTTTTTCATCTGGTAGTCCATGGTATTTTCAATATTCTTCTCCAACACCATAATTCAAATGATCAATTCTTCTATAGTCTTCCTGATTCGCTGTCCAACTTTCATATGTATATGAGGTTATTGAAAATACCATGGCTTGGGTCAGTCACATCTTAGTTCTCAACTGATATCTTTGCTCATGCTTGATAAAATGGAGGGTTGGCGAAAAAGAGGAAGACCCCTAACACGATGGACTGATACAGTTGCAATAACAATAGTCTCAAATGCACCAATTGTGAGGATGGTTCAGGACTGTTTTGTTGTGCATAGAGTCGCTATTAGTCGGAAGTGACTCAAAGGTATATAAAGTGACTCAAAGGTAATAATTCCTTCTATGTATAAATTATTGCTTCCTGGGTCATACTGTATACCTGGACTCTATAAAAGACTGAGATTGGACCTTATTTATGGTTCTAGAAGAAACAAATTATGATTGTAGTGGAACTTGAGGAAGGATGCACATCCTATTGCAAGGCATGTATTCCCAGTCAGGTCATTAGTAGATTTCCAAGCAAAACAAGGTTAATTTCTTCAAACACAGAAGGGCAAGCTACTTGCAATTGCTAGGGAGGTTCTAGGTGCTCAGGAGGTTGAGATAAGTTTTGTTTTATAATTTTATGAAAATCTAGAGCTGAAGTAAATCTTGTTGCACACAGAGTCGCAGTCTTCCAATTAGTTAGTTGTTCAAGAATCCGCTACCATGCAGTTTCCACTGGGAAGGGTGATAATTAACAGTGTAGATTATGTGTCTTTCTCTTAAAAGCACCATTCAGAAAATGCACGTGTCACTTTCACCCACATGCCACTGTTGCTGTTGTTAAGTAACGTTGGTTCAGTTCTGACCCATAGCAATCTTGTATAGGGTTTTTGAAGAGCAGCTGGTGAGCTTGAACCGCCGACCTTGCAATTCAAACGGGTTTGCACTCTGGTGCATTAATCCACAGCACCACACCAGGACATGCCACTGGCCTACTTAAATTTGCTATTGTTGTTGTTGTTAAGTGCAGTCGAGTCAGTTCTGACTTATAGCGACCCAGTGTACAAAAGAACAAAACACTGTCCAGTCCTGCTTCATCCTCACACTTGCTGCTATGCTTGAGCCCATTGTTGCTATCACTGTGCCAATCCATCTCGTTGGGGTCTCCCTCTTTTTCTCTGTACCTCCACTTTACCAAGCACGATGTCCCTCTCCAGAGACAAATATGTCCAAAGTATGAAAAACAAAGTCTGGCTATCTTGGCTACTGAGGAGTATTATGGTTGTACTTCTTCCAACCAGATTTGTTTGTTCTTCTGGCAGTCTATGGTATTTTTAATATTCAACCCCATAATTCAAATGCATCAATTCGTCTATGGTATTCGATATACACTGTCCAACTTTCACATGCATATGAGGCTATTGCATATCATGGCTTTGGTCAGGAGCACTTTAGTCTTCAAACTAACAACTTTGTTCTTGAACACTAAAGAGGTCTTGTGCAGCATGTTTGCCTAATATGGTCACAACTATCTTAAAATTGAGAGAGAGAAAAAATGTAGTCTTTATTTTGAGCATCTCTGCACCCAGTTAACAATTTGGGTTTCTAATACCAAAAGATAAGAACAGAGTGGATATTGGGAGAGAACAGCCATAAGCCTTTACCATAGGTATTATGTAATAAAATAAATTCATGTCAATATTAGGAATTTTTTAAAAATTGAGTTTGTTCACAGCGAACTGTATGCTTATGTTCATTGTAAATTACTAAGCATTTTTCCAAATATATTCAAACATGAAAGCCATTTTTAAAAGAGAACCTCTAAAGACTACTAGCCCACAAAATACATTTTGAGAAGTACTAGAAGAAAAAAAATAAACATGGACAATGCTTTTTTAAGGATGTATGAAAAAATAACCTAACAAAAGGCATAAGTTTCAACTAGTTTTACAGGTGAATTATTTCAAATAATAAATAGGCATAAATTAAAATTTTCCAGACCACAGAGAAAGAAGAAAATGTTTTTCATTTTATAGTGCTAACATAACCCCAATATAAAGACCTGACAAACTGACAAATATGGCAAAAAAACAACAACAACAAAAAAGTTAAAGCTAAATCTCTTCTACTTAAGCTAACAGAGATAGAAAACCTAAATATATCCATATCAAAATAAAAAATTGCAGGTGTAGTTCAAAAACAAACAAATTCCCAACAAAAAATAAAATTCTTGGACAGATGATTTCACTGAAGAATTCTACCAAACTCTCAGAGAAATTGTTGCTGTTGTTAGGTGCTGTCCAGACAGAACAAAATACTGCCAAGTCTTGCACCATCCTCACAATTGTTACATTTGAACCCATTGCTTCAGCCACTATATCAATCTATCTCCTTGGTTGGAGGTTTTCCTTTTTCACTGACCCTCCACTTTACCAAGCATGATGTCCTTCTCCAGGGACTGGTCCCTCCTGATAAACAGGTCTGAAGTATGAGAAACGAAGTCATCCTGGCTTCTAAGGAACATTCTGGCTGTACTTCTCCCATGACAGTTTTGTTTGTTCTTCTAACAGTCCACGGTACTTTTAATATTCTTCTCCAACACCATAGTTCAAACAAAAATCTTGCCAACAGGATACAACATATTCACAAAAAGAATACATCAGACTGAGCCCCTTCTGAGGTAGGACATTCCCACTTGAAATGACAAGCAGACCAGCCTTGAGCATCTAGAGGAATAGAAGATACTTCTTAAAAGAAATACCAGCAGGAAAAAATAAAAAACAAAAATGGCAGTCTGAATGGCTACTACAAGGACAAGCAAGTTGTTCGCGGGAGAGCAATCAAGGCCAGCAATCAAGTCCCTTCAGGACAACCCCCACTCTAAGACTGAAACACAAAAGGATCACATGAACAACCTTGCAAGCTTGTTGGTGACCATGTTGGTCTACTGGTGAGTGGAAGTTGGGGAAAGGCAACAATGAAGATATATATGGACTGAGTCCAACAACATTCCATAGACTCCCGTCAATCTGGCTATGAGAGAGAAAAAAGGAAGGATTGGTTGGTCCAAAGTATGGTGAGACTTGTAGTCTCCTCAGTCCATGGACAAGGACATAGCCACGGAGGGCTAGAGCTGAAAGTTAAGCATCCAGCTGATATGAGGTGAGAAAAGATGCACAGGATGCCCAAACTTGCAAATAGTACACATTTGACTTAGCTTCAATTGCTTGAAGATCACAATTCAACTAAAAGAAGATTTTAAAAATTGATAAAGGAAACAAGTGTAAATTGCTACAATTTGATGAACTCAACCTATACTTATGGATGTTGTTGTTGTTATTATGTGCCGTGGAGTTGGTTCCGACTCATAACGACCCTGTACAGGGTTTCCAAGGAAGAGAGCAGAAAATTTCTTCTTTTTCCCGCAGAACAACTGGTAGTTTCAAACTGCTAACCGTGAGATTAGCATCCCGATTCATAACCAGAGCTCCTTTATACTTATGGATGTAGTAGCTCAAAATACCAACTGAGAGGGAAGGACTCTTCATCCTACCCTCTCTGTACACAGGGGTGATAGGAATGGACAACTTAGACATTGTCTAGTTATGAATCGGGCTGCTAACCTTAAGGTTGGCAGTTCAAAACTACCAGCTGTTCCACGGGAGAAAGATGAGGCTTTCTGCTCCTGTAGCCTCATCTTTCCACAGCCTCGGAAACCCTGTGCAGGGTCACTATGAGTCAGAATCTACTCCACAGTACTTAACAACAACAACAACAACCTAAAATGGAGGGCTATAAAAGCATGAAGTGACTGGCTTACAAGTTTTCAAGAGGAAGTTGTTTCAGAGTGTGCAGGGAAGGTAGAATCCCCACTGAGTAGTTTTCATCTTTTCTAGACAGGTCTGGTGAAAGGAGATGGAGATAAGATTCTTATGATTCAATAGTGAGTAATTCTTATCATGACTAATTGTGATTGTCACAATTGTAAAGGTAGACTTTCTGTAACATAAAGGGGGGAGAAGTTAATCTTACAGCCAAGAAGAGAGGACCCTAGGACCATCGAGATCAATTAGCATAATGTAGTTCAAAAAGAAACTGTTTTATAACCTAGTTTGAATAGAATCTGGGATACTTGCAAGCAACCATCTAATATACAGCTATTGTTTTTTTCCTGTTTGAAGCAAAGGAGAGTAAACTAAAGACTCAAGAAAGCAAAGCCCACAAGAGTAATGGTCCATATGAACCACAGCCTCTTCTAGCCTTAGAACTAGATGGTACTCAGCTACCATTACTGACTACTCTGACCAGAGACATAATAGAAGGTCTTGGTTAGAATGGGAGAAAAATACAGACCATAATTCAAATTAAAAAAGAAAAAAGACCACACTTGGACTGATAGAGATTAATGGAGACAATTGCCTAAAATGCACTTTTAATCTGGAACTGAAGTCACTCCTGGAAGTCACCTTACAACCAAATAATAGATTGGCCTATAAAATAAATAATAACAACAGTGAGAAATGTGCTTCTTGAAACAATCAATATGTGAAACTGCACAGGCAACATTTTCCCAAAAGCAAAGATGAGAGGCAAGGAAGGGCAAGGAAACTGGAGGGATGGAAATGGGGTTGGCAGAGTAGAAATGAGGAGAGTGAGAAAACATTGCAGGGATAGCAACCAATGTCATGGGAAATTTTGTTTATGAATTTTTGAATTAGAAATTAATTACTGTATATATTTTCTCCTAAAACACAATAAAATAATAAAAAAAAGAGAGAGAGAGAGAGAGAGAAATCTCACTTAACCAGTAGTCCTAAAACTCTAACACATGGAATTCAGCAGAATATAAACAGAATTACTCACCATGACTATGCAAGATTTAGTCCAGAAATGTAAAGATATTTCAATATTAGAAAATCTATTAATATAACTTATAACATAAATTTTCAAAGAAGAAAAATTATGTTATCACCTTAAAAGATACCAAAAGGCACTTAATGATGTATAGCGTGTTTTCCTGATTTTTTTTTAATCTCAATAAAAGGATTCTTCCTTAACATTAAAAAAAACTATCTCAAATCACCAGTGAATATTATATATTATTACTGAAACTCCAGAAATACTTCCAGTAAATTCAGGAACAAAACAGATTATCTATCAATAACCCTGTATTTTGACAACTCTTTGCCTTTCACTTTGGTAAATCAGACTGTTAGTATTGAATGTGAGTGAGATTATGGAAAAAATAGGCACTTTCATCCACTGCTAGTGGAAATTCAAACTGAAACATTTCTGGAGGTTAATTCAACAACATATATAAAAAATTTAGAATTGTTATTGATGGTGTCAGTTCTGACTCATTTTGACACTGTATAAAGGATTTCCAAGGAGTGTCTACTGAGTTTGCCAGCCTTGTGATTCAAACTGACCTTGTGGTTGAATGCTTATCTACAGTGCCACATCAGAATTGTTTTAGATACCCAAAATAATTGAAGGTAGAAATGCAAACAGAAACTTGTACACCAATGTTCATTGCAGTATTATTTATCATGTCACAAGGTAGAAACAACCTAAATATCCATCAACAAATCAATGGATAAATAAATTGTGGAATCTATTGGGCTGCTAAGCAAGGCCAACAGTTCGAATCTACTAGCTGCTCCCTTAAAGATTTACAGCCTCAGAAACCCTATAAAGGATCACTATGAGTCAGAACTGACTCAATGACAAACAACCACCTCATTGAGTGCCATCGAACATTTGAGTTATGGTGTTGGAGAAGAACATTAAAAGTACCATGGACTGCCAGAAGAATGAACAAAATGGTGTTGGAAGAAGTACAACCAGAATGTACCTTAAAAGCCAATATGACCAGACTTTGTCTCTCATACTTCAGCCATCTCTTCAGGAGGAAGCAATTCCTAGAGAACGACATCATATTTGGTAAAGTGGAGGGTCAGTGGAAAAGAGGAAGACCTCCCAACCAGTTGGATTGGCACAGTGGCAGTGGCAATGGGCTCAAGCTTAATGGCGATTGTGAGGGCTGTGTTTTGTTTTGTTGTGCATAAGGTCGCTATGAGTCAGAACTGACTAGACAGCACCTAACAACAACAACATTAATCAATTTGTATGCTGAGCAAATAATCCAAGAAGCTAGATTATATATGTATATATCTTTGTGTGGCTCTGTAGGACAAGCACTATAACAACAACAATGTATTAGCCAAAAGAGAAATGAAGTCCTGAATAATGCTGCACCATAAATGAACCTTGATGAGTGAGATAAGTTAGTTACAAAAGTGTAAATATGTCATGATACCATTTATAAATAGGCAAATATCTAGTGGTTACCATGGTTATGAGAGAAACAGAAAGGGGCAATCATTGCTTCAGGGCACTGAGTTTCTGTTAATGGTGGTGGAAAAATTTGAAAACGTGCTGATGGTTGTACAACATGGTGAATGTGATGAGTGCCACTGAATTGTACACGTAAAAATTGTTGAGTTGGTGAATGTTTTGTTATACTCCTATTAACTACTCCTCACTTATCAACTATCTCTTATTTATGGTACTAGTAAAGAATCTACTATTTTACTATTTTGTGTACTGATGACATATACACTTGACAGTGACTATGTAGTTGTTGTCAACTGTTGTTGAGTTAATTCTGACTCACAGCAACTCTTGTACAAGGTTTCCATGGGATCAGAAAGCCTTATCATTCTCTTGAGGAGTGCTGTTGGGCTCAAACTGCCGACCTTGTAGTTCACAATCCAGTGCCTATCCTACAAAGCTCCCCAGTGATATAGTAGTCATCTTCCATTCTCACATAAAGCCGATTTTCACATAACAACCTGGTCGTTGGATCCTAACCATGTCAATAAGTAAGGAATGGTGTTATTGTTAAGCACCACTGAATTGGTTTCCACTCACAGAGACCCTATATAGGATTTCTGAAGCTTTAAATCTTTGCAGGAGCAGCAAGTCTCATCCTTCAACCAGAGTGGCTAGTGGGATCTAACCTCTGACCCTGTGATTTGAAGTCCAGTGTTTATCCTACAGAGCCAAGCCACTGTGTTCCCAAATGAGGAATTGTATATAACTTTGAAATTGTTTACACCCTTTCAACTGAGAAATTTCAGCTTTAGAAATTTATCAAGAAGGAATAATTAGAAACTTCATGTCCAGCAACACTTTTTGTAGTTGTGTTTATTGTTAAGTGCTATCAACCCTGTAGAGAGTTTCTGAGGAGTGGCTGGTGGGTTTAAACCACCCACCTACAGCAGCACACCAAGACTCCATTTGTAGAGATGGTAGTGGTTGTGTGCCTCCGAGTCAGTTGTGACTCATAGGGACCTTATATAGGGTTTCCGAGGAAGCCTCATCTTTCTCCTGCAGTGACTGGTAGATTCTAACCACTTATCTGTGGTTAGCAGCTCAACTCATAATCCACTAGCTACCAGGACTCTTTCCACTCATAGTCATTGTTGCTGCTGCTGTTAAGTGCCGTCGAGTCAATTCCAACCTATAGTGACCCTGTGTAGGGTGTCCGAGGAGCAACTAGTGAGCTTGAACCACTGACCTTATAATACAAATCGACTTTGCAGTCCAGTGCATTAACCCACAACGCCATACCAGGACTCCATTTATAGCACCAGTAAGTAAATCATGAAATGAGAAAGTCTGGGGGAAATTCAAATATGTGATGCTTGTGTTAGAGGATTCACTGAGGTACAGTTGTATTTTAGGTCCCGGTGGTGAATCAGTTAAGCATTAGGCTGCTTATTGAAAAGTTTGAACCCACCAATGGTTATGCATGGGTGTTGGTGGATGAAGACCAGGTAATCTGCTCTCACAAAGATTACAGCCTAGGGATTGACACCATGGCTAACCAAAACAATATAGTTGTATTTGAGTCAATTTCCTTGCCAGTGGACTACTCACCACAAGGTCAGTGGTTTCAGCCCCATCTGCTGCCTAGGAGAAAGATAGACTTTCTGCTCCAGTAAAGATTTACAACTTTAGAAACCCTTTAGGAACCGACTTGATGGCACTAACAACAACCACCACAACCAGAGGAGGAGGATACAAGGTTTACCCCTGCTCCCTAAATTCTTCCCTCTGGACTGCTGCTGACACCTGGGCTGTTTCCACTGGAGCAGAATGCTATTGTTAAGTGCCGTCGAATCAGTTTCAACTCTTAGCAACCCTGTATAGGGTTTCCAGGGCTGTAAATCTTTGCAGGAGCGTCATCTTTCTCCCTCAGAGCTGCTGGTGGACTCGTATTTGCCCTACAGAATCCGGTGCTTACCCTACAGAGCCGATGAGCTTCCAGGAACAGGTAGTTGTTAAGTTGTTGTTAAGTACCGTCCAGTCAATTGCGACTCACCGCGACTCTTGTGTAAGATTTCCGAGTAGCAGCTGTTGGATTGAGCGAGTGACTTCGTGGTTCTCAGTCTACTGTAGATCCTACAGCGCCACACCAGGAGTCCCTTGAGCAGGTGTTGTTGTTGTTAAGTACCGTGAAGTCGGTTCTGACTCATAGAGACCCTGCACAGGTTTCCGAGGCTACAAATCTTTACGGGAGCCGAAAGCCTCATTTTTCTCCCGCGAAATAGCTGGTAGTTTCGAACAAAATAGCCTTTCACTGACAGTAACACGCACTACTACCCACTCTTGCCAGTTGCCACCTTTGAGTGTTAGATTACACTTAAAATGCTGAAAATGCAATGGATGTGAAGCTTACTTGAGAAGCAGGAACCTAATAGGCTTTAACTTGTCTCGGGTGTCCTTTTAGGGAAAACACTTGATTTTGGACTAACAAACACAAACATTTTGGGGAAAGGAATTTACAGAAAAAAACAACTGAATAAGATTTATTAGCAATCATTCCTCAGTGATAGGAGGTGGTTGTTGTTGTTCAGTACCATCTCGTGTCGGTTCCTACCCATAAGGGCCCTGTATAGGGTTTCCAAGGAGCGACTGGTAAGCTTGAACCACTGACCTTATAGTTCAAACAGCATTGCAGTCTGGCGCATTAACCCACAGCGCCAGTGGTGCTTTAAGTCCAAATAGAAAAAGATAAATAATATTATAGAAAATGCACCATTAGAAGCAATCAAGGTACATAAATCATGTAGAATTTCTAGGAATGGTCACTTATTTGCAGTGAACTTCTTATTCTTAGGTTAAAGGGAGAGGTCTGAGTAAGGCAAAAATAGGCAAGTAGAATGGACCAATGTACTCCTCAGAGAATAACTTTTTAAATAAATAGTACATGTGGAATCTGAATTAAATATGCTCTTACTTTCTTTTTAGCTAATATTACACTCTATGATTTACACCTTAGAAAAGTCATCCTTCCTGGACTCCTAACCCACCTTGTTTAGCCTACCACACCTATCTGTAACTAAATTATGAGTTAGTTATACCTCTTAAGTTCAAACCATAACTCTCTTTATTTAAGCCCATGCAAATGCCCTTTCAACAGGTTACCCACATGATGGGTGGAGTACTGATCATAAGGGCATCAAAATGTCTTGCTAAAAATTATCTAACCAGCTAATAACTTGGTAGTTGTATTAAAATGCAGATGCTTTTTAGGCCACAAGTTCTATGACAATTAGCATTTTAAAACATAAGGAATCTTTTGGTTGAAGACATATTCAGACCTATGGGGGTGGGGGTGGGGAATCACTATCTTCTTACTCCCGGGAGCAAAAGCTAAGAGCAAATAAGAATCCAGAAAGTCACTCATTAATGCAAAAGAATAGGCTTAGAGTCTTTTCTTTGCTGTTAGAGTAGCGCTGATTTCAGCATAAAGGCATCCTTTAGTTGAGAGGCCCTGCCACTCATCAGTGATGTTCACTTTGGTTCATTAGAAATACTAAAATAACATGGGAATAATTTTGCTAGCCTGAAAGAGCATGAATAAATTATATAAAAGCTATGAGTAAACAGAGCGTTCACATTAGCTTTTCATAATGGTTCCCATTTCAACTTCACAGACTTGAACAAGCTCCAAAATTCAATGTGCTGGAAAGTCAGAATAAACTCAACTGGATCTAACCACACTTCAGATACAAAATTGGCTCTTGAGCACCAGTAGCATATTGTAAGAGTGAGGAATTAGCTTCCTTGAAATGTATTTTGGCCATGGTATCAGGTGCATTTAAATAAAAATAAGGGGTACATTTTTTTACCAAGAGTACAATATGACCTTGGAATAAATTATTTTCCTACTGTGACACATTTCAGAGATCCAACCATGGTCCCAGACATGAGCCAGACCATGATTCCTAGAGTTCCTCAGACTATCTTATCAACCCCATAAATGGGATGAAAATATTTAGAAAATAAAATTTTAAATAATTAAATTTTCAATAGCATCAGAAAACATGAAATATTTTTCAATTACCTCATATGTATGTGAAAATTGGACAATGACTAAGGAAGACCATAGAAGAACTGAGCATTTGAATTATGGTGTTGGAAGAGAATATTAAAAGTACTATGGACTTCCAGAAGAACAAACAAATTTGTCTTAGAAGAAGTACAAGCAGAATGCTCCTTAGAAGCCAGAATGGCTAGGCTTCATCTCTTATACTTCATACATGTTATCAGGAGGAACCAGTCCCTAGAGAAGGGCATCATCATGCTTGGTAAACTGAAGGGTCAACATAAAAGAGGAAGACCCCCAAGGAAATGGATTGACACAGTGGCCGTAACAATGGGCTCAAACATCACAATTGTGAGGATGGCAAAGGACTGGGTAATGTGTCATTCTGCTGTGCATAGAATCATTATGAGTTGGAACCAACTCAATGGCACCTAACACCACTTTACACTGTCTCTGGGATGTCCAATTGGCTTCTCAAACTCGACCTGATATTTCCCCTATACTTGCTTCCCTTCAAGAATCCCTATATTAGTATCTGACACCACTTTCCACCCAAGAGCTCAATCCAAAGATCAAAGCATTCTTAATTTTTACATTTCTCTCACCATCCACAAAACACCCTGATAGAGCAGTGGTTAAAGCACTTATACTGCTAACTGAAAGGTCAGCTGTTTAAGCCCACCAGTGGTTTCATGGGAGAAAATTGTGACAATCTACTTCCATAAAGACTACAGTCTTGAAATGGGCTATGAATCAGAATCAACTTAATGGCAAAGGGTCTGGTTTGGGGTTTGACTACTCACATCAAATAAATCAGCAAATTTTGGAAATTATACCTTTTAAATATTTCTGAAATCTTCATTGTCTCTGTTTTAGCCTAGTCCAAGCTAACATACCTCTTAAGTAGCTTGCTTTTTATCTTACATTTCTCTAGTCCTTTCTGTATACCATAGCTCAAGTGGTCTTTCTAAATTTACATTTGACAATGGCCTTACTTCTAACTCTCCTTGGAAGAAAGGTCTGTCAATGTGCTTCTATAGTATAAAAGCATTGAAAACCTACAGGAACATTTCTACTATGAAACACATTGTTGCCATAAGTAGGAATTGAGTTGAAGGCAATGGGTTTTTGGTTTAGTTTGAATACTGTGATAAACAAGCTTTTGCTTGTTTATTTACAAAGGCTAAATATTTAAGAATTTGAAACAAGAACATTAATAGAAATATTGATGTGGGAATTGACAGAAATTTTGGTGGTAGAAGAAAACAAAATTAGGTCAAGTTTACTGTTGTAACTGCAAAGCACCCAGTAGGGTGGCCATGAAACAAGTTGGATGCATAGCCCTTAGAGAGGGTAGAGTACTCTGCCTCTCAGCACACCCAAAAGGCACTTTGACTAAAGTCCACACAGAAAGTGAGGAATTCAGATAGCAAGTTCTTGTCTTTTGTTCATCCCTAAAATTATTTTTGCTAGTTGAATTTATTTTGTATAACATTTTCAAAGGTTTTTGTGCTGCCTTCATAAACTCTTCAGTCTTTGTGAAGACTTGAATAAATATTTTTGTCATTTCTTAGAATTCTTAATCCCCTCACATTAAGCATTTCTACTTAAAAAGGGCTCTTCACACCTTTCCCTCCTTTGTCTGTTTCTGAAGTCTTTATTTGTTGCATTCTCCCTCTTCTCCTGACTAATCAGAAATCAAAAAGGGTCTTGGAAATGCAATTCTGAAAGTTGAAGGATGGAAGAGACTACTTTATAAAGGAGGACACCAGAGATTCAGGCTCAGACCTTGACTCCTAAAAGCTGGAAGTGGAGTTCAGCAGAGATGACAGTAATGCAGGAAACTGAGAGGTAAGTAAAGGAGCACAGTTACATATGAAATGGTTGTTGTGCAGTCTCATTCTATTTTCTAAGTAAAATTTTACACTAGGTAAAACTGACCAACCTAGATTTAATTTTTAAAACCTTCATTTTTTTCCATTTGAAAAGCACTGCACACTAGACTGCTGGTAAGATGTGCGTTCATCATACAGCACATGTGAAATGGCTTTGTTCCATTCTGAGAGTATGTGGTCTAATATCAATTGCCTTCTTGTTCATGATTAAGAAGAGAATTAAGAGAGCTGAGATAAAATTTAAGCAGCTATATTGCAAATGTACAAGATTTACAACGGCCCTGTAGGAAAAGCACTGGACTGCTGTTGAGACTCCTTGTCTTTTGATTTTCAACATCCAGAAACCCTGTAATTTATGATTCACATTAACAATATTAATGAAAATCAAGGAAAGAAAAAATGACTTTCAATGCCACCACTGCAATACATCAAATTCATTTTCCCTGTCCCTCTCTAGTCTTGGTCCATATATTTATCAAACAGTTGTTATTGTTGTTGTTAAGTGCCATGTAGTCAATTCCGACTCATAGTGACCGTGTATAGGGTTTCTGAGGAGCAATTGGTGGATTTGAAATGCCAACCTTGTGGTTCAAATTTCAGTGTGGATCCTACAGAGCCACACCAGTACTGGTTAAGTTGCAAATGACAAAATAAATAAAGAAATGACTTTAAAGTCCAACTTCCAATAAGTTTGACTCAGTTGTTATTAGGTGCCATTAAGTCAGTTCCAATTCATAGCAACCTTATGTACAACAGAACAAAATACTGCCCAGTCCTGCACCAACCTCATAATCATTATTACACTTGAGCCCGTTGTTGCTGCCACTGTGCCAATCCATCTTGTTGGAGGTCTTCCTCTTTTTTGCTGAGCCTCCATTTTATCAAAATTAACGTTCTCTCCAGGGACTGGTTCCTCCTGATAATATGTCCAAGGTATGAGAGACGAAGTCTTGCCATCCTGGCTTCTAAGGAGCATTCTAGCTGTACTTCCAACATAGATTTGTTTGTTCTTCTGGCAGTCCATAGTAGTTTTCCTATTCTTCTCCAGCACCATAACTCAAATGCATCAATCCTTCCTTCTTCATTGTCCAACTTTCACATGCATATGAGGTTATTGAAAATATCATGGCTGAAGTCAGGCACACCTTAGTCCTAAAGCTGACATTGTTGCACTTGAACACTTTAAAGAGGTCTTTTGCAGCAGATTTGCCAAAGTGCAATGCTCTTGTTGTTAAGTGCCATCAAGTTGGTTCTGACTCATAGTGACCCTAAATAGGGTTCCCAAGAAGCTTGCAGTTCAAGCCAACTTTGCAGTCTAGCACATTAACCCACAGCGCCACACCAGGACTCCGCTAAATGCAATACATCCTTTGATTTCTTGACTTCTGCTTCCATGAGTGTTGATAGTAGACCCAAGCAAAATGAAGTCTGTGATAACTTTGATATTTTCTCCATTTATCATGAGGTTATTTGTGAGGATTTTTGTTTTCTTTACATTGAAGTGCAGCCCATACTGAAGGCTATGGTATTTGATCTTCATCAGTAATTATTTTAAGTCCAGAGGCCCTAGAAGAGAACTTTGACCAGGCTAGCTACCCATTCCTGAGCCATTTACTTTGGCCAAGAAGATAAAATTCAGATTTATTTAAATTATCAGGACCATCCATATGGCTGAGAAAATGGGAAAGAAGTGGTTTCCACCAAAATAAAGCATAGGTGCTCTTAGAAGAAGAAGAAGTTGATGCTAAACAGGTGCTCTTAGAAACACAGCAAGTAGATGCTAAGCAGCATAAACAATTCTTGCCTGTTGCATTTAACATCATTTTCATCATAACTTAAATTTAATTTTATATACTTCATTTAAAACTTAAAATTCTATAAACTATTTTTTTAATGTGCTGGAATGATAGTAAGCATATTTTTAGTGCTGCTAAATTTGTCAATCTTAGTGATTCTGTCATCATTTAAACTTGAGTGTGAAATGTTGTTGACACTATTTAAAAATCTTGTAACAAGTCATCCAAATAATATGAGTAAGTAAAATAAATCATCCATGTTATGGATTGAATTGTGGCCTCCAAAAAATACATTGTAAAACCTAACCTATGTATCTGGGAATACATGTGTCTGGGAATACATGGGAACATTGAATGGTTTAAAATTAGGAAAGGTATATGACAGGGTTGTGTTCTTTCACCATATTTATTCAACCAGTATGCTGAACAAATAATCCAAGAAGCTGGATTATATGAAGAAAAATGTGGCATCAGGATTAGAGGAAGACTCATTAACAATCTGCAATATGCATATGATACAAACTTGCTTGCTGAAAGTGAAGAGGACTTTAAATATTTACTGATGAAGATTAAAGACCATAGCCTTCAGTATGGATTGCATCTCAATGTAAAGAAAACAAAAAATCCTCACCACTGGACCAATAAACAATATCAAGATAAATGGAGAAAAGATTGAAGTTGTCAAGGACTCCATTCTTCTTGGATCAATCATCAATATTTATGGAAGCAGCAGCCAACAATCAAATGATGTATTGCATTAGGCAAATCTGCTGCACAAGACCTTTTGAAAGCATTGAAGAGCAAAGATGTAAGCTTGAGGACTAAGATTCACCTGACCCCAGCCATGGCATTTTCAATAACCTGATATGCATGCAAAAGTTGGACAGTGAATAAGGAAG